>NC_092712.1:78347437-78662437 GCF_047496885.1 Scyliorhinus torazame
GGGCTTAACGGGCCGATAAAGAGGGCACGAGTACTCGCACACCTTAAGAAACTTAAAGCAGATGTGGTCATGTTACAGGAAACGCACCTGAAACTGATAGATCAGGTTAGGTTGTGCAAAGGATGGGTAGGGCAGGTGTTCCATTCGGGGCTGGATGCTAAAAACAGGGGGGTGGCTATATTAGTGGGGAAGCGGGTAATGTTCGAGGCAAAGACTATAGTGGCGGATAACGGGGGCAGATACGTGATGGTGAGTGGCAAATTACAGGGAGAGATGGTGGTGTTGGTAAACGTGTATGCCCCGAATTGGGACGATGCCAATTTTATGAGGCGAATGCTAGGACGCATCCCAGACCTAGAGACCGGAAAGCTGATAATGGGGGGAGACTTTAACACGGTGTTGGAACCAAGGCTGGATAGGTCGAAGTCCAGGACTGGTAGGAGGCCGGCAGCAGCCAAGGTGCTTAAGGATTTTATGGAGCAGATGGGAGGGGTGGACCCGTGGAGATTCAGTAGACCTAGGAGTAAGGAGTTCTCGTTTTTCTCCTATGTCCATAAAGTCTATTCACGCATAGACTTTTTTGTGTTGGGTAGGGCATTGATCCCGAGGGTGAGGGGAACGGAATATACGGCTCTCGCCATTTCGGATCATGCCCCACACTGGGTAGACTTGGAGATAGGGGAGGAAACAAGAGGGCGTCCACCCTGGAGAATGGATATGGGACTAATGGCGGATGAGGGGGTGTGCTTAAGGGTGAGGGGATGCATTGAAAAGTACTTGGAACTCAATGACAATGGGGAGGTTCAGGTGGGAGTGGTCTGGGAGGCGTTGAAGGCGGTGGTTAGGGGGGAGCTGATATCAATAAGGACACATAAAGGGAAGCAGGAGAGTAAGGAACGGGAGCGGTTGTTGCAAGAACTTTTGAGGGTGGACAGACAGTATGCGGAAGCACCGGAGGAGGGACTGTATAGGGAAAGGCAAAGGCTGCATGTGGAATTTGACTTGCTGACCACAGGCACTGCAGAGGCACAATGGAGGAAGGCGCAGGGTGTACAGTATGAATATGGAGAGAAGGCGAGCAGATTGCTGGCACACCAATTGAGGAAAAGGGGAGCAGCGAGGGAAATAGGGGGGGTGAGAGACGAAGATGGAGAGACGGAGCGGGGAGCGGAGAGAGTGAATGAAGTGTTTAAGACATTTTATAAAAAATTGTATGAAGCTCAACCCCCGGATGGGAGGGAGAGAATGATGGAGTTTTTGGATCGGCTGGAAATTCCCAAGGTGGAAGAGCAGGAAAGGATGGGATTGGGAGCACAGATCACAGTAGAAGAAGTGGTGAAAGGAATTAGGAACATGCAGACGGGAAAGGCCCCGGGACCGGACGGATTCCCAGTTGAATTTTACAGAAAATATTTGGACTTGCTCGCCCCGCTGCTGACGAGGACCTTCAACGAGGCAAAGGAAAGGGGACAACTGCCCCCGACTATGTCAGAAGCAACGATATCGCTTCTTTTAAAGAAGGAAAAGGATCCGCTACAATGCGGGTCCTACAGACCAATCTCCCTCCTCAATGTAGATGCCAAGGTCTTGGCCAAGGTAATGGCAATGAGAATAGAGGAATGTGTCCCGGGGGTGGTTCATGAGGACCAAACTGGGTTTGTGAAGGGGAGACAGCTGAACACGAACATATGGAGGTTGTTAGGGGTAATGATGATGGCCCCACCAGAGGGTGAAACGGAGATAGTAGTGGCGATGGATGCCGAGAAAGCATTTGATAGAGTGGAGTGGGATTATCTGTGGGAGGTGTTGAGGAGATTTGGGTTCGGAGAGGGGTATGTTAGATGGGTGCAGCTGTTGTATAGGGCCCCAGTGGCGAGTGTGGTCACGAATGGACGGGGATCGGCATATTTTCGGCTCCATAGAGGGACAAGGCAGGGATGTCCTCTGTCCCCATTACTGTTTGCACTGGCGATTGAGCCCCTGGCGATAGCGCTGAGAGGTTCCAAGGGATGGAGGGGAATACTTAGGAGGAGAAGAACACCGGGTATCTTTATATGCGGATGATCTGCTACTATGTGTGGCGGATCCAGCGGAGGGGATGCCAGAAATAATGCGGATACTTGGGGAGTTTGGGGATTTTTCAGGGTATAAATGGAACATGGGAAAGAGTGAGCTGTTTGTGGTGCATCCAGGGGAGCAGAGTAGAGAAATAGAAGACCTACCATTGAGGAAGGTAACAAGAGACTTTCGTTACCTGGGGATCCAGATAGCTAAGAATTGGGGCACATTGCACAGGCTAAATTTGACGCGGTTGGTGGAACAGATGGAGGAAGATTTCAAGAGATGGGATATGGTAGCATTGTCAATGGCAGGGAGGGTGCAGGCAGTTAAGATGGTGGTCCTCCCGAGATTCCTTTTTGTGTTTCAGTGTCTCCCGGTGGTGATCACGAAGGCTTTTTTCAAAAGGATAGAAAAGAGTATCATGGGTTTTGTTTGGGCCGGGAAGACTCCGAGAGTGAGGAAGGGATTCTTACAGCGTAGTAGGGATAGGGGGGGGCTGGCACTACCGAGCCTAAGTGAGTATTATTGGGCCGCTAATATTTCAATGGTGAGTAAGTGGATGGGAGAGGAGGAAGGAGCGGCGTGGAAGAGATTAGAGAGGGCGTCCTGTAGGGGGACCAGCCTGCAGGCTATGGTGACAGCCCCATTGCCGTTCTCACCAAGGAACTATACCACGAGTCCGGTGGTGGTAGCTACACTGAAGATTTGGGGACAGTGGAGACGACATAGGGGAAAGACTGGGGGGGTCCCCGATAAGAAACAACCATAGGTTTGCCCCGGGGGGAATGGATGGGGAATATGGAATGTGGCAAAGAGCAGGTATAACGCAATTGAAAGATCTATTTGTGGATGGGAAGTTTGCGAGTCTGGGAGCGCTGACCGAGAAATATGGGTTGCCCCAAGGGAATGCATTCAGGTACATGCAATTGAGGGCTTTTGCGAGGCAGCAGGTGAGGGAATTCCCGCAGCTCCCGACACAAGAGGTGCAGGACAGAGTCATCTCAAAGAAATGGGTGGGGGACGGTAAGGTGTCGGATATATATAGGGAAATGAGAGACGAAGGGGAGACTATGATGGACGAACTAAAAGGGAAATGGGAAGAAGAGCTAGGGGAGGAGATTGAGGAGGGGATGTGGGCAGATGCCCTAAACAGGGTAAACTCGTCGTCCTCGTGCGCCAGGCTGAGCCTGATTCAGTTTAAGGTATTACACAGGGCACATATGACTGGAACACGGCTCAGTAAATTTTTTGGGGTGGAGGATAGGTGTGCGAGGTGCTCGAGAAGCCCAGCGAATCATACCCATATGTTTTGGTCATGCCCGGCACTACAGGGGTTTTGGATGGGGGTGACAAAGGTGCTTTCGAAAGTAGTAGGAGTCCGGGTCGAACCAAGCTGAGGGTTGGCTATATTTGGGGTTGCACAAGAGCCGGGAGTGCAGGAGGCGAAAGAGGCCGATGTTTTGGCCTTTGCGTCCCTAGTAGCCCGGCGCAGAATATTGCTAATGTGGAAAGAAGCCAAGCCCCCGGGGGTGGAGACCTGGATAAATGATATGGCGGGGTTCATAAAGTTAGAGCGGATTAAGTTCGTCCTAAGGGGGTCGGCTCAAGGGTTTACTAGGCGGTGGCAACCGTTCGTCGAATATCTTGCGGAAAGATAGATAGGGGAGAACAAAGAAGGCAGCAGCAGCGGCCCAGGACTTGGGGGGGGGGGGGGGGGGTGGCCTGAGACAAGGCAGTTGCCAATTAGGGCTAGTTTTTATTTTTTGTTATTTAATATTTATTTATTTGTTGTTGTTTTTGTTTAAATTTTAAAAAGGTCATTATTATCTGTATTGTTACAATGTTGTGTAAAGGATGCACAATGTACTGTGTTGGTTGACCAAAAATTTTCAATAAAATATTATTTTTAAAAAAAGGATGACATCCGGGCAATAGTAAGGGATGACATCGGTGCTATGGAGGATAAGATTGAATCCATTTGGGTGCAAATCAGGAACAGTATAGCGAAAAGTCACTGATAGGAGTAGTCTAAGCCACCAAATAGTAACATTATGGTGGGGCAGGCAATAAACAAAGAAATAACTGATGCATGTAGAAATGGTACAGCAGTTATCATGGGGGATTTTAATCTACATGTCGATTGGTTTAACCAGGTCAGTCAAGGCAGTCTTGAGGAGGAGTTTATAGAATGTATCCGCAATAGTTTCCTAGAACAGTATGGAATGGAACCTACGAGGGAACAAGCGGTCCTGGATTTGGTCCAGTGTAATTTTGGTCCTGTGTAATGAGACAGGATTGATTCATGATCGCATAGTTAGGGATCCTCCCGGAAGGAGCAATCATAATATGCTGGAATTTAAAATACAAATGGAGGGTGAGAAGGTAAAATTAAACACTCGTGTTTTGTGCTTAAACAAAGGAGATTACAATGGGATGAGAGAAGAGCTAGCGAAGGTAGACTGGGAGCAAAGACTTTATGGTGAAACAGTTGGGGAACAGTGGAGAACCTTTCAAGCGATTTTTCACAGTGCTCAGCAAAGGTTTATACCAACAAAAAGGAAGGACGGTAGAAAGAGGGAAAATCGACCGTGGATATCTAAGGAAATAAGGGAGAGTATCAAATTGAAGGAAAAAGCATACAAAGTGACAAAGATTAGTGGGAGGCTACAGGACTGGGAAATCTTTAGGGGGCAACAGAAAGCTACTAAAAAAGCTATAAAGAGTAAGATAGATTATGAGAGTAAACTTGCTCAGAATATAAAAACAGACAGTAAAGGTTTTTACAAATATATTTTAAAAAAGTGGCTCAGGTAAATATTGGTCCTTTAGTGGATAAGAAGGGAGATTAAATAATGGGAGATGAGGAAATGGCTGAGGAACTGAACAGGTTTTTTGGGTCCGTCTTCACAGTGGAAGACACAAACAACATGCCAGTGACTGATGGAAAATGAGGCTATGACAGCTGAGGACCTTGAGATGATTGTTATCACTAAAGAAGTAGTGATGGGCAAGCTAATGGGGCTAAAGGTAGACAAGTCTCCTGGCCCTGATGGAATGCATCCCAGAGTGCTAAAAGAGATGGCTAGGGAAATTGCAAATGCACTCGTGATAATTTACCAAAATCCATTTGACTCTGGGGTGGTCCCAGCAGATTGGAAATTAGCAAACGTGACACCACTGTTTAAAAAAGGAGATAGGCAGAAAGTGGGTAATTATAGGCCAGTTAGCTTTACTTTGGTAGTAGGGAAGATGCTGGAATCAATCATCAAGGAAGAAATAGCGAGGCATCTGGATGTAAATTGTCCCATTGGGCAGACGCAGCATGGGTTCATAAAGGGCAGGTCGTGCCTAACTAATTTAGTGGAATTTTTTGAGGGCATTACCAGTGCGGTAGATAACTGGAAGCTAATAGATGTGGTATATCTGGATTTCCAGAAAGTTTTTGACAAGGTGCCACACAAAAGATTGCTGCACAAGATAAAGATGCATGGCATTAAGGGTAAAGTAGTAGCATGGATAGAGGATTGGTTAATTAATAGAAAGCAAAGAGTGGGGATTAATGGGTGTTTCTCTGGTTGGCAATCAGTAGCTAGTGGTGTCCCTCAGGGTTCAGTGTTGGGCCCACAATTGTTCACAATTTATATAGATGATTTGGAGTTGGGGACCAAGTGCAATGTGTCCAAGTTTGCAGACGACACTAAGATGAGTGGTAAAGCAAAAAGTGCAGAGGATACCGGAAGTCTGCAGAGGGATTTGGATAGGTTAAGTGAATGGGCTGGGGTCTGGCAGATGGAATACAATGTTGATAAATGTGAGGTTATCCATTTTGGTAGGAATAACAGCAAAAGGGATTGTTATTTAAATGATAAAATATTAACATATGCTGCTGTGCAGAGAGACCTGGGTGTGCTAGTGCACAAGTCGCAAAAAGTTGGTTTACAGGTGCAACAGGTGATTAAGAAGGCAAATGGAATGTTGTCCTTCATTGCTAGAGGGATGGAGTTTAAGACTAGGGAGGTTATGCTGCAATTGTATAAGGTGTTAGTGAGGCCTGGAGTATTGTGTTCAGTTTAAGTCTCCTTACCTGAGAAAGGACATACTGGCGCTGGAGGGTGTGCAGAGGAGATTCACTAGATTAATCCCAGAGTTGAACGGGTTGGAATAAGGGGAAGTAGATTTAGGACTGAGCTTAGGAGGAACTTCTTCACCCCAAGGGTTGTGAATCTATGGAATTCTTTGCCCAGTGAAGCAGTTGAGGCTCCTTCATTAAATGTTTTCAAGATAAAGATAGATAGTTTTTTGAGGAATAAAGGGATTAAGGGTTATGGTGTTCAGGCCGGAAAGTGGAGCGTGTCCAAAAAAGGTCAATCATGATCTCATTGAATGGCGGAGCAGGTTCGAGGGGCTTGATGGCCTACTCCTGCTCCTAGTTCTTATGTTATATGAAATCTGCCATCCTTACCTGGTCTGGCCTACATGTGACTCCAAACCCACAGCAATATGGTTCACTCTTAAATGCCCTCAGGGATGGGCAATAAATGCTGATCCAGACAGTGACACCCACATCCCATGAACGAATAAAATAAAAATTTGGTTGGCCCACTACATTACTCATGAGTGTCCCGCCCCAGCAAGAGCAGAGAATTTTGGCCATCGTGTTTGCCAGCAGATTCAGATTGTCTTATGCTGACATATTTCTGGGGAGGAAAAAACATGGTTCAGTCCTATGATTTTCAGAAGATCAAAATTAGGATTAGAAAGTAGTTGCCATCAGAAACAAAAAGGGTTGGACCCAAGAGAGTCAACCAAGGCTCCATAGAACAGTTAACACAGCATATGTTTGCTTATTGATGGATGGGGTGGCAAGACATTTATTG
Organism: Scyliorhinus torazame; assembly: GCF_047496885.1. Classification (NCBI taxonomy): domain Eukaryota; kingdom Metazoa; phylum Chordata; class Chondrichthyes; order Carcharhiniformes; family Scyliorhinidae; genus Scyliorhinus; species Scyliorhinus torazame. Next base: position 78,354,376 of record NC_092712.1, read on the forward strand.
CCCTGTTCCACCAATCACCCTTGGGAGGGTGGTGGTCGCATGTTGGCTTCTTCAACTGATAGCACTGTGTTGTCAGTCAAGAGTTCCAGGATTCTGACACCCCCCCCAGACCCACTTTTGCCAACCAGCTGACCTTCGCAACACACGCCACATTCGCTTACCTTTAATGCAAATGGGGAGCCTGCTTGGTCCTCACGATCTCAAGAATCAGATTCAAAGGAGGAGGAGAGGGCAATGCCCATATCAGGTGCAAACTTCAGCCAATTCCTTTGTGCCATCCTCATCATGAAAATGGAAAATCCAAACTCGCACATAGATTTATCATAGAATTTACAGTGCAGAATTTACAGTGCAGAAGGCCATTCGGCCCATCAAGTCTGCACCGGCTCTTGGAAAGAGCACCCTACCCAGGTTCAGCACCTCCACCCTATCCCGATCCCCATCCCCATAAGCCAGTAACCCCACCCAACACTAAGGGCAATTTTGGACACTAAGGGCAATTTATCATGACCAATCCACCTAACCTGCACATCTTTGGACTGTGGGAGGAAACCGGAGCACCCGGAGGAAACCCACGCACACACGGGGAGGATGTGCAGACTCCGCACAGACAGTGACCCAAGCCAGAATCGAACCTGGGATCCTGGCGCTGTGAAGTCACAGTGCTATCCACTTGTGCTACTGTGCTGCCCATGTAGGTCATTGTAAAGGGCAATAGCAACAAAATGCTTCTTTTACTCAGCACGAGATACTCCTGAGAGATGCTACTCCAGAATGCTGACAGCCTCATGTTTTTAGTGTAGTATCACAGATCAGCTACAGCAACATATTCTTTTAATTTGGAGTCAGGTGTAAGGTAATAACAGACTCTGGGGTCTCAACCCCAAAGGGAATTTTGCATCAACCACTTTTCTTCCAAAATCTGAAACTTCTCCTCTCATTCACAATACTTTGCTGCATACAAGACATATGGACCTGGCATCCTTATTTGCATTGGCATAATTGACAAAAGCATACCTCGAGAAAACAGTTTTGTTGCTGAGTTAAGTTTCTTCTTTGAAGGCTGTTAACCAGAGATCCTGCCAGAGTCCCTGGAGCTCTGTACAGAGCTAGCATTGCTGTGTTGTGCCCTGGACTCTCCTGGGCAGCTCTCCCGCAGATTCCGTTGTGAAATCCTGGCCAGTAGGCCTATCGAGTCTCTAGTCGTCTCTTACTTATTAGAAAATGATCCACTTCACAATCCTCATGCCTTGCTTGCTAGCAGCTAGGAAATGGTAGAAGCTCTCATCTGTGATTTGGCACCAAAAACACATATATGGAGGGCATGTGACACTCTGTGTACATGCAGGACAGGTAAACCTGCTCACTGCTGCCACTTCTGGCCGGAAGACTGCACACAGCCTCATTTCTTTTCATTTAAAAGGCGGCAGCAGCCGCCATTCCCAATTTAAAAGCCAATAGCAGCCGTTTGGTGCTTCTCGCGTGAACAGCACAACAGATTGCTCCTCGCCACTCCCAATATCAGCCCGCGACCCACCTGTGGGTCACGACCCGCACTTTGAAAAACACTGCTGTAGATGGTCAAAGGGCTCGGAGAAATCAAGAAAGGATTATCCATCGCAGAATATCCAGCTTCTGGCTTGCTTTCACAGCCACAATATTTATGTTGAGCTTGATGCATTCACAGAGCTTGCCCACTTGTGTGAGGTGTTGAATTTCCTGTGGCACTGCATCAAGGTCCTTTGGGCTACACTCCTGACGCTAACCATCATAGCTGACAGCGAAAATGCCAGGAGCTGTCGACTAGTAGCAGAGGGCTATCAGAAATCAAGAGTGTTTTCGGATCTGGAGTCATTTGTCAAGAAAGCAGTGAGGCCATGTTTGGGCACAGAAATGTCCACCACCGTGTGGTGCCTAAGGAGAGTTGCCTAGCCAGATGCTGGTGGCAGGATTCCAAAAAATCTGAAACCTCGGAGAACAGTGAGAACATGGAAGAGAATCAAAGCGAATTCCCGAAAGTTGTCGCACACCTTTGCTCAGTACCAGAAGTGCACAGACCTCAAGATCCTTTGAAATATAGTGGAACTCTTGATAGGGAATAAAAGTAGAACAAGGAAGATTGCTATTTCAATATTTGGGCTTAATGAGCAAATGTTTATGAAATAAAGTGTAATTGCTTGATTTAACTTGTACAGAATAAGTTTTTTTTGTTTACAACATGAAATCTTGGGAGTGCAATTCTTTCAATTAACAACTGGGAATTTGAACTTCTTTTAAAAGTTACTAATCTCCACTAAAATCACAACACATTTCAACTCTGCATCTGTTTTCCGGGATTATCCAATTTAACCCCGCTGTCATGATCTGGCGTGAGAGGAAATCAGTTAGGATTTATATAGAGGAAACTTACTCAAATCAAGGGAAACAATGGACTTCATCAATTAAAATTCTGTGAAAATTTTATATGTTAATTTCAACAAAGCCAGTAGCACGGTGCCATTCACGCAATTCATCCAGAAGGAGCAGTAGGAAATTCGAGGAGGGCTAAAAACTGGTTAAACTCGAGAGAAAAAGAGCAACTGTGAATGCAGATGCACCAACACAGCAAGTAGTCACTGCAGGGGCACTCCTGCCATTCCTGTACATAATTAATTTAGAACTGGGAGCACACGCAAACTTAAAGCTTGCAAACTATGCCACATTGGGGAGCAAGGGAGTTTTAAACAACAAAATCAAATACTCAAGGGATTTGTACAATTTGAAAAAAGGTGAAATGGTGAATAGTAAATCGCTTTTAATATGGACAAATTCAAGGTACTGAGTCTAGGGACAGGAAATAATTAATGGAAACGTGAAACAAATGGCTATAGGACCTAACAGCAGAGAGATCTGGAGGTTGATCAGTAGATAGCTCACACAAACCAGAAACACAAATTATAGCAGCAGCAACAGAAACACTAACTGGAATCTTGCAGGTTTATAGCTTTTGGGATAGAGGACAAATCTCAGGTGATGGGAATGAACATATACAAAGCACAGGCACAAGCACACCTGGAGTATGGTGTACAATTTCAGTTACAAAACTACTGCAAGAAAATAAAATTGATACTTGGCTTAAAACATTTCAGTTACAAGGAAGGGTTGCCTTGAAAAGAACATTCAGAAGCTATTATTCAAGCATTTAAAATGCCTACAGAATAGGTAAACTGATGTCAATCCCGTAACAGCCTCCCCGAACAGGCGCCGGAATGTGGTGACTAGGGGCTTTTCACAGTAACTTCATTGAAGCCTACTTGTGACAATGAGCGATTTTCATTTCATTACTTTACTCTAGAAACAAAACGATCAAGGGAAAAAGTTAGAAGAGTGAAGAATTTGGATTTAAGAAACTACAAGGGGTGGTGAACACGTAGAAGGATTGTCCAGAGCAGGAGTGAAAGGAAATGGTGTGGGGGGGGGGGGGGGGGGGGGGGGGAATCAGGATAAATATTTTCCAGTGAGAAATTGAAAGCTACTGGTTTTGTGGATTCCTATTCTATTGATATTTACTAGCCCGACACCCTAAGGGGGAAAATAGCACTGGAACATGTGTAAAATTCAAGCTTAGAATTACATAAATATAATAAGCTTCAATTTTCCAGTGATGCTAAAAAGAGATAAACAGTAATTCAGTGAAACTGGGCAGCAGCTTAGTCCTTCAAAAGTACAGTCACGCAACTAAAAAAATGTGATGCTCAGTCATTCTTACAAGTCTCTGCATGGCTTTCATAACTCCTTCATTTTTCTGGAAGTTGTACAAGTATGATGCCTTAAATGTTATTTTTAATTACTTCATAAATGTAAGTATTCATATGAACTTGAATAATCCTTTCTAATAAAATAATCAATGTCAGCATTCTATTTTTACTTCATGAAAAGTACATTATTACGTAATTTTACTAATTGTCACAAAAATATATAGTGGAGAACATGAATTCAACATTTACTATTTCTACTAAAATTCACAGAATAAGACAGTATGAACAAGGTCATGGGATTGGTCCATTTGGGATCACATTTGGACAAAATTGACATGTGCAGCATTACAGAAATGTCAAATATTTGGAGGCAACAACAATATGATGTATGATGAAGGACTAACTATTCTGAATGAATCGTTTTTTTTAAACCAGAGCAATCATTAGCACTTGCTACATCACTTCCTGTTGTCAAAATTTTCTTATGAACAAAGTACTTGAACCAAGCCTTCAGTCTCTCTCCCCAGACACCTTTACTTCCTAATTTTACCCATGCACTTGTCGGTCCTGGAAAATGCTTCAATCTTATTCGACATGGGAGTGCTTTATGAATGCAAGCTCCTCCGGCAGTCTCAATTTTAATACTAACACACACACACAAACAAGGATAATTAATAATGTCAACAATTCAAGCAATGTTCAAGTAATCCATCGATGGATCTGCTTTATTTCAGCTCTAAAGACTTGGTTGCCACCTGCTGCAGAAAGTAAATTACTTACGTTTTGAACCCAGGGTAAACATGGCAACAGAACTGCCTCGGTTGAGTTTGGGAAAAGTGTTGAAAAAAGTTCAAAATATATGTGGCCTTGACTGGGAGTCCACACATCCTCACGAGTACATTCCAATAGCCATTTGTCAGGCTCTGCCACATTTCCTCCACACCCTTCCTCATAGAAGTTAGCATGTAGAGTAAAAGTTTCATAGGGTTTAGTAGAGGCAATCTTGTACTACGTTCTAAATTAATGCAATATCAATTGAAAGCAACGGTGCCCACCAAGGCAGTTATTTGTACTTCATTCCTCCACGCTCCAGCTTGAGCTCTACATACAAGAAGTTTCATTTTAATCAAGAAAACAAACTTAAGGAGAATGGCACCAAAGATATCAAAACTGAAACTAAAACATTTTAAGCCAGTATACTTATTTTTAATTGAAACAGTAGGAAATACAACTGCAGTTGTGCAGCAACAGCACAATAACAATGGGTGACACCATCATTCACATGTACAAAATGCAGGAAACGGGAGCTAAATGCAGAAACTATTTTGATTTTTCAAAAGAGAGTGAAAATTTACTTCACCGTCCTCAAATCTTACAGCTTCTTCAAAGCAAAGCATAAATATTTTCAATATGGAGATAAATGTGAAGAGAGTGCAGCTATTTGTTTTCCTCTCCAAATATTGATGCTACTCATTTTCAGAAAATACAGAAGATTAGATAATAAACCATTCAGATGAACAGCATAGTCTTAGTACCAAATCATGCACGGATTTCTCTAATTTGCAGGTAAATAGAAAAGGTGAAATTTTAATAATCGCTGTTGTATTTGAAGCAAAACTGAAAGCAAAACACTGTAGATGCTGGAAATATGACACGAAAATAGAAAATGCTGGAAAGATTCAGCCAGTCTAGCAATGCTTCTCTCTACACAGATGCTACCAGACCTGCTGAGTCTTGCCGCGGGGGGGGGGGCAAGATCACAAGCGGCGGTGGGGCCATGTCAGCAGCATCATCCCTGGCACCTGCCAACCCCCACTGTAATTTTACCAGTGTTCACAGAAGCATCAGGCAGCCCGTGGGCCAATTAATGGCCTCTTCCTCCTCATGCCACCACCACAGGGATTTTATCTATGATGAGAGAGCCCCAAGATACCAAACCACCCAATAAAATCTGGCAAGCCTGGTACTATGTTGGGAGGCAGAAGTAGGGATGTCTCCTTGATGGGAACACTGTACCAATTGGAAGAACTTGGCATCAGCAAGACCCTAGACGCAACACTGGCCCAATCGTAGCTCACTTCCCTCTAACTCATTCCCGATGATACAGCTGGGACCAAAGAGCTGCTGACCAGTTGAATGCTCATGGGCTCGGGGCAAGACGTCCTCTTGGCGAGGAAGCAAATGTTCTGCCTCCAGTCAATTAAAGAGCTGTTGCCTGCCAAGCAGTAGAAGACTCACCCCTGACTTTTATACGGCATAAAATTCAGCCCCATGAATTAATACAGTCCCTAATCAACCAAAGAGAAAGTTGCATATGCATGGACTTTTTGGGAAACTTTTTCCAAGGCAAAAAGCAAGAAAAATCATTTATTATCTCTGTATCTGGTACTTAGTGTTGAGTATATGCAGGTATTTCCTCATATTAAGGCTCACAGTTGAATTAAAGGGCATCACAATTGCATCCGAGTTCAAGCGCTCACTTCCTAAACCACTGATAGATCTCCATTTTTAGAGCAATTATAGACTTCTGCATCGTCAACTTGTGCCACCAGGAAGAGTTACAGATCAGATCGAAATTTTCCTTTCAAGAGACTTGACTAGATTCAAACTGCAATTCTAATAAACAATGGCCATTATGTTAACCCGAGTCACCTTAGCTGAAGTGACAACACTTGCAGCTCTGGTAAGGTGGTTGAGACCTTGAGCACCAAGCACCATTTCTTCAAGGGGAGGTCATGTCTGAAAAATCTGTTAGAGTTCTCAGAGGAGGTAACAAGGAAGTTAGACAAAGGAGAACCAGTGGACGTGATTTATTTAGATTTCCAGAAGGCCTTTGACAAGTTGCCGCATAGGAGATTGTTAAATAAGTTAAGAGCCCATGGTGTTCAGGGTAAGATCTTGGCATGGATAGAGGATTGGCTGACAGGCAGAAGGCAGAGAGTGGGGATAAAGGGGTCTTTTTCAGTGACGAGTGATGTACCTCAGGGGTCGATGCTGGGACCAAAACTTGTCACAATATACATTAATGATCTGGAGGAAGGAACTGAAGGCACTGTTGCTAAGTTTGCAGAAGATACAAAGATCTGTAGAGGGATAGATATTGAGGAAGCAGGCGGGATGCAGAAGGACTTGGCCAGGCTAGGAGAGTGGGCAATGAAGTGGCAGATGGAATACAATGTGGAAACTTATGAGATTATGCACATTGGAAGGAGAAATGGATGCATAGACTATAATAATAATCACTTATTGTCACAAGTAGGCTTCAATGAAGTTACTGTGAAAAGCCCCTAGTCGCCACATTCCGGCATCTGTTCGGGGAGGCTGGTGCGGGAATTGAACCCGCGCTGCTGGCCTTGTTCTGCATTACAAGTCAGCTGTTTAGCCACTGTGCTAAACCAACCCATAGACTATTTTCTAAATGGGAAGATGCTTAGGAAATCAGAAGCACAAAAGGACTTGCGAGTCCTTGTTCACTATTCTCTTAAGGTTAACGTGCAGGTTCAGTCGACAGTTAGGAAGGCAAATGCAACGTTAGCATTCATGTCGAGAAGGCTAGAATACAAGATCAGGGATGTATTTCTGAGGCTGTACAAGGCTCTGGTGAGATCCCATTTGGAGTGTTGTGAGCAGTTTTGGGCCCCGTATCTAAGGAAGGATGTGCTGGCCTTGGAAAGGGTCCAGAGGAGGGGCACAAGAATGATCCTGGAATGAAGAGCTTGTCGTATGAGGAACAGTTGAGGACTCTGGGTCTGTACTCGTTGGGAGTTTAGGATGGGGGGAAATCTTAATTGAAACTTGGAGGATACTGCGTGGCCTGGATAGAGTGGACGTGGAGAGGATGTTTCCACTTGTAGGAAAAACTAGAAGCACAGGACATCTCAGACTAAAGGCACGATCCTTTAAAACAGAGATGAGGAGGAATTTCTTCAGCCAGAGAAAGTGGTGAATCTGTGGAACTCTTTGCCGCAGAAGGCTGTGGAGGCCAAATCACTGAGTGTCTTTAAGACAGAGTTGGATAGGTTTTTGATCAATATGGGGATCAGGGGTTATGGGAAGAAGGCAGGAGAATGGAGATGAGAAAAATATCAGCCTTGATTGAATGGCAAAGCAGACTCGATGGGCCTAATTCTTCTCCTATGTCTTATGGTCTACCCCACCACGAGTACATGATGCGGGCAGATAGTCCAGCATACTGAAGGAGCAGAAATTTATGACAGTGCAGTTTTTCAATTGAGACATTGGGCATGATTCACCAGCCGCATTCCACAGGAACCGGGGCACGACCTGGCCAATGGATGCCTCCCCCAGGATTCCTGACGGCCGTGACACCTCATGAGATTGAGCAAATCTCGAGAGAAGTCACAAGCCTCGCACGACTCACTTGAGGGTTTAAAAACCCACTTAGCCGTGATCGCACTGGGTCGAACAGCCACATCGCATCTACCAATCTCGCTGAGGCGACCCCAGCCAAGGCAGCGTTCAGTACTGGTCTCCACAAATGGGACTGAGCACAACGGTGCCTGGGAGAGGGGGGTTTCCGAGGCGATCGGCCTCTAAGCAGGGTGCACTGCCCATGTGAGGTGGGGGGCTCCATGACCCTTTTACAGATGAGTTGGGGGCAGCAGGTTAGAGAGATCAGGACCCCACTTTAAAATGGCATCCCAATCTCTTCCTGTACGGAGGAGCTCCGTCGTGCAGGAAATGACGCTGAGTGCAGACTTCGGGGGGGCGGGGGACTAGAAAAACAATCCCGCCAAGAACAAACTATTTATTTTATTTACATCTTAGTTAATTTTGTCTTTAAGCTTCAGTCAAAGAAGCACGTTTGACATCCTGGAAGGAAGGATGATATCAAATACACTTTGAAACCTTTCCCATCGAAACAGATCTTGTAATCTTATGCAAGATTCCCTCAACAACATTGGTGGTGAACCTATGGAATTCTCTACCACAGGTGGCTGTGGAGGCAAAGTCACTGAATGTATTTAAAGGAAACAGAATCTAAGAAGCATCAAAGGGAATGGAAAAAGTGAAGTATGGCATTGAGATCGAAGATTAGCCATGATCATACTGAGTGGTGGAGTAAGCTCGAAGGGCTGACCCATGCTCCTATTTTCTATGTGATTGCCAGTTTAAAAAACAATAAAATGTGTGCCTGATCAGAAGACTCAAACTGATTTTCAATTATAATTTTGGTCAATTTATTCATCTACACAGTGACCGGGTTGGGGGGGGGGGGTTGTTGTTGTACAGGTTAGGTGGATTGGTCACACTAAAATTGCAAAAGATGAATTAGATACTCTAAATTTATATACTTTTTAAAACTTTACCAAGTCCATAATATATAGGTTAATTTCAACCATACATTTCTTCCAATTCTTTCATAGGATACAGTTGTCACTGGCTAGGCCAGAATTTGTTGCCCATCCATAATTGCCCTAGAGAAGGTGGAGGATAGTCGCTTTCTTGAACTGCTGCAGCCCATGTATGTGGTGCAGGTCCACCCAGTGCGGTTAGGAAGGGAATACACTTGCATAATTACACAACACATGGAAGTGAATACTTGGATGTAATGCATTAACCCCATCTAGTATAGTACACTCACCTCAGAAGGTTGAGAGCAGGGGTGGATGTGAAAGGGAGGTGGGGGTTCAAACCTCAGGTTTCCAATTCAATCCAAGCTTACACTCCAGTACAATACTCAAAGAATGCCACATTGTTGTAGCGTTGTTGTCTTTCAGGTGAGAAATTAAACCAATGACCCCTCTGTCCTTTTCGATGATCCAGAGAAATCTCAGATCTATTTAAAGAACATTAAAGAATTCTAGTATCTCAGCTATCTTTCTTCCAAACCGCACCACAGGATATTAAAAGCTCTTTGGAAACAAGATTTCAACCCAATTTTTGGAACATGGAGTATCATGTAGCAGAACATAATATACCAAATTCTAGCATTGCTCAATGCATCGGAAAATAAGTCATCATTTCTGGATTATCAACATCCATTCAAACAGACTCAATTCTAACAGTTGGATAGAATGACAGTGGCTTGGTTTGATCTGTTATGTAAACATGCTGAGTAAATAAGCCCGTTATTTTCATTTCAGAAGTCCACTGTTCTCTTCCTTGTATAAACACAATGTCTAACTTCCTTCTCCCCTTCCTTCATTTACAAACCACACTGAATACAGCGGTGAACCAAACCAAATTTTATATCTGACTATTTGTATATTACATTACTCCCTCAGCAAAACAGACATCACATGATATTCCACGACCGAGTGTTTTTTAAAGAACAAGTCCAGCCTGAGATATTCCATTACGTCACCAACTGTACAACATGCAACTATAGTATTAATGGAGTTAGCAGTTTAAAACAGATGACAACTTTCCTCCCATGGAGGCAAGTGTTAAGAGAAACTTATTAAAGTCACGACTTTTGCACAGTTAAAAGTACCTCAAATACAGCAATGCATGCAACCACAGCAACTGCTGACCCGCTTCCTTTGTACTTCAAAAGTACATTGTGCTGCTCAGTTACATCATCTACATGAACATACAGGGTCTCCAAACAGCGTTCCTTCATTTCCTACTTGGTTTCCTTTTTAAAGGCCCACTCAACAGATGTATTTACAAACTTTATATCTAGATGGCTAGTTAGGTGCCAAATACAAATAGGAGAGCAATATTATTCCAACCGCTTCCCGATTGCCTCTTGGCTGCTCTTCAGCAAGTCCCACCTAAAGAAACCAGTTAAGTGGTGTATTGTGATGCTAAACACACACTCTTACTACGTTTTTCACATGCAAAGAAAAAATTTAACTAATTTATGATGAGACGCAAGTAGCCTTGGTTTGGGTGTGACTGCGACGGTGAAGCAGATAAGGAGTAGAAAAGGGGTGAAGGATATGCATCATTGGATTGGATTGTCACGTGTACCGGGTACAGTGAAAAGTATTTTTCTGCGTACAGCTCAAACAGATCATTACTACATGAAAAGAAAATACGTAATAGGGCAATCCAGGTGTAACACAAGGTCCACAATGTAAATACATACACACAGGCATCGGGTGGAGCATACAGGAGTGTAGTATTAATCAGGTCAGTCCATAAGAGGGTAGTTTAGGAGTCTGGTAACAGCGGGGAAGAAGCTGATTTTCAATCTGTTCATGCATGTTCTCAAACTTTTGTATCTCCTGCCCGATGGAAGAAGTAGAAAGAGTGAGGAAGCCGGTTGGGAGGGGTCTTTGATTGTACTGCCCAGTTTCCCAAAAGTAGCGGGAGGTACAGATTGAGTCAAAGGATGGGAGGCAGGTTTGTGTGATGGACTGGGCTGTGTTCACAACTCTCTGAAGGTTCTTGCAGTCTTGGGCCAAGCAGTTGCCATACCAGGCTGTGATGGAGCCAGGTAGGATGGTGCACATGTAAAGGTTCATAAGAGTCAACGTGGACATGCCGAATGTCCTTTGTTTCCTGAGGAAGTTGTGCTTTCTTGGTCGTAGCGTCGACGTGAATGGACCAGGACACAACTTTGGTGATGCGCACACCTAGGAGTTTGAAGCTGTCAACCATCTCCACCTTGGCCTGTTGATGCAGGCAGGGGTGGGCACAATACTTGCTTCCTGAAGTCAATGACCAGCTTTCGTTTGCTGGCATTGAGGAAGATAATTGTTGTTGTTGTTGTTACACCACTCCACTAGGTTCTCTTATCTTCCTCCCGTGTTCGGACCCGTTATTCGGGTTCTGACACACTACGGTTGTCGTCAGCAAACTTGCAGATGGAATTGGAGCAAAATTTTGCAGTCCTGGATGTACAGGGAGTATAGTAGGGGACTAAGTACACAGCCCTGCGGGGCCACGGTATCGGGGACTATCGTGGAGATGTTGTTGTCTTTTATTCTTACTGACTGTGGTCTGTGGATCAGAAAGTCGAGGATCCAGTTGCAGAGTGAGGAGCCAAGTCCGAGGTTTTGGAGCTTTGATATGAGTTTGGCTGGGATGATGATGGTGAAGGCGGAGCTGTAGTCAATAAATAGGAGTCTGATGTAGGATTCCTTGTTGTGGAAATGCTCCCCAGATGAGTGTAGGGCCACTGCTGTGGACCAGTTGCGGCCGTATGTGAAATGCAGTGCATCTAGGCATTCTGGGAGTATGGAGTTGATGATGATCTTTTCTTTGTGTCACAAGTAGGCTTACATAAACACTGCAATGAAGTTACTGTGAAAATCCCCTAGTCGTCACACTACAGCGCCTGTTCGGGTACCCTGTGGGAGAATTCAGAATGTCCAATTCACCGAACAAGCACGTCTTTCAGGACATGTAGGAGGAAACCGCAGCGCCCGGATGAAACCCACGCAGACACGGGGAGAACGTGCAGACTCCGCAGATAGTTGATGTGCCTCAAGACCAATCTCTCGAAGCCCTTCATTATGATCGATGTCAGGGCCACTGGACGGTAGTCATTGAGGCATGTTGGCTGGTTCTTCTTTGGCACCGGTATGATAGTTGTCTTCTTGAAGCAGGTGGGGACCTCGGAACGGTAGGGAGAGGTTGAAGATGTTCACGAACACATCTGCCAGCTGGTCCACGCAGGATCGGAGTGCATGACTAGGGACCCCTTTCGGACCAGTCACCTTTCGAGGGTTCAGTTTCAGGAAGTCCGATCTAACTTTGGAAACTGTGTGGGTGTGCCTGGTTCTGCTGGGGCAGTTGACAGCGGTTTGATGGTTTCACCCTCGAACCGAGCATGGAGTTCATCGGGGTGGGGTGCGCTGCTGCTGGAGATTCTGCTCAGCTTCGCTTTGTAGCCCGCTGTGTTGTTTAGGCCTTGTCACAACCAATGCAAGTGTGTAAAGCTAGTCTGTGATTCTAGCTTGGTCCGATATTGTCTCTTGGCATCCCGGATGGCTTTGCGGAGGTCGTACCTGGATTTCTTGTGTAGATCAGGGTCGCCCGACTTGAACACCTTAGACATGGCCTTCAGTAGGGAGTCAATCTCCCGATTAAGCCATGGATTCCGGTTGGAGAACATACATTCTTTGGCACGCAGTAATCCACACATTTGCTGCTAACGTCTGTGACAGAGGTGGCATACACGTTTAGGTTCGCTGAGTTCTTAAACATGGACCAGTCCACTGACTCCAAGCAATCACATAGGAGCTCTTCTGTTTCCTCGGACCAGCACTGCATGACCTTCTTAACCAGATTCTCTCGCTTAAGTTTCTGTCTGTATGCTGGGAGAAGGAGCACAGTCTCATGGTCTGATTTTCCAAAGTGCGGTCGGGGGATGGAACTGTAGGCGCCCTTGACTTTTGTGTAGTAGTGGTCGAGAGTGTTGTCACCCCTGGTGGGACAGGAGATGTGTTGGTGGAACCTTGGGCAGTACACTCGAGGTTGGCCTTGAAGTCCCCGGCCACGATGAACAAGGTCTCCAGGTGTTCTGTTTAATTGTTGTTTATAACTGGTGTACAATTTGTCCAGTGCCTTCTTCACTTCTGCCTGTGGTGGGATGTGAACCGCTGTGATAATGGCGGAAGTTAACTCACATGGAAAGTAGTACGGGCGGCACTTCATAGTCAGATATTCCAGGTCCGGGGAGCAGTATGTCGCCAGGTCCTCCACATCCGAGCATCAGGATGAGTTCATTCAACAAATCTACAGCTTTACTCAATATTGCTGGAACCGGAGTATTCAACCAAAGCATACACTACTCTGGTCAAAACTTACTCCCCAAACCTTTCCGCAGAGGAACGACGCCGTGGCAAAATCTTACATTTCCGCCCACAAAGGTTACAGCCATATGGTGAACTCTAATAATCTACAAGGATCATGAGTGAAGCTGATCATGCTAAAAATCATACTGTCATATTTTTACCAGTGTTACGATCCAAGTTGATGTTATAGCTGGACGGGAAGATTCTAGAATGGAGCCCTGGTTCAAAAGACAGTGGGCGGGAGTCTCATTCCTTCAGCCGGCCAATGGGGTTTCCCATTGTGGGCCACCCCACACCGTCGGGAAATGCGCGGGCGTGGGTCTGATGCCAGCGAGGCGGAGGATCACGCTCTATAACTTTTACTTTCTTTTTTATAAAATGTGGAGGAACAGTCACGTTACCACTAATTAGTTTTAACAAGAAAAAAGCATTTATTAAATATGGAAAAATTAGATTACAAGACAATATTCCTTTAACCTTAGTTTAAAGATTAGTATGGATTACAAAGTACATCTTCAGATACAATGGTCACATTAACACAAATAGTTCCTTTTCAGCACACATGACTGCGTAAGACACACTCCCCTCTGACTCCGACTGAATTTCTGTGGATTTCACCTTAAAATCCCCCCAGATGATTCATAGAATCCCTACAGTGCAGAAGGAGGCCATTTGGCCCATTAAGTCTGAACCAACCCTCAGAAATGAAAGAGCACCCCACCCCCACACAAGCTTACTCGCCCCATCCTTGCCTAATAACCCCATCATTTTTTTGGACACTAAGGGACAACGTAGCATAGCCAATCAACAGAACCTGCACACCTTTTGACTGTGGGAGGAAACCGGAGCACCCAGAGGAAACCAAAGCAGGGGAGAACGTGCAAACTCCACACAGTCAGTGACCCAAGGCCGGAATTGAACCCGGGTCCCTGGTGTTATGAGGCAGCAGTGCTAATCACCATGCCAAGATTCTTGTACCGTGAGCTACCTTGTCTCACTGAACTCCGGCTTCCACACAAATCATTTCAAATTCAGTTTTCAAAAGTCACATGGTCAAATCTTCTTTCAAATTATGCTTTCCCTCCACTGCTTCTATCAAGGTTTTGCTCTTGGGTTTTACACCTCTCCCTTCAGGTTTCCTTTGTCTTAAAAGGGTTTTTTAACAAGGTGCAGCCGCCGATTTCCATAATTATTTCAAATAATTTCTGCCAAACTAGTAATTTCTCACAAACCTTAGCACTACTATAGATATCTTTCTGGCCTCTCACAATTCAAACCCTTATCTACTCTGACTTTACGGAACAGTAATCTGTTCTGATTCCCAGTTTCCTCTGTTCCATTAACTCTAGACTTCTTGGAAATCTCTTAACTTCTCTTGTTTCCATAACCAGCTGGATATCAGGTTCCCAGCATTTACATAGAACATAGAACAATACAGTGCAGTACAGGCCCTTCGGCCCACGATGTTGCACCAAAACAAAAGCCATCTAACCTACACTATGCCATTATCATCCATATGTTTATCCAATAAACTTTTAAATGCCCTCAATGTTGGCGAGTTCACTACTGTAGCAGGTAGGGCATTCCACGGCCTCACTACTCTTTGCGTAAAGAACCTACCTCTGACCTATATCTATTACCCCTCAGTTTAAAGCTATGTCGCCTCGTGCCAGCCATTTCCATCCGCGGGAGAAGGCTCTCACTGTCCACCCTATCCAACCCCCTGATCATTTTGTATGCCTCTATTAAGTCTCCTCTTAACCTTCTTCTCTCCAACGAAAACAACCTCAAGTCCATCAGCCTTTCCTCATAAGATTTTCCCTCCATACCAGGCAACATCCTGGTAAATCTCCTCTGCACCCGCTCCAAAGCCTCCACGTCCTTCCTATAATGCAGTGGCCAGAACTGTAAGCAATACTCCAAATGCGGCCGTACCAGAGTTCTGTACAGCTGCAACATGACCTCCTGACTCCGGAACTCAATCCCTCTACCAATAAAGGCCAACACTCCATAGGCCTTCTTCACAACCCTATCAACCTGGGTGGCTACTTTCAGGGATCTATGTACATGGACACCTAGATCCCTCTGCTCATCCACACTTTCAAGAACTTTACCATTAGCCAAATATTCCGCATTCCTGTTATTCCTTCCAAAGTGAATCACCTCACACTTCTCTACATTAAACTCCATTTGCCACCTCTCAGCTCAGCTCTGCAGCTTATCTATATCCCTCTGTAACCTGCTACATCCTTCCACACTATCGACAACACCACCGACTTTAGTATCGTCTGCAAATTTACTCACCCACCCTTCTGCGCCTTCCTCTAGGTCATTGATAAAAATGACAAACAGCAACGGCCCCAGAACAGATCCTTGTGGTACTCCACTTGTGACTGAACTCCATTCTGAACATTTCCCATCAACCACCACCCTCTGTCTTCTTTCAGCTAGCCAATTTCTGATCCACATCTCTAAATCACCCTCAATCCCCAGCCTCCGTATTTTCTGCAATAGCCTACCGTGGGGATTATAAGAGACAAGATTTATAATCATCTAGATAGGAATAATATGATCAGGGATAGTCAGCATGGCTTTGTGAAGGGTAGGTCATGCCTCACAAACCTTATCGAGTTAAAAAAAAATTTTTTTTTCTTTTTTTTAAAAAGTTCTCCCAGCTGACCTCCTCACTTCAGCCATGTAAGAACTACAGCTCATCCAGAATTCTGTAGTGGCCTTATCCACTTGGGGACTCCATTACCATTACCCTGACCAAATGTACACCTAGCCATACCCCATTCTGCCTCAATGGAACCGAAGGATTCAGAGCAGGGGGAATCAAGAACAAGAGAAAAGGACAGAAAGGAGAATAAGAAAAGTGATAGGCAGAGAAATTAAGGGCTTGCATCAGATAATGACACTGTAAAAAATAGTAGGGATGGGACAAGGAACATTTTTTTTTTTAAAATAATTTTTATTCAAGGTTTTCATAAAATATCAATAACAAAATGAGAAAGAAAAAAGAACCCAACAGGGCTAAGTACAAAATACAATCTAAAAAAAGCAACCCCCAAACCCCTCCCCCCCGTACCTAAATAATAAATTAACATTAACACCCCGACTTAAGACAACAGGTGTATACACGCCCTCAGACCCTTCCAGTGTAAATAACATAAACAAAAATAAAGTAACCCCCCCTCCCCCCCCACCCCCCGAGCTGCTGCTGCCATTGACCAATGTCTATCGTTCTGCCAGAAAGTCTAAGAACGGTTGCCACCGCCTAAAGAACCCTTGTACCGACCCTCTCAAGGCGAATTTCACCCTCTCCAATTTAATGAACCCTGCCATATCGCTGATCCAGGATTTCACGCTTGGGGGCCTCGTATCTTTCCACTGAAGGAGAATCCTTCGCCAGGCTACCATGGACGCAAAGGCCAGAATTCCGGCCTCTTTCGCCTCCTGCACTCCCGGCTCATCTGCCACCCCAAATATTGCGAGCCCCCAGCCCGGTTTGACCCTGGATCCTACCACCCTCGACACCGTCCTCGCTACGCCCTTCCAAAATTCCTCCAGCGCTGGGCATGCCCAGAACATATGGGTGTGATTTGCTGGGCTCCCTGAGCACCTAACACACCTGTCCTCACCCCCAAAGAACCTGCTCATCCTTGTCCCGGTCATGTGGGCCCTGTGCAGCACCTTAAACTGTATGAGGCTGAGCCTCGCGCATGAAGAGGAAGAGTTCATCCTCCCTAGGGCATCTGCCGACGTCCCCTCTTCTATCTCCTCTCCCAACTCCTCCTCCCACTTACCTTTCAACCCCATCACCGAGGCCTCCTCCTCCTCCTGCATCACCTGGTAAGTTTCTGAGATCTTCCCCACTACCCCCCGCCGAGAGCACCCTGTCCTGTACTGTGTGGCAGTAGCCGTGGGAATTCCACCACCTGCCTTCTGGCAAACGCCCTTACCTGTAAGTGTTCCGGGGGGGGGGGGGGGGGAGTCCGTACTTCTCCTCCAGCTCACGAACTTCCCGTCCACAAACAGGTCCCCCAATTTACGTATCCCTGCCCTGTCCAACCCCGAAAATCCTCCACCTGTTCTTCCTGGGGCGAACCGGTGGTTCCCCCATAATGGGGTCCACGCCAAGGCCCTAACTTCCCCCCTATGCCACCTCCACTGCCCCAAATTTTGAGGGCCACCACCACCACCGGGCTCGTGGTATACCTCCTTGGAGGGAGCAGCAGCGGCGCCGTTGCCAGCGCCCACAGACTTGTACCCACACAGGACGCCGTCTGCAGCCTCTTCCATGCAGCCCCCTCCCCCTCCATCACCCACTTGCGCACCATTGTCGCATTGGCGGCCCAGTAGTACCCACAGAGGTTGGGCAGCGCCAGCCCCCCCCCCCTATCTCTACTCCGCTCAAGGAACACCCTTCTCTCCCTCGGAGTCCCTCGCGCCCGCACAAACCCCATTATACAATTGTTAACCTGCCTGAAAAAAGCCTTCGGGATCAACACGGGGAGGCACTGGAACAGGAACAAAACCCTTGGGAGCACCGTCATTTTGATTGACTGCACCCTACCCGCCAGGGACAGCGGCAACGCGTCCCACCTCTTGAACTCCTCCATTTGCTCCTCCAGCCTTGTAAAGTTAAGCCTATGCAGGGCCCCCCAGCTCCTGGCCACCTGGACCCCCAAATATCTGAAGTTCCTCTCCGCCCTTTTTAGTGGGAGCTCACCAATCCCCCTCTCCTGGTCCCCTAGCTGAACTACGAACAGTTCGCTCTTCCCCATATTGAGCTTGTACCCCGAAAAGTCCCCGAATTCCCCAAGGATCCTCATTACCTCTGGCATTCCTCCCACCGGGTCTGCCACATACAGCAGCAGGTCGTCCGCATAAAGCGACACCCTATGCTCCTCCCCACCCCGCACCAACCCCCTCAGTTCCTCGACTCTCTCAGTGCCATAGCCAGGGGTTCAATCGCCAGTGCGAAGAGCAGGGGGGACAGGGGACACCCCTGTCTCGTCCCTCGGTGCAACCGAAAGTACTCGGACCTCCTCCTATTTGTGGCCACACTCGCCATCGGAACCTCATACAACAGCCTAACCCACCTGACAAACCCCTCCCCCCAAACCTCTTCAGCACCTCCCACAGGTACCCCCACTCTACCCTATCGAAGGCGGGGACAAGGAACATTAAAGGACTAGATTTTGTATCTGAATTTGCGGGACATTCAAAATAAAATGGATCAATTAGCTGCTCAGATAGATTGAAAGGGATATGATATAGTTGGGATTACGGAGACATGGCTCCAAGGGGACCAAGGATGGGAACTAAATATCGAGTGCTATTCAGTTTTTAGGAGGGGCAGATGGAAAGGAAAAAGTGGTAGAGTTGCATTGTTGATTAAAGAAGATATTGATGGGCAGCATGGTGGCGCAGTGGTTAGCATTGCTGCCTCACAGCGCCGAGGTCCCAGGTTCGATCCCGACCCTGGGTCACTGTCCATGTGGAGTCTGCACATTCTTCCCGTGTTTGTGTGGGTTTCGCCCCCACAACCCAAAAGATATGCAGGGTAGGTGGATTGGCCATGCTAAATTGGCACTTAATTGGAAAAAATGAATTGGGTACTCGAAATTTTTTTTTTTTTTTTTTTTAAAAGATACTGATACAACGTTGAGGAAGGATGTGATGTGGAATTTGTCTGGGTCGAATTGAGAAACATCAAGGGGCAAGAAGCATTCATAGAGGTGGTGTACTGACCACCAAACTGCAGTGGTATTGTTGGGAATAGCATTAGACAGGAAATCAGAGATGCATGTGATATAGGAACATCTGTGATTGTGGGTGACTTTAATCTGCATATAGATTGGGTGACTCAAATTAGTCACAGTGTAATAGAGGAGAAATTTCTGGAGTGTGTACGGTATGGTTTTCTGGACCAGTATGTTGAGGAACCAACAAGGGAACAGGCCATCTTGGATTGGGTGTTGTGCAATGAGAAATGATTAGTTGGCAATCGAGTTGGGAGAGTGTTATAACCTGCCTACTTACCATTGGCTCATGCCTCTGTACGGACGTTTGGATGTTTTTGATGCTGCGCTGGAAAGCTGGAACCAGTACACACAACGGATGCGTTACTATTTCCGGGCAAACAATATCACCGAAAACAACGCCAGGTGGTCATATTGCTCACCGCCTGCGGCCCGCATACGTTTGGGGTGATTAGGAGCCTTACGTACCCAGCTGCGCCGGACACCAAAACGTTTGATGAACTTGTGAATATAGTGGGGCAACATTTTAACCCAACCCCGTCCACGATAGTCCAGCGTTACCAGTTTAATACCGCTGAGAGGACCCCTGGAGAAACCCTTGCCTATTTTCTATCCAGGCTACGCAGGATTGCAGAGTACTGTGACTATGGTGAGACCTTGTCAGAAATGCTACGCGACCGTTTGGTTTGCGGTATTAACAATGCGGCCACCCAGAGAAAGTTGTTAGCTGAGCCAACATTGACTTTTCAACAGGCCATTCAAATAGTATTGTCCCGAGAGAGCGCAGAACGAGGAGTGCAGGAGCTACAGGGAATGGAAGTGCATGCCTTAGGGCGCAACCCCTTCCGTCCGAAAACGTCCCCCCGCACTCCTGCGGTACCTTGGGCGAGGCAACGTCCGGACCGACGGCCACCCCGAAGGGAGCCTTCTCCAGAACCAATGGATGAGGAGCCATGTCCGTGTCAGACTTGTAGGCGCCGACCCCATCGCGGACGGCGGTCCTGGGGGCGCCAGAGGCGCCGTCGTTCCGACCGAAACTGGGACCACCCCAGGGGCCGTAACTGGGACCAGCCCAGGGGCCGTACCTTCCATGTGGATGAACCTGCGGCGACTACTCCTGAGGACGTCGAGACGGAGGACGACTGCCTGCATTGTGTGGCAGCTCCCCGTGTGGCCCCCATTAAGGTGACAGTACGGGTCAATGACCACCCGCTTGAGATGGAGTTAGACACTGGTGCAGCGGTCTCCGTGATCGCCCAGAGGACATTCGACCGCATCAAGCAGGGTATACAGACCCTTACATTAACCGACTCACAGGCCAGGTTGGCCACCTACACGGGGGAACCACTGGACATTGCAGGAACTACAATGACCCCTGTTGTTTATGGGTGCCAGGAGGGGCGTTTCCCACTTATCGTGGTGCGCGGCCATGGGCCCAGCCTGTTGGGTCGGGACTGGTTGTGCCATTTGCGGTTGCAATGGCAGCACATCCTCCAAACAGTTTCTGAAGGGTTGACTGAGGTGCTAGGACGATACCCAGATGTATTCCAGCCTGGTTTGGGGAAAATAAAAGGGGCCGTAGCCCGTATCCAAGTCGAACCAGGAGCCACGCGCTATTTCCGGGTGCGCCCGGTGCTTTACGCCTTGCTCGAGAAGGTAGAAGGGGAGCTCACTCGTTTGGAGAGTTTGGGTATTATCAGGCCTGTCCGTTTCGCTGACTGGGCAGCACCAATTGTACCTGTAATGATGCCACAGTTCACTTGTGTGGCGACTATAAACATAGTGAATACTTGTTTTCTTAGCCATCACTCCTAGTATAGGTTTTCTTCTAGCAAGAATTGGTTTTCTTCCAGCAAGACAGAAAGATGCTCCCTCTTTAGCGTTCTAAACTCACTATCCATCACCAATAGCAATCAAATTAGCTACACTTAAACGCTTCTCTATCTTACAAGGCCCCAGTATATTCTTCATGCCGTAGCCCTCTCCAAACACAAGAGACAGGTAGTTTGAACTGAACCAACCCACACACATACAAACATCTTTGTCCAGCATGAATCTAATTGTAGAAACATTAAATTAAACTCACTTAAAACTGTACCTTATTTCCAATGTTTACCAAGTACCAAGAACAGAAAGTAATTCCACTGCACTTCAAAACTGAAGTTTCCCAGATCATTTCCACAACAATACTTTCTCTCACATGATTGTCTCAAAATTCATGAAGGAAAAGTTCAATTGAACGCTACCAGACCATTTGATGAACTGGGGCTACCACAACACCCATGTGAAACTGAACCACTAGCAAAATAAATATTCAAAAAAAAAATAGAGGGCATTGGAATGAACCTTGTTGAAAATCTGGGCTTAACTGCTTTTCATGTGATTTTTTTTAATTCACAAGACATGGGCATTGCTGACCAAGTCAGCATTTGTTGCCCATCCCCAATTGCCCTAGAGGGATTGAAGACTTCCACGCTCCCAATCTTCCCTTTTCTCTTCCTTGTAAAGATCCCAGTTGAAATGAATTTGGGCCATTTCTACCCAGTGGATTTAAGTCCATCACATGAAGATCAATAATACCACATAAATTGGCAACCTCTGAAGTCACAAAGATGGTTAGGGTGGGAAATAGAAATAATGTCACATTGTGCACTAGGGGGTGCTCCAAGGCTGAAGTTCAGCCATGTTAAGGAAATGGTAAACACACAGAAGGGTCCAATCTTCCGTACGTCAGTAAATAAAATGACGACAATTGTCTAATTATGTCATGTTAATACATAGAAAATGTCAATACTGCTCAACAACTCAACAGCTTGGACATAGGCAATCACAGCCATCAATATTGGCTTATTATTCATGTATGTAGCAAACAAATTATGCCTATGTTTACATAATTTCAAGTTGAGTGGCTTTTCAATAGTTCAATTGCAGTAATCTCCCTTCCCACAGAAAATAAAACTTTGCCACTCGTGGATGAAAATCAATGACCGCTGAGAAACATTTACGGTAAAATGGATGAGTCGTCAGGTTGAATCAGAGTAATATCTTTCTCCCCGCAATGCTCCTCTGCCACAAGCCAAGTAAAATAACGGATTGGAAAATTACAGAATATCAATTGTGTTTAACAGGTTATTGCTGGAGCTACAATTCACTATTTTAATTTTCTGGTTTACTCAGACTCAGATTTTGTGCTGGAACCTGTCCTTTGAACATGGGAAATGCAACTTTCACAGAAAAACATGAAAGCACTGAGATCCAGGCAGGGATCTTCCTTGACTCTGCATCTAAACTTGCAGTACACTCACCTGAATGTACTAAATCAGTAGAAAATTGGAAAAGCTGCCAAGGGAATGTAATAATAAAATGAGCAACCCATTTCCAAATGTGTCATTTTTTTTTCAACAATATCTAAAAGTAACCCAAGGATATTTGTCACATTGAGAACATAGCAAAATATTTAAGTTAAACCATTTATCAATAATTTTTCCATGAAATCGGCGAGGACCCGGGTTCAATCCCAGCCCCGGGTCACTGTTCGGGTGGAGTTTGCACATTCACCCAATGTATGTGTGGGTCTCACCCCCACAATCCAAAAAAGATGTGCAGGTTAGGTGGCTTGGCCAAGCTGAATTGCCCCTTAATTGGGAAAAAAAAGAATTGGGTACTCTAAATTTATATTTTTAAAAATATTAAAAGTTTTCCATGTAACAATGCAAAGAACATTTTAAATCACAGTAGTTAACATTGATTTGCCGCCTAGACTTGGGGCAGAATGTTACAATGGGGCAAGGTGGCAGCTTATGGATCCCAGAGCCATGCAGTTTGGGGTCTTGGGCAGCGAAGGTTTGGGCAGGTAGCGAGGTGGGCACAGGTTTAATGAAGCAGCAGGCAGGAAGGGGATTAGCATTTTAGGAGACTACACCCCGATCCGCAAAAGACACCCGCTGAATAATACCCACCCCTTCCCAATAAGTTATTTTAACAAGCACCCTGCCTATGCCAACCATTGTATGGCATGGGCAGCATATTATGGTGTCACTTTGCTTGTTATTAGCCAATTGTTAATGGCTGCATTCTGGAGGTGAGCTCAGGAGTTTGGGGTGGGGGGCACCCTATTTGAAGTATCCACCAACCCACCCCCAAAATAAAACACGCTGACGGTAGTATGAAGATGCAGCCCTTGGTGTTACAAGCAAGCTGTTCGGTACAATATTAGCACATAAAGCATTCTACACTGCTTAAGTCACACAAGTAGATCAATAGTTCAATTGTTCAAGTGGCCAATGAGCATGAGGCAGTTACTTTCATGAATTTAGAATTACAGTAATTTGACAAGAAGCAACTCAATTCTAAATTACAAAAATTTAGTCTGCAGCAATATTTCTGACATCCTCCACAATACCCAGTACCATTAGTCATCTTATCAAAATACCGATATTCACTGGTGACATGAGGAACTTTACTGGATTGAATCATGCAGCTATGTGAGCCAACATGAATTTGGAACATAACAGTAACCCATAATTTTAATTAATTTCTGCTTCATGATGTGGCAGTAAAAATTGCTTTAAAAATGCTAAAGGAAGGCAGTTCATCCATTCCTTCAGGTAATGAAAGCAATTTCATTGAGCCACATGTGTGGCATACAACCCCTTTTAAGTGACGAAAATGTATTGATGCAAATGGTTACTTCAATTATAGGGTGCAATCTACCAGCTGTTCACATTGGCAGGATATTCCGGTCCCACAGTAGTGCACGGGTTTCCTGGTGACAAGGGGTGTAGTAACCGGGAAATCTCATTGACAACAGTGGGGTCGATAAATCCTGCTTGCGGACCACTTCTGCCGCCAAAAAATACATGACAGGTTGGTCGGTAAATCCCACCCTGTACCTGTGATCTACAGTCAACTACAACCTTTTCAATACTTCTCAACTAACCACAGTTGGTATCCTTCCGCATTACAATAGGAAATTGTAAACATGGCAGTAATTAAACACAAAGTGGACTTTATTCACCAGACTGATGATAGTTTGCTTTGGGGAGAGTTACCAACACTTCATTAATACTCAACGTGCCATAACCTGCAAGGTTCCGAACCAAGAGCAGGAAAGTGAGATGAGGCTGGATGGCGACTTGCAGTGTGGATACAATGGCCTAAAAAGGTCCTCCTTCCTTGCTGTAAATTTCTATGATTCCATTCCCATGTGCCTTACTTTTAATAATAATCATCTTTTTATTGTCACAAGCAGGCTTACATTAAGACTGCAATGAAGTTACTGTGAAAAGCCCCTAGTCGCCACATTCCAGCTCCTGTTCGGGTACACAGTGGGAGAATTCAGAATGTCCAAATTACCTAATAGTTTTTTGCATATCCCTTGCCAGATCCATCAGATGCCAACAATCACCGACCAGTATATTAGGTTTTTTATTTTAACCCCTTTAACATGCAAGCATTGTACAAAATGTAAAAATTATAATTCACATAAAAAACTTAAAACACTGTCTTAATAGAACTGCTCAACAGTAGAGTAAGTTTGTTTGATTATAGGCACAATGTTTGGAGCGATAGGCGATAGTTTGAATCATAAGTTACTCTGTAATTTGGACACAGAAGCCAATTCCAAGATTTTGTGCACTCTACATTTTAGGTGAACAATATCTTTGTTAACTCTCGGAACCTACTCCCACCCCCACAAAGCTCTCCAAACTGTCTATCCTCTCACTTCTTTCAGTTAGAGGTTTTTCAAATTGTTGATTATGGGAATACTCCGTCTACCACTGTACAATTGTGGAGATAGAAAATATAATCACAGAATCTTTCAGCACAGAATGAGGCCAGACCAAAGTTTGGACATTTATGCAAAAACAAGAAAAGCAAAACAATACAAAGTCTTGGGGAAACCCATTGCATCCTTCTCCAAACTTTGATTTCAACCTCCTTTCTCAGCCATTCACTCGACTGAAACCAATTATGTGAATCCTTGGATTACTATTTGATCCCTGAACTAAGTTTTAACCCCATATCCTATCAGCAACACAACCTATCTCCACCTGTGCGACACTGCAATCCTTCTGCCACTGGAACCTTAATCTCCCTATATTCAATTATTCCAATGCACCTCGTTCTTAAACTTGTCCTGCATGCAGTCCCATTTATCCATCATGGGCCTACACAAACCCTAGCCCAACAAGATATTAAACTACTTATTCCCATCAAATGTTTTCATGGTCTTGCTGCAGATTAGCTCTATCTTCAAGTCCTATTTATCTTTTGTAGCATCCTTCACTTAGCCAAAAGGAGGGCTATTCTGCCCGGAGTCCATGCCAGCTCACCTTAAGAGCAAACCAGTCAGTCCCATTCCCCTGTTCTATCCCCATACTCCTGCAAGCTTATTTCCTTCAAAAGGCTATCCAATTTTCTTTTGAAATCATTGTTCATCTCTATTCCCACCACACTCCATGGGAAAACGGTTATTCCTCTCACCCTTGTTATCACCCCCACAACCCAACACATTTCTTGCCCAAAATGTTGAATCAGAGTGCCCTAGTCAGCTGATGACAACATGTTTTCCTTATTTATCCTACCCAAATTGGTCATAATCTCACCCAACTCTATCAAATCTCCCTTCAATCATCTTTGTGCCTTTTCCAACCTAAGCTTGTAGCTAAAATTCCTCATCTGTAGAACCTGTCTCATTAATCTCTTCAAAGACCCTCGCACCCTTCCTAAACTGTGGTGACCAGAACACAACACGATACTTCAGTTGGGGCCTAGCCACAGCTTTATACACATTTCACACAACTTCCCTGCTTTTGTACGCAATACCTCTATCTATGAAGCCCAATATCTCATGTGCTTTGCCAACCACTCTCTCAATATGTTCTGACATCTTCAAAGATCCATGTGCATATTCCACCAGCTCACTCTGTCCCTGCACAATTCTTGGAACTGTGTGTCATTAAATCTATACTGCCTCCCTTCTGCCAAAAAGGTATCACCTCACATTTTTTTGTATTAAATTCAATCTGTGAGCATATGTGTTCTGTTGTGATCAATTTGTGTCATCCTTACTGTTTGCCACTTCTCAGAGTAAAAAGCAGTGCTCCAGCATTGGCCCTTGGGAAACACCACTGTTGACCATTCTCAGTCCAAAAAACCATGACTTGCTGTTTTCAGTCCTGCAGTAAATAAGTCCACACTGACCCTCCTATTCCATGCGCCAGTTTTTTTTTTTTAAATAAAATCAGCCTTTTACATTTCCAGATAAAAGACGAAATTGAGCACATTCAACCCTGCTGGCTCCAGTTAATCTGGAAGAGGAAGAGTTCCCAATGAAGACCTCCAAGGCCTTGCTGGGAAGCTCAATGATCAGGCTGCGGTATACAGGCAACCAAATGGCGCACACTGGTCATACCACAGGTCCTTGAAATTTGGACAGAGCAAACATCTCCAGGAAGCATATTATAGTTTTGTTTTATACACGTATACATATACACAAAAGGAGGGGAGGGAGGGTTAAATGTTTGCATCTGATCTTATGTTCATGTTAGAAATGTGGACCAGTAGGGAATCTCTAGCTTAAGAGTAAAAATAATATACTGTGGATGCTGGAAATCAGAAATAAAAACAGAACCTGCTGGTAATGAGTTAAAGTTGAGTCCAGTACTCTATTTGGAAAGGTTTTTCCAGTTTTATTCCAGCAACGTTTAAGAGCCCATAGTGTTACGGGCAAGATACTGGCATGGATAGAGGACTGGCTGACTGGCAGAAAATGGGGTTAAAGGGGTATTTTTCGGGATGGTAGCCGGTGACTAGTGGTATGTCTCAGGGGTCGGTGTTGGGACCACAACTTTTCACAATATACATTAATGATCCGGAAGAAGGAACTGAGGGCACTGTTGCCAAGTTTGCAGATAATACAAAGATATGCAGAGGGACAGGTAATACGGGGCAAGGAAGATGCAGATGGAATACAATGTGGAAAAGTGTGAAGTTATGTACTTTGGTAGGAAGAATGGAGACTTGGACTATTTTCTAAATGGGAAACGGCCATTTTTCCAGAAACCAGAAGCAAAAAGGGACTTAGCACTCAGTTCAAGATTCTCTTAAGGTTAGGCAGCACGGTGGCGCAGTGGTAGCACTGCAGTCTCACAGCGCCGAGGTCCCAGGTCCGATCCCGGCTCTGGGTCACTGTCAGTGTGGAGTTTGCACATTCTCCCAGTGTTTGTGTGGGTTTCGCCCCCTCAACCCAAAGATGTGCAAGGTAGGTGGATTGAACACACTAAATTGCCCCTTCATTGGAAAAATAAATTGGGTACTCTAATTTTTTTTTTAAAAAAAGATTCTCTAAAGGTAAATGTGCAGATTCAGTCGGCAGTTAGGAAGGCAAATGCAATGTTAGCATTCATGTCGAGAGGGCTAGACTACAAGAGCAGGGATGTACTTCTGAGGCTATATAAGGCTCTGGCCAGAGCCCATTTGGAGTAGCGAGCAGTTTTGGGCCCAGTATCTAAGGAAGGATGTGCTGGCCTTGGAAAGGGTTCAGAGGAGGTTCACAAGAATGGGTCCAAGGGAGGTTCGCAAGAATGATCCCTGGAATGAAGAGCTTGTTGGAGGAGGAATGGTTGAGAACTCTGGATCAGTACTCGTTGGAGTTTAGAAGGATATTGGGGGGGGGGGGTCTTATTGAAACTTACAGGATACTGGGAGGCCTAGGTAAAGTGGACGTGGAGAGGATGTTTCCACTACTAAGAACAACTAGAACCGAAGGCACAGCCTCAGACTGAATGGACGATCCTTCAAAGCTGAGATGAGAAGGAATTTCTTCAGCCAGAGGGTGGTGAATCTGTAGAACGCATTGCTGCAGAAAGCAGTGGAGGCCAAATCACTGAGTGTCTTTAAGACAGTGATAGATAGGTTCCTACTTAATAAGGGGGTCAGGGGTTATTAGGAGAAGGCAGGAGAATGGGGATGAGAAACATATCAGCCATGATTGAATGACAGAGTAGACCCGGGGGCTGAATGGCCTAATTCTGCTCCTATGTCTTATGGTCTTATATGGATTCCAACTGAAGAAACCTTCAGAAACAGAATCTAAAAATTACTGTAATTGTAGCAAGTCACCCTACGTGAAGCTAGTGCAAGCATGGTATGAAGTAAAGGTTATACCTACACTTGCAGTATGACCAAGAAGCAAGGGCGGCACGGTGGTGCAGGGGTTAGCACTGCTGCCTCATGTCACCACGGTCCCAGGTTCGATCCAGGCCCTGGATCACTGTCCATGTGGAGTTTGCACATTCTCCCCCTGTCTGTGTGGGTCTCACCCGCACAATTCAAAGATGTGTAAGGTAGGTGGATTGGCCCCTTAAATTGGAAAAAAATAATTGGATACTCTTTAAAAAAAAAAAAAAAGATTTTAACAATATGACCAAGAAACAATCTTTTGCATTCTTCCCAAGACAATGAAACAGCACATCATCAAAAGAAAGGTATATGCTAGAAAGCCCCCAACCCCATACCAGTGAACAGTGATGATTTGTATGGCTGCCTAACCCAGGCATATAAGCACCAATATACATAAATGTTGTGATTCTCACTGGATTGCAATCATCTGCTTTGTGAATATTTAACAAGTTAAAGAAAAGGACTATGCATGCAAATGTTGTCCCTTTGTTTTCTCTCCATCAGGGAGGCCAACCAAAAGTGCTCAACCTGACCAAATAGAACAAGATAACCCAAACTGGCCCAACGTGCATTGATATTGATTTGGAATTTGATCAGTGGTCATGCCAAAAGAGAGTGCAAAATCATTATTTAACTAATGCTATCTTTAATTAAATCAAATAAATGTTTTGAGTGATGAGCAAAAGTCCTTCAGGGGCTAAACCAAAGGGAATTCAATTACTTTCTCTACCAAATCTGAACTTTGCCAACAAACAAATTTTACATTTATTCAGACTATTTATGGTCGACTTCAGGCAGCAAGTTCACGGAGTAAAGGTGCATAAGATCAACCGTTCCTCTCCTCTACTTCGAGTGACTTGGTCTCAGCTCTAACACTGGTGAAGCGCCACCTGTTCACAAGATAGTGAGCACAACTTGTCATGAAGCCTCGGTCACATTTCCGAGCAGGAGGCTAAAAAGCTGCAACAGCAAAAGTCTGGAATGTACCCATCTAGTTACAGGACCTGCAGATGTATCATAGTGCTTAGTGCAGAAGGAGGCCATTCAGCCCAGCAGGTCTTCACCAGCCCTTGGAAAGAGCACCCGACTTAAGCCCACGCTTCCACACTATCCCCGTAACCCCACCTACCTTTTTGACACTAAGAGGCAATTTAGCAGGGTCAATCCACCTAACCTGCACATCTTTGGACTCTGGGAAGAAACCGGAGCACCCGGCGGAAACCCACGCAGACAGGGGTAGAAAGTGCAAAGTCCACACAGCCAGTTACCCAAGCCCGGAATTGAACCCAGGTCCCTGGAGCTGGGATGCAGCAGTGCTATCCACTGTACCACCATGCTGCCTACTTCTAAAGGAGGAAAACCAGTTGTTCATAATCATAACCTACTATATTTTTAATTGATGGCCAAGGTGCATAGCGCAAGGTAATATACTAAGGCTGAAAAAGAGTGGGACAGAAAATATAACGAGTTCTAAAGGTTAGATGATAAGAGGCTTAATTTTAAGGGAAGAAAGGGAAGACTAAAAGAAATTCAAATTTTTAGGTCCAGGAAAATAAAAAAGTAATTATTACACAGTATTTATTTCAATAATGAGAAAGCATATGCAGAAAATAAAAGTGTATGCAAACCTTCAGAGAAACAGGGGAAAGTTCAGAAAAACATTGCACATTGTTGTAATAATAAATAGGAGGGGATGTGGGGGAGGCACAGCAGGAAGAGAAAACAAGATCAGCTACGAAGAAGGTTTTCTTATATCCTAATTCACAACTCTTGTCTACAATTGATTCCTTGTATAACTGTTTGATTTGAACAGAAATAGTTAAAATACACTGATATCAATGGTTGTTTGAGATGGGGGAGAAAAAGAGTTAAAAAACAACAAAAATCGTGATGGCCTAGTTTGGTTCAAACCATCATTGCAGTATTACCAATAGATTGCATTTTTCTGCTATTAGTTCATACACGTAGATTTGTTGTTAAGCTCTAATGAATGGCTTAATATACAATCAAAGCAAGTTGAAGTGATCCCGCTTCTATTTGAAGTAGCTGTGTCCTGCAAGTTCCAACTCAGCCAAGTGGATAGATAGTGCAGTGGAAAAGATTTCCATTCCTTTTTTATTTTAAAAAAAATAAATTTAGAGTACCCAATTAATTTTTTCCAATTAAGAGGAAATTTAGCGTGGTCAATCCACCTACCCTGCACATTTTTGGGTTGTGGGGGCGAAATCCACACAAACACAGGGAGAATGTGCAAACTCCACATGGACAGTGACCCAGAGCCGGGATTGAACCTGGGACCTTGGCGCCATGAGGCAGCAGTGCTAATCACTGACCGCCATTCCTGACCAATGTCCAGATGACTCCAGTTGGAAAGTATATTCAAAAGCACACGAAGCAGCTTGTGTGAGATATACCCAGAGTAAAAACGACATGCACAAAAAAAAAGTGTCTTGGATAAGTCAATGGAACTAGAGAGAGTTTAAAAAATGAATAAACAATGAATTAATGATTAATTGCGATTTTATTTTTAGAAAGGCAATTTGCCCTTTTTTTAAAAAACATTCTCAGGATTGCTTGGCCTTTATTGTCCATCCGCAAATGTCCACAACTACAACACCAGTAAGCAGACTTTCTGCACTCCATATTAGGTAGGGAGCTCCAGAACCAGCAACCATAAAGGAATATGGAATATACATCAACATCAGGATGCGTAATTTGGAGATGATGGCATTCCAATCCATCTGTCACCTTTGTCTATGTGGTTGATTGTTGTTTGTTTGGGAGGTGGTGTGCAAACGTCTAGGCTACTTGCTACATGTAGTACATCCCATAAGTAGTATACACTGTAGTTAATGTACACTGGTGGTGGACATTTTAGGCAAGTGAATGAGAAACTGATCAATTGGATTATTTTCTCCCAAATGTTGGGGAACTTACCGAGGTTATAAGCTGCACACTTCTAGGCAAGTGGAAAGCAATCAATTATACTCCAGACTTGTGCCTTATAGATGAAGAGACTTGAGACTGGACCTGAGAAACTCGCAATAGAATATCCTGCCACTGATCTCGAACAGTGATTGAATTTATGGGACTCTCCTGGGTTTTTTTCTGCTCAGTGGTGAGCACACCAACCGCATCGCCAACGTGGTGGGGAACACAGTAATGGTAATGTCATTGAATGTTAAAGAGATGGTTAGGTTTGCTCTTGTTGGCACTCGTGTAGCACAAATGTTATTTGCCACTTAACTGCCCAGGCCTGGTTATTCAGATTTTACTGCATGTACGCAAGAACTGGTTCACTATCTAAGGAATTTTAAATGGAACTGAACACTGTGCAATCAGTAAATAGCTCCAGTTATAACCTTATGATGGAGGGAAGGTTGAAAGCAGATGAATGTAGTTGGCTCTAGGACACAGTCCTCAGGAACTTTCCTGATTCCAACTGATTAGCTTTACTAGGACTCCTTGTTGCCACACTCCAGAAAATTCTGCCTCGAGGCCTGTCACTTTCCCCTCTCCTCTGTATTATTCCATTATTTCCATTCCTGATGTGATTGTGATTTTGCGCAAAAGTATCCGGCATTGAAGATTTTAGCCTTAATAATAAATATAATTTCAGTGACAAAGAAAATCGAGGAGCTCAAAACACGCTATGACCATTTCTGAAGTTGGCGAGAAAAGTATCAATCCCTCATTAAAACAGAAGACTTGACTTCACAGTCACTGAAGGTTTTTTAAAAACATGCAGTTTGTAAAAAGCATACATAAATGAGGGCAGCACATTGGCAAGCACTGCTGCCTCACGGCACTGAGGTCCCAGGTTCGATCCCAGCTCTGGGTCACTGTCTGTGTGAAGTTTGCACATTCTCCAATGTTTGCGTAGGTTTCGCACCCACAACCCAAAGATGGGTAGGGTAAGTGGATTGGCCACGCTAAAATTGCCCCTTAATTGGAAAAAAAGAATTGGGTGCTCAAAATTTATTTTAAAAAAGGGCATACACAAGTTAGCATCGGATAGGAGAAATATGAAATGAGAACACAAATTTCCATATTTTACTGGGCCAGAGACCAGTTTTATTCCCTTGGTTTCAGTCGAGGAGAATATCGTGAATGTGGAATCTACATTATTAAGTTCACATTCTCCCAGTGCCTGCGTGGGTCTCACCACCACTCCCCCCCAACCCAAAGATGTGCAGGGTAGGTGGAGTGGCCACGCCAAATTGCCCCTTAATTGGAAAAAGAATTTATTTTTAAAGTTCACAGTCAATTGTACAGTGCTCTGAACGAAAGCAAGAATATGGCAGTAACAAAGGGTTCCAAGTTTCGAATCTTAACAAATCACAGAAAAATACAAATTTTAAAATTAAAGCATTAAGGTGATATCTAGAATCTTTCTCTTCCAAAAAACATAATTCAAAAAGTACCGAATGTCTTAGCCCTCATTTTACACTAACTCATATCACATTTTCCCATTAAGTCAGTCTACAAATGGATAAACTGACTAATATATTATACTGCATGACTAATTTTTTTTTCACAAAAAACTCAAATTTAAATCACTATGTGATCTATGTAGTGGCTGGGTCATCAGTACTGATTTGAAAGGTATGAGCATGTCGTTTGAACTACTGTATGCAGCTGAGTTCAGAAAACAAGGTCATTACTCTAAGACACTTGTAAAGTATAAATCACATCAAAATTGAGATCTTACAACCTGCCATAAATAATGTAGCTATTCTATTCAAATATTATATTCTATCTTGGAATTAAAACACATACTGCAAAAATACATTGTTTTTAAGGTGCCTACATTTCAATTCCAGGCAATTTCTTTCCAGAACCATCATGACTATAACACTAATCTTCCGTTTTCCAACAAACATTGTGCATAAATTTGCAGAATTTTCCCACAAGCTTAGTATGAAAAGACTAGTCCCTCCCTATACAAAGACCAGTGAATAGACCCTTTCTTTTAAAGGCAGAAACTGTATGAGGTATAGCGAACAAACCCCAAAAGGTAACTATGCCTTTCTCCCAGTGCTTTTCTACACGTAGTACACAATGGTTGAAAAAAGTTCAATAAATTCACACTGACCAATCCGAAAACCATGCCAGACACAACTTAGGGCTCAGCCAAACACAAATAATTATGCTTATTCCAACAAGAACAGCTGCCAATTTTAAATTCAGTGGTACAGGAATAATTACAAAAAACAAGGATTGGCATGATAAGGAAGGAAACAACTCTAATATAATGCTAGTTAGAGATGGCAAATTGAGGTAATTTCCATGTCCATTATTGAATGCAAAGGGCACAGATAGCACAAACAAAAGGTGTAAACATATCATACAACAGACATGCACATTTGCTTGGTTCTCCAAGTTATGTGCATTTTTTGCATTAAAACTATTTTTTTCTTCTGCCACCCTCTTCTACATAATGCAATTCAGAGTATAATTACTTATTTGTATCAGATGGTCAGTCATCTGCTCATGTGTAGGGAGTAACTGAACAATACTCTGAAAAGCTAAACAGAAAATAAACACTGGCTCACAGTGAATGTGCCCAGTACCTCGGAAGAAAAACCAAGAATCCCTCCCCCACCCTCCATAACAGAAAATAAACACAAGGATAATGTTCAGGATGACCTAGTACTTTGTTCCTTCCTTTAGGCACATTCACTGAAAAAAGGTCTAAACACACATCTGATTTGACAAGCATTCAGGTTGACAAAGGATGTAGTGAAAGTGAAATCATACCTAAGGCATTCAGAGTCTCTGGGTCAAAGGTCACCTAACAGTACCTTGGACGCTTGCTTCCTGCTGAGTTTGGTTAAAAGGACTTTTCCTGGAAGATATACTTTTGGAAAAGCATCCTCAGAGTTTTGAATATATATGCAAGACATTTTGTGGCCATAAGAGAATGATTAAATGCAAAGTTCTTTTTCATTGTAACTGCTTTGGTTGGAACTACTAACCTTGTTACAGTTCACAGGTTAGAAAGTTTGCCAAGCCAATAAATATTAAAAACATTACCAACTTCATGGAGGTTTCAATGCAAAAAATCTTTTCAGGAGATTACGGTCTGAATGTCTTATACTGTCTTTTCACTTAACCATAGTTTGGTGTCAAGTCCCTTGTCAGCCCCACAAAATCCAGCTCTTGGGAGTATTAAGGTGCAGTGGCTTCAGATTAGGACAATTGAGGATGTACAGTGCAGCAGTTATATTTTGCATCTGGCCATGTTTGACACCAAGTTTCAAAAAGCATACAATGCATTCCAATCTCCCGTGCCAACATCCTTCACCTTAACAAGTCCACATTTTCAACAAATTTAAATAGTTAGGCTCATTATAACAACTTATCTGGAATCAAATTGTTTAGAGCAAGAGGGTATGCACACCACTGAAAATCTTGACCTCAAGATAATTTTTTTCATAAATAGGAGTCATTCGCCTTGCCGCTACCACGCTATGATGATATGGTGTTCTTCAGTTCCTTGATCCTCAACTGTTCAGGGTCTGTATTATTCAAGTTGTATTTCTCAATTACAGTCCTAAACCCACCAGTCTGTTTTCCCAGAAAATGGTTAAGAAGAAATTACTTAGTTGTGTTAAGACATTTTCTCAGTACCTATTAAGTTTCGAAACAGTTTGCTGGCAAAGCAAGTATGTATTTCAAAATGGGAAAATAAAAGAGGGGAAATCCCTACCTAGGCACACACGACTTCAATTTCAGAGGAGTGAGAACCAACTCATGAGAAAATACAAAGAGATGCAGGTGCTATATTGGTATATGAAACTAAACTATGTGAAGTACCAGATGAGAAAAAATTAGATTATACTTGGATAAGTCGCCTATCAACAGTCAAGTATTATATTCAAGAGTGCGCAATAAATGTCTTCTAGCGTAAAGTTGTCCACAACTGGATGTTGCAGATTGGCACATTCAAAGATCCAGGGCTAAGTGCTGAGGGATGCATGCACTAAAGCTAGAGGGAGCCACAGCAAAGGCTCATGGCTATCTTCTGAGGCCATTCAGCCTTGGTACACGGAGGGGCTGAAAACTGGGTCAAACCCCTCGAGCTGTACAAACATGATGTGGAGATGTAAAAATGTAATGGATGAGTGCTAAAAATATTAATTGTAAATGTAGCACGTAACATAATATTGGGAAAAAATGATTTGGTTTGCATCTTATGTCAACTTTTAACTGGAATTTAAATATCTGATGAATAAAAGTACATTTTGGGAAAAGAAATAATGTGCAATAAAGAACTGGCAAATTCTCCAATTTGTAAAAACAAAACTGAAAGCCATTTGCTTTAACCTGGACAGATTTTTTTCAAAACTACCCTAGTGGGCAGACAGAGCATACGCACACTAGGGAAAAAAATAAAGATTTATGACTGCTCCAATAGGATTAGCGATACAGAGCAGTCGTTTAACACTATGTGCCACAATCAGTTAACTAGATTTGTTTTTCTGCAGATGGCAGGGCAAGCATGATTTAAACGGATGTAATAACACTTAAGATTTTAAAATGTTCCCTGTGCCACCGCATTTGTTACCTGTGCGCACATCTTGCACAAAAACCACCACCCAACACAAACACGTTCATTCTTCCCCCTCCTCCACTTAGCTTCTCTGCAGGAGCTTCCAGGCGTCAATCTAATCAGTTATTAACGACCGCTACACCCCTCCCCAGCACACACATAGATGGAACGATACACCGAGACGAAACACACACCAGGGCGTGCTTGTCGAGGTTAAAAAGCACAAAAAAGGAGACGGAATACCAATTGCCTCCATTCCAATATTCAACGTGTAATTTCGGAATAAAATTCAAAAGGGCATGGATTAAAAATGCTAAATGCCTTCAACAAATTATTCCCGTTCAAGAGCACAAAGGAAAGTAACCTTACTGCAACCATGGTAAATAAATCTCTCCCATGAGATTGAAGCAGACAAGAGGGGGGCTGAAACTAACACCATTGCTACCTGCACAAGTTGCCATTTGCTGCAGCCTGTCAGCTCGGCTCGACACGACAATCAGGAATCGCTTTCTCCTGCCGAAGGGAAATACTTTTCTCTTTTTAAAAATCCGCTTCAATCCTACATTGCGACTCGATTTTCAAAAGCACACACTGAATAAATATGCATGCGCCAGGTTTTCTTGCCATTTTTAACAACGTAACAGTCCCATTTTTCAGGTAAACATGTTTACATCGCTCTCCCTCCCTTCTCTCGCTCGCTCGCTGTGGCAGGCGCACATGTCACAATTTCGTCAGCAGGAAAAGCCCATCAACTTAGCACCAACCATCGGGGCAAAATATTTTTTCACGTAAAAAAATAAAATAGCTTAAAATCATTCCAACGGTACACATCGCAGTAAAAAAATAGGTTTTTGAACTGCGTTTAAAATGTGGCAATTACACAGGAAAATACACAAACACCACCAAATGCGAGAGAGGGGAGATGCTATCACACCATTAGCCTGTGTTTCCTGAGGAGGGAAAATTCCCTACCTTTAAATAAAAATCATTGCAACTGTAGGACTAAATATATAACCGACACCCCGAAGAAGGCGATCACCTTTTAAGAAACAAAAACGCTCACATTAAAAGTTTATATAAACAAATGTAGAAGGGGGGAGAAAAATGCAACTCCTTCCCGGCTGTAATGTAAATATATTCCTTATATAGCTTTTTCAGCCCAGTGTCCCAGTCAGTGGAGCGGCCCAGAGGCCCTGTAATTCGCTCAAACCGTTACCACCCATTTCGGCACCAAACAGGTACCCGGGCGAAAAGACGAGGGTCTGATTTCAACCTTCCCCTCAGCATAATGTGGAGGGAGGAGAATTAAAAACTTCACCAAACTGTTTATGTTTACACCGGGGGGGGGGGGGGGGGGGGGGGTTGGAGAGAAGATAAAAGAGATAGAAGCCCTTCAGACAAAAAAAGTCTCGCTTCCTCTTTCAAACAGTTTTAACTCTTGACTGCGTCAGGTAATAAATTCATTTTAAGATTATGGTGCTCTTCAGGGAGACTAAATAAATAAATAATGAAGGGTGGTTTGACCCTACACGCCAGAAGCACTTTTCTTTTTTTTTGGGGGGGGGGGGGCGAGAAAGGTAACAAAGTGCTGGAGTTTTAAATACAGATCCGTTAAAAATAAAAAGGAGGGGGGGTATTCTCTTGTCTAATTCGGCCTGGGGTCGGTAAAAGAACAGAGAGGGGGAGGGAGGAGGCTCTGACTGAGCAGATAAAGAGCTGGGAGGGAGCGGCAGCGTATAACGGTCCAGGGCCATGAACCGCTAGGCGACGGAGCAGAGAGTGAGGCCAGGGAGCAGGTAATGATCCCACACCGACAAAAGGAACAACTGCTCGCCTCCCAACTTTAACCGTACTTTCCAACACCCCCCCCCCCCCCCCCCAAAAAAAAAACACACCCCACCACAACCAAACTCCAAGTAACAATCATAAAGCCCCGCACTGGGACGGATCTGAGTGAAGTGTGTGCCGAGTTCCCGATTTAAATCGCTCGCTCTCCCTCGCACAACCGAGTTTCTCCGAGTTAAGTTTTTCTTTTGTTTCTTCTCTTTTTATCCAGCTTATTTTCCCCCTCTCTCCCCCTCCTCTTCCTCTTTAACACTCTTCCTCCCTCCCTCTCTAATTCCTGCTTCCAGAAAGTACAGGGAGAAGAGGGGGGGGGGGGGAAGAGGAGAATTGTGAGAATCCCCCGGCCAGTCCTCCCCACCCGATGCAAACTCACCGTTTTTCCTCCTCGGGTTTGCCTGTTTTCTGCGCTTACACCTGGGGCCATCCGCCATGATCCGCTCGCTCTCTCGTTTCATTGATAAGCGCTGTCAAATTCCAGGACGCGTGCAACCACCCCCAGCCTTCTTTGCGACACTTTATTTTATTTTGCGACACACCTACCTTTCCACCGCCCCCTTTTGCTCCTCGCGCACCTCCCTTCCCCCTCCCCCCCAGGGCCGAGAGCAGCCGGCGGGCACCACCTCCGCGCGAGGCTGCGGCCAGTGGCCGGCACGCGGCGCTTACTATGGGAACGGCAGGTTGCCCTGGAGATGGTTCGTCCTCACCCCTCCCCTCCCCCTTCTTCACCCCCCCCCACCTCCTCCTCACCTCCTTTCTCTTCAAACATTTGGGTTTGCGGCAAAATTTGAATCTGGCGCGGGAAATTCAAAGCTGAGCAAGGTATGAAACGAGGGCGAGGGAGGGATTGTGTGCCATCAGCGCCACCAACAAGCGCAGTACCAAGGGAGAAATGTTTATTGCACGTCGCTTGCGGAGAGAAATATCCACATAGAGACGTCCAGATAAATAGTTAATTAGATACACACACACTGCTTATCCATAGATGGATGTGTGACCAATTCGGAGTCGGTTCAAGCTGTCAGTTTTTAACAATTGGCATCTTCAGGATCAGACCGTCGTAACTTGTTCTTTGCAAATAAGGGCGACGGTGTGTGATTGTAAACACTTATTTTAAGAACAAACGTTTATATTTGGGGCCAAATCGGAGTGCATTAAATTACATTGTTACTATACTTTGGCATCACTCAAGTTTGCTCACAAGCGAAATACCTACTTGCAAAGTCAAGATGGGGTTGTTAATACGTTTCAAAGTGAAAAAGTTGGTGAAAACATGAGCACACGTTAATTTGCTAACCGTGAATAAAATAATTTCCCACTGTATGCGTCAAGTTATTCTTGAGAGTCACTCCTGGGCAGTAGGGAACGCGTTTCCAAGGAATGAGGGCACGAAACAAGTACATGATCGGAATTATAGTCTATAAATGATTCGGTTTATATTTTAGTCAATGTGGATGACTATTTTAGGTAAAGGTAGGCCAACCTCAACAGTCTCGTGGGAACATTGGATTTAGGAGCAGGACGGGGGCCATTCGACCCTTCGAGCCTGCTCTGCCATTCCATTGATCTGGTCCACTTTTCTGACAGACCCCCATCAAAATCCATCTTAACTTAGCCTTGAATCAATTCAATGACCAGGCCACTTTTACGCATACAATCGGAATCACTCTATAAACGTTAATTATCATAGTTCAGTCTTTCACAAATTTTTGAAAGCGACAGGTGATAGCTAGTGTTTTATGATGCCCCGTTGTGTCTCTGTTTCTAAGCACTGTCCAACTTCAGCTTTATTAATTACTGTAAAACAAGATGAGAGGGAACTTGTATTCAGCACAAATTGTCAGAATCTACAAACGAGTTACTGTCAGTTTACAGGTCCACCAAAACAATACAATTTTTGAAAAAAACAAGTGGAATATACAAGCATTATCCAATTATTTTTATCTTAAAGTTCTTTGATGCATGGAAACAATGTGTGGTCTGAATGTACGAAATCTCCATTTGTGATATTCAGTACCAGAAACGTGATAGCCATCTCTACCCCAAAAAGGTTTAAATACATTGATCCACATAGCAACTTACATAATATTCTTTTGTCGTGTCATGTTTTTGTGCATTGACATGACATCCACACTGTGATAACTATTGCACCCACAACATTCTCCTGGCCGGTCCCTTTTTGATCAAGTTTATTCTTTATGAAAAGCCAAATTACTTGCCAGTCACAGACTCGAGTACTTCGTATGAGACCAGGCTGTTTTCGCTAGCGGATTAGTTTTGTTCAAAAGGCCAATTTACTTGATTGACTGCACATATGACTTTTCATATTCATTCTTTTGGTTCTTTCACACACACACACTCAAATTTCTGGGACTGAAAACTCAACTAAGGCTGAAATTGTGGTTGAATTGTATTGCCTTGGCGTGGCAGTATTTAAATTGTGCTGGGGGTGAGAGAGACGAGTCTTATTCTATCTTCATTACGCAATTCCCGCATTCGCACCGACCCACCATACTAATAGAATTGTGCTGAGCGGCGCAGTACAGTTTTGGCAGGTGAATGCCGATTGGAATAGATCAGTCGCCAGGGACGGGGCGCTGCAGTGTGGTGCTTGTGCTGCTTTCCGGTCTGCATTCATAGCCAGTTCACACGGGTCGGCTGAAAAGCCACACACAGCAACAACAACCACCGCTTTCGCTGAAGGGAGGGACCCTTGGTCACTGGAGTGGGACGGCAGCGGGGTTGCGAAATCCCCCGCCCTGCTCGGAACGCACAGCCACGCACTTTGCTGCCCTTCAGTGTCAGGTCCCCTGTAAGTGAGTGGATCAAGCACGTCAAATCCCAGTTTACACAGCGAAAGGGCAGTGCACTCGGTTTGCACATTTTAAAATGGCCGTTAAAACCCAGTCGTCTTCTGTCCCATTGGGAAGGCGAAGACGGCGGGCAAACCAGCTCCTGTGTGGCTATATATAAGTTGCCTCGTCGTGTTCCAGGGGCCCGCCAAAGTGCTTGGCGGCGACCAATGAGTTACTTTTGAAGTGTAATCAGTGCCGTTGTGCAAACAACTGCGCCAGCAAGGTGCACAAAGCGCACAGTAGCTTTTGCCGGAACGGCACTCTCGGCGTCGATCTTTTGCAAACGGCGGTAACAGTTTCAGCCCGCTGCGTGATGGAGAGTCGACTACACCCAACTTTTATGGCATCTGCCTCATCCCAGACGCCCACGGAAGACGCATGCAATTTAAATAAATTTGCAGTGCACAAACCTGGAGGCTGATGCATTATTTTAACGCTTGCATCATCTTTCTCACTGACAGCAACATGGCAGGGCTGCCCAGTCTCACCGTATTCCTGGAATTCCCCAAAGCGGGGGGGGGGGGGGGGCATTGAAATCCCACCCTTCACTGTTATAATGTTTTATTTCTGCAGCAGGGCCTCCCGCCGCAGTTGGCGACGTTGGGGGCGAGCAGCAAGCAGGGGGAACTGCTTGGCCCTTATGCTGCCAATCATACGATCCCAGGAGACACGGCCCACCTGGACCCCGACATGGCTGATCCATTCCAAAGCCTAGATCCCATTAAAAGTGCCAGTCTGGTGGAAGGGGCTGAGAAGGTCACCTTGACCAAATGCCAGATAATAATAATAATCTTTATTATTGTCACAAGTTGGTTTACATTAACACTGCAATGAAAAGCCCCTAGTCACCACTTTCTGGCGCCTGTTCGGGTACAACAAGGTAGAATTCAGATGTCCAAATTACCCAACAGCACGTCTTTCGGAACTTGTGGGAGGAACCCGGAGGATCCCACGCAGACACGGGGAGAACATGCAGACTCTGCACGGACAGTGACCCATGCCGGGAATCAAACCTGGGACCCTGGCACTGTGAAGCAACAGTGCTAACCACTGTGCTAGATATCATCCCAACCCTTAACATCGTCCCCGATCTGTGCTAACAAAGAAAATGGTGCCACCAATGTGAACGTGCTGGCTACCATAGCTCAACTGAACCTGCTGATCCCGCAATTGCTCAGCAAACAGTCACCAACTCTCAAGTAGGGAAGTGTATAGAGGGTCTGAGGGCTGCAGATGGTGGGG
Source organism: Scyliorhinus torazame (assembly GCF_047496885.1). Classification (NCBI taxonomy): domain Eukaryota; kingdom Metazoa; phylum Chordata; class Chondrichthyes; order Carcharhiniformes; family Scyliorhinidae; genus Scyliorhinus; species Scyliorhinus torazame. The sequence goes on from NC_092712.1 coordinate 78,396,274, forward strand.
CTGAACACTGAGCAGAGAAACTGGTCACAGAGAAACAGTGCTGTGGGGCACTGAGAGGTCTTCGACAAACAGAGGAGCGGAGCCAAAAGCTGTGATGTGACGGAGGAAGCAACCAGGACAAAGTCAGGACTTGTGAGTGACAATGTGGCAGGAGCCAAGCACAACTTGAAGCGCCTGAGGGTGGCTGCAAGAGTCTGGAAGGGGAATTGAGACCTAGTCAGACTGATTGCTAGTGCTCCTGAGTCTGAGAAGTATCATAGATGAAGCTGAGAGCAGGACTGCAGCCAGGATCTGGGCAGCAGGACAAGCCTGAACACTTGAAGCAAGGAACTTTTTTTTAAACCTTTGTGCTGTCTGTGTGCTTAAACCTTGTGTTCCTTTTCATTATTGCTACTCTTCCTGATTCCACAATTTCCTTTCCTTCCTAGAGGTCCTATAGGTTGCAATTATTAGCTGAGTCAGGCCCAGCTTGAAATCAGATCTCAGTAATAGCTGCTACGTCCAACCATTTAAGCTGATTGCGTCCAACTCTGTTGTTCTATTTCTTATAATGTCTGCATTCATGTACAAAACTATTGTTTGGGTAGCTGTCTCCTGCCTATTTGCCCTGCTTGTGTTTTTCTTACACTTTTTGACTTTGATTGTGGGTGCCCCCTCCTAACCCCTCCCTACAACCTGCTATAAATCCACCCGGAATGTTTCTCTCCACAGACCCTGCTTGGCCTGCTGAGTATTTCCAACATTTTTTTGTTTTTATTTCAGATTTCCGGCTTCTGTGGTATTTTGCTTTCGTTTATTACACATTATAAATTTTCCCCCACTGCCCTTTTTAACCCTTTCACAAAAGCTTGGAGGGTCTCCGGTTTAGGTGAAAGCCTTTTATGCAGCCTTCCTTGGCCTCAAAAGTGATCTGAATACCCCAAGCATCTAAAACGCTATTATCTACAGTACCTTTGCAACTGATATTTTAATATTTCTCTTCCTGTCTAGCCTAATACGTGTCACAAGAGGTAATACAAAGATTACTACCCTGGAGGTTCTACATATGAACATACGTATGAATATACAAATTAAGAGCAGAAGTAGACCATTCGGCCCCTCGAGCCTGCTCCACCATTTGAGAAATTCATGGCTGACCTGATTGATGCCTCAACTCTACCCTCTGCCCCCAATACCCTTTGACTCCATTGTCAATCAAGAATCTACCTCACTCAGTCTTAAAAATATATTTTTGTTTATAAATTTAGCGTACCCAATTATTTCTTTTCCAATTAAGGAGTACGTTTTTAAAAAAATTTAGAGTAGCCAATTATTTCTCCTTTTCCAATTAAGGGGCAATTTAGCGTGGCCAATCCACCTAACCAGCACATCTTTGGGTTGTGGGGATGAAACCCATGCAGACATGGGGAGAATATGCAAACTCCAGTTTACGGGGTAATTTAACGTGGCCAATCCACCTAGCCTGCACATCTTTGGGTTGTGGGGGTGAAACCCCCACAGACACGGGGAGAATGTGCAAACTCCACACAGACACGGGCCGGGATCAAACCTGGGTCCTGAGCACTGTGAGGCAGCAATGTGAACCACTACAGTCTTAAAAATATTTAATGACCCTGTCTCCACTGTGCTCTGGGAAAGAGAATTCCACAGACTAATAACCTCAGAGAAAACAAAAATTATCTTCGTCTCTGCCTTAAACGTGAGACCCCTTATTTATTTATTTAAATTTAAAGTGCCCAATTAATTTTTCCAATTAAGGGGCAATTTAGCGTGGCCAATCCACCTAGCCTGCACATCTTTGGGTTGTGGGGGCGAAACCCACGCAAACACGGGGAGAATGTGCAAACTCCATTCGGACAGTGGCCCAGGGCCGGGATCGAACCTGGGACCTCGGCGCCGTGAGGCAGCAGTGCTAACCACTGTGCCACCGTGCTGCCCCCCCCAAGACCCCTTATTTTTAAACTGTGTCCCCAAGTTCTAGACTCTCTCACAAGGGGAAACATTCTTTTAGCATCTGCCTTGACAAGCCCCCTCAGAATCCTATGTTTCAATAAAGTCACATCCCATTCTTCCCAACTGCAATGGATACAAGCCCAATCTGTGCAAGTTTTCCTCATGAGATAACTCCGTCATTCCAGGAATAATTCAGTGGAACATTCTCTGAACTGCTTCAAATGCAATTATGACCCTTCTTAAATCAGGAGAACAAAACTGTATACTGTATACCCTAGACGCAATCTCACCAAATATAGGAAACCTTCCCTATTTTTACATTCCATTACCCTTACAATAAATGACAACATTCCATTTGCCTTTCTGATAACTTGCTGTACTTGTGTACTAACTTTTTATGGTTCATGTACCAGGACACCCAGATTCCTCCCTATCGCAGAATTCAGCGATCACTTTCCATTTAAGTAATATACTACTTTTCTGTTCTTCCTGTCAAAGTGAAAAAGTCACAATTTCCCACTTATATTCCAACTGCCAAGTTTTTGCCACTCACTGAACATCTCTAAATCCCTTTGTAGACACTTGATGTCCTCCTCACAATTTATTTCCCCACCTATTACTTTTGTGACATCAACAAATTAAGCAACTCTACATTTGGCCCCTTCATCCAAGTAATTTATATTGATTGTAAGTAGTTGAAGCCCCTGCATTGATCCCTGTTACACCCCACTAGTTAAAGCATGCCAGCCTGAAAATTACTCATTTAACCCTACTCTGTACTTCCTGTCACTAGCCAATCCTCTATTCATGCTAATATGTTACCCCTTACATCATGAGCTCTTATTTTGTGTGGCAATCTTTGATGTGGCACCTTATCAAATGTCTTTTGGAAATCCAAATACACCATAGCTACAGGTTCCTCTTTATCCGAGTTACTTGTTACTTCCTCAAATAACTCCAATGAATTATTTAAACATGATTTCCCTTTCGCAAAACCATGCTGACTCTGCCTAATTGCATTACGATTTTCTACGTTCCCTGCTACAACCTCCTTAATAATAAATTCAAGCAAATTCCCTATGCCGATGTCAGGCTAACCAGCCTGTAGTTTCCTGCTTTTTGTCTTCCCCCTTTCTTGAATAGAGGGTTACATTTGCTATTTTCCAATCTATCATTTGATTGATCTTTCTAGTATCAAGGGAAGTTTGTAAAATTACAATCAATGCATCTACAATCTCAGGGACTACGTCTTTTGAGAACCTTAGAACATTACAGCGCAGTACAGGCCCTTCGGCCCTCGATGTTGCGCCGACCTGTCAAACCACTTTAAAGCCCATCTACACTATTCCCTTATCGTCCATATGTCTATCCAATGACCATTTGAATGCCCTTAGTGTTGGCGAGTCCACTCCTGTTGCAGGCAGGGCATTCCACACCCTTACTACTCTCTGAGCAAAGAACCTACCTCTGACATCTGTCCTATATCTATCTCCCCTCAATTTAAAGCTATGTCCCCTCGTGCTAGACATCACCATCCGAGGAAAAAGGCTTTCACTGTCCACCCTATCCAATCCTCTGATCACCTTGTATGCCTCAGTTAAGTCACCTCTTAACCTTCTTCTCTCTAACGAAAACAGCCTCAAGTCCCTCGGCCTTTCCTCGTAAGATCTTCCCTCCATACCAGGCAACATTCTAGTAAATCTCCTCTGCACCCTTTCCAATGCTTCCACATCCTTCCTATAATGCGGCGACTAGAATTGCACGCAATACTCCAAATGCGGCCGCACCAGAGTTTTGTACAGTTGCAACTTGACCTCATGGCTCCGAAACTCAATCCCTCTACCAATGAAAGCTAACACACCATACGCCTTCTTAACAACCCTCTCAACCTGGGTGGCAACTTTCAGGGATCTATGTACATGGACACCGAGATCTCTCTGCTCATCCACACTGCCAACAATCTTACCATTAGCCCAGTACTCACTCTTCCTGTTATTCCTTCCAAAATGAATCACCTCACACTTTTCTGCATTAAACTCCATTTGCCACCTCTCAGCCCAGCGCTGCAGCTTATCTATGTCCCTCTGTAACTTGTAACATCCTTCCGCACTGTCCACAACTCCACCAACTTTACTGTCATCTGCAAATTTACTCACCCATCCTTCTATGCCCTCCTCCAGGTCATTTATAAAAATGACAAACAGCAGTGGCCCCAAAACAGATCCTTGTGGTACACCACTAGTAACTGGACTCCAGTCTGAACACTTCCTATCAACCAGCCAATTTCTGATCCAAACTGCTAAATCACCCTGAATCCCATGCCTCCATATTTTCTGCAGTAGCGAACCGTGGGGAACCTTATCAAACGCTTTACTGAAATCCATATACACCACATCAACTGCTATACCCTCATCCACCTGTTTGGTCAACTTCTCAAAGAATTCAATAAGGTTTGTGAGGCACGCCCTACCCTTCACAAAACCGTGTTGACTATCTCTAATCAAATTATTCCTTTCCAGATGATTATACATCCTATCTCTTATAAACCTTTCCAAGATTTTGCCCACAACAGAAGTATGGCTCACTGTTACCGGGGTTGTCTCTACTCCCCTTCTTGAACAAGGGGACAACATTTGCTATCCTCCAGTCTTCTGGCACTATTCCTGTAGACAAAGATGATTTAAAGATCAAAGCCAAAGGCTCAGCAATCTCCTCCCTAGCTTCCCAGAGAATCCTAGGATAAATCCCATCCGGCCCAGGGGACTTATCTATTTTCACACTTTCCAGAATTGCTAACACCTCCTCCTTATGAACCTCAAGCCCTTCTAGTCTAGTAGCCTGAATCTCAGTATTCTCCTCGACAACATTGTCTTTTTCCTGCGTGAATACTGACGAAAAATATTAATTTAGCACCTCTCCTATCTCCTCGGACTCCACGCACAACTTCCCACTACTGTCCTTGACTGGCCCTACTCTTACCCTAGTCATTCTTTTATTCCTGACATATCTATAGAAAGCTTTAGGGTTATCCTTGATCCTACCTGCCAAAGACTTCTCATGTCCCCTCCTAGCTCTTCTTAGCTCTCTCTTTAGGTCCTTCCTAGCTAACTTGTAACTCTCGAGCACCCTAACTGAACCTCCATGTCTCATCTTTACATTAACCTCCTTCTTCCTCTTGACAAGTGTTTCGACTGCTTTAGTAAACCACGGTTCCCTTGCTCGACCACTTCCTCCCTGCCTGACAGGTACATACTTATCAAGGACACGCAGTAGCTGTTCCTTGAACAAGCTCCACATTTCCATTGTGCCCATCCCCTGCAGTTTTCCTCTCCATCCAATGCATCCTAAGTCTTGCCTCATCGCATCATAATTGCCTTTCCCCCAGATATAACTCTTGCCCTACGGTATATACCTATCCTTTTCCATCACTAAAGTAAACGTAATCGAATTGTGGTCACTATCACCAAAGTGCTCACCTACCTCCAAATCTAACACCTGCCCTGGTTCATTACCAAATCCAATATGGCCTCGCCTCTCGTTGGCCTATCTACATACTGTGTCAGGAAACCTTCCTGCACACATTGGACAAAAACGGACCCATCTAAAGTACTCGAACTATAGTGTTTCCAGTCAATATTTGGAAAGTTAAAGTCCCCCATAACAACTACCCTGTTGCTTTCGCTCCTATCCAGAATCAGCTTTGCAGTCCTTTCCTCTACATCTATGGAACTTTTCGGTGGCCTATAAAAAACCCCTAACAGGGTGACCTCTCCTTTCCTGTTTCTAACCTCAGCCCATACTACCTCAGTAGACGAGTCCTCATCAAACGTCCTTTCTGCCACCGTAATACTGTCCTTGACTAACAATGCCACTCCTCCCCCTCTTTTACCACCGGATGCTCCTGGCATTGAAGAAGACACACTTTAAACCACCTTCCTGCCTGCCGGTACACTCCTGCAACTTTGAAACCTTACTCATGACCTCACTACTCTCAACTTCCTGTATACTGGAGCAACAATTCAGGTTCCCATGCCCCTGCTGAACCTTGGATGAAAGCCACTGGGTCATGAAGACTTACCAGCCTTTAGTTCTGATAATACCTTTTTTCTTATGATTTTAATTGTTTTAAGTCCTTCCTACCTTTCACCCCTTGATTTACATGTATTACCGAGATGTTATTTTTGTCCCCAACAATGAAGACAGACACTGCTCCTTAAATTAGAATGTAACTTCTTGAAATTCCATTTCATGAGTCACAAACTTAGCCTGATTGCCCTCCCATTCCAGAATTTTTTGTATTCACTCTGCAATGTCTTGAACGCGTGAACTTGGGAAGCAACATATCATTCAGAACTCTGGATCATGTTCGAATAAGCAACTACAATATCAAGCCCCTTGACCATAGAATCCCCTGTATTCACTACCTCGCCTTTTCCTGTTCCTGCACCGTTACCCCCATGGGTAATCACTTTCGAGTCAGTGTGTTCTATTTGCTCATTGTTTACAATCCTCTGGCACCTTTTTTCTCCATATCTCCAGGAGTTTTAAAAAGTTTTCCTATGAGATAAAGCCAGCTCCACAGATGATCCCTTTCTGCCATCACCTGTTGCTTCCTATCCTGTCTGCTGATGGTTATCCAGTCTTAGAAACCTGTGGAGCATTTAATCCAGAAAAGCTTCTCCATCCCAAATGTTTCAGTCTGTGATCAGTTGATTGTCAAGCTGTGAAACTATATGTTGAAAGGTTACAACCCTTGTACAGTTTGTATGTGTTCACCTCAGAGTTATGACAAAAGGCCATTGACCAAATGAGAGATGATCCATACTGAAATATGTAAGATCCTTAAAGGACTTCATAGGGTGGATGCTGAAATGCAGAGAGTGGTGGAGGCAGGGCCATTGAATATTTTCAAGGGGGCGGCATGGTGGTTCAGTGGTTAGCACTGCTGCCTCACAGCACTGAGGACCCGTCACTCAGGGACAGGGTCACTGTCCTTTTGGAGTTTGCATCTTCTCCCCATGTTTGTGTGGGCCTCACCCCCACAACCCAAAGATGTGCAGCTAGGTGGATTGGCCACACAGAATTAATAATAATAATAATAATCGCTTATTGTCACAAGTAGGCTTCAATGAAGTTACTGTGAAAAGCCTCTAGTCGCCACATTCCGGTGCCTGTTCAGGGAGGCTGGAATGGGAATTGAACCCGCGCTGCTGGTCTTGTTCTGCATTACAAGCCAGCTGTCTTAGCCCACTGTGCTAAAGAATTGCCCCTTAATTGGGAAAAAAATTATTATAATCTTTATTATTGTCACAAGTAGGCTCACATTAACACTGCAAAGAAGTTACTGTGAAAATCCCCTAGTCGCCACACTCCGACGCCTGTTCGGGTACACTGAGAGGAAATTCAGAATGTCCAATTCACCGATCAAGTACGTCTTTCGGGACTTGTGGGAGGAAACCGGAGCACCCGGAGGAAACCCACGCAGACACAGGGAGAACGTGCAGACGCCACACAGACAGTGACCCAGGGAATCGAACCCGGAACCCTGGTGCTGTGAAGCAACAGTGCTAACCACTGTGCTACTGTGCCACTCTAAAATTTAAAATTATATATATTTTTAAGGCAAAGATAGATAAATTCTTGACTAATAAGGGACCACAGGATACAGGAGATAGGCAGGAAAGTGGAGTTGAGGCCACAGTCATGATCTTAGCAAAATGGCCTCCTGCTTCAAATTCATATATTCCTATATACCTGAAACATCAACTTCGAATCTTTCGCCTAAATGCTGCCTGACCTACTGAGCATTTTTTTGGTTTTGATTTTGCAATTCCTGCAGCATTTCACTTTTGCTTTTGAACTTTCCAAGGACTACTCCACATTGCAGTTCCCATGTGTTGTTTTGTTGAGCAGGAATTTGGTAAAGAAAGAAGCTGAACCAGTCTGCCTTCAACACAGGTTTATTCACAAAACCCTATATAACTTGCTACATTTCCCTTCCACATACGTCAACACTGGTTCCTATATATAAAACATATGTATATGTGCCCTAACCATTCCCCAATTAATATCAGTTGCTCTAAATCACAAGTAGAGCTTGCACTCCATTGTCATAGCATTTGTAACATTCACATGATGTGCCCTCTTATTCCACCAGAATTTGGGGGTCAAGAAATATCAACTAAATGGTTCTAGATTATAGGACTCGACACAGGAGAGAAATCTGGGGAAACTTACAGAAGCCAAAGCCAAAGTGCGCAACAGCAGTAGGGAGAAACACTCAAACCAATGTATAGCCAGAGAGATGGAGCACAAATTACTGGTGATACTGAGTCTGCACAAGTCACTGGTACGTCCATACCTGAGGTACTGTGAGGTACAATTCTGGTTGTGTACTGCAGCAGGGATATCCAGACATTAGAGTGGTGCAGTAAAAGGCAAACAGTTTAAGGCCTCTGTATTAGTTATGGACCAGAACCCCAATTTTGGTTAAGATCCCAGATTAGTACCCAAATATTTGCATCTGGTAACACTGAGGAAATGTTACCACAGGAGTGATAATACTGACAAATAGACAGCTTTTAAATTAAAATAAACTTTAATATTGAATACAGAATTAAGCACATTAGCAACAAAGAAATAGCGTTACAATAAAGTTACAGCATATTAACCTGCTTCCTGAAACCTGCCTCTACAATCCAATTAAGCAAACCCATATATTTCAAATACTTATGGTATAAAGTTAACAACAGATTTTACTTGCTTATCTTGGTGCAGTATCCTTGGAGAGAGAAACAATTTTTTAAGACCAAGCTGAAAGTCATGGAAGCAACTACTTTGTCCAGACAGACCTAGCCCTTCCCATTAGCTACACTCAAAGCGCAGCATTGCTTTGTCTCTTGTTACAAGACATGCATGATTTGTTTAGCCAGGCTCAAACTGTTACAACATTACATTCGCTCGTCCTGTCTGCAAACAGGAAAAATGGCTTTTGATATCTGGTGACAAGGGCGGCACGGTGGCGCAGTGATTAGCACTGCTGCCTCACGCCGCCGAGGCCCCTTGTTCAATCCAGCCCTTGGTCACTGTCTGCGTGGGTCTTACCCCCACAACCCAAAGGTGTGCAGGGTAGATGGATTGGCCACGCTAAATTGGCCATGAATTGGAAACATTAAAAAAAATCTATTGACTACACTTCCCCTGCACAAAGCACCGGTCACTTCAATTTTAATCACAGCTCCAACAGACACACTGTAAGCATTTTAACGTAGGTTTTAATAATATGACTGCAAAAATACAAACGATAAAATATGACAATTTCTTATAATCGTCATACCTTCTCCCTTAAAAATAATGGACCGGCAATATGAACAGATGGCTTCATTTTCCAAAGTCTTATCCACGTTAGATATTCCATTTTTCTCCCATTTCAAAGTCATGATAGAGCATCTGCAATTAGGTTCTCTCTTCTTGCTGCATATCTAATTTTAAAATGAAATGGTTGTAATAATAAGCTCCATGTAAACAATCTTGCATTCTGACCTATAAACGTCCCCAGAAACTGGCGCTGAGGACCCAGTTCAGTCCCGACCCTGGGTCATTGTCTGTGTGGTGTTTGCACATTCTCTCAGTGTCTGCATGGGTTTCACCCCCACAACCCAAAGATGTGCAGGTTAGGTGGATTGGCCATGCTAGATTGCCCCTTGTTTAGAAAAAAATAATTGGGTACTCTAAATTGCTTTGAAGAAATAAATAAAAATAACTTTCCTAGAAACTTTAAGGGATTATGGTCAGTATAAATAATTGTCTCTGATGAATTATTTGAAACTTAAATGTTAAAATGCTGCAATGCCAATACCAAATCCAACGTTGCTTTTCTATTATCAAACACATCCAGTCGGGTGGCATGGTGGTGCAGTGGTTAGCACTGCTGCCTCATGGCGCTGAGGACCCGGGTTCAATCCCGGCCCTGGGTCATTGTCCGTGTGGAGTTTGCACATTTTCCCCGTGTGCAGGGGAAAGATGTGCAGGGTAGTTGGGCCATGCTAAATTGCCCCATAATTGAAAAAAAATATTTCTTTTGATATTTATTCAGTTTCCCTGAAAAATAATTAACAGGCCTTTCTATCCCTTTGTCATCCTCTTGTAGTAATACAGCACCTGTACCCACCTTCCAAGAGCCAGTGCAGACTCGATGGGCCGAATGGCTTCCTTCTGCACTGTAAATTCTGTGATAATCTATGATGATAATATGGTGTCGCCAAAACTGTTGCTGCGGTCAACATAGTTCTCCTGACATTCTGATGTCCACTGAAATGTCCTGTTCCTTTTCAAAAGTTGCCAGTGGAGCAACCACACTGCTAAAATTTGGCACAAAGTTTCTGTAGAAACCACTCATGCCGAGAAATCTGAAATCTTCTCTTCTCGTTGAAGGAATGGAGAAGTCCCCAATAGCTTTCGTTTTCACGCTCCATGGGGTCATCTGACCATGCCCAACAGCATGGCCTAAGAATGTGACTTGGGCTTTCGCAAACTCACTTTTGGTTAAGTTTAGCACCAAACCAGCCTCTTGTAGTCGATTGAACAATTCCTTCAAATGTTCCAAATGCTCCGTCCACGTTTGACTGAACACGTTTGACAAAGATTCATCCAGATTCAAAACGTTAACTTCCTTTTCTCTCCACAGATGCTGTCAGACCTGCTGTATTTTTTGTTTTTGGTTCTGATTCCAGCCTCCGCAGTAATTTACTTTTATCTTTGTGTTTAATTTTCTGTCACTTTTCTTCCAGGAATGCCGACCCTGAAGAAGTACTGCTCTTCTCTCCGACAGGATTTCTGTTTGCCCGTTTTGCCCTGTTCATTTTCTTTACTTTCCATTTCCCTCTTGGGGTTTGACAAGGTGTTCACCAAAACCTTTTTTTCACAGCCATATTTCCTTCCTCGGCGATTGTCTGCCTCCCCGACTTATCCCACGTGATTCCAACTTAGGTTCCACCCCTCATGTTTGAATCCACCCAGGATTACAGGTATCTCCAGGACATTAAACGTTCCTCAGATTGCTATCCTGCCGCAGTCTGAGATCCACGCCCAGTGCCATGCAGCACCATATGGACACACCCTAAATCACTCTCCAGCAGTGCCAACTCATCCTATCACAAAGCTTTCCTTATCCCACATTTCATTTCATTCTTCATCTCATCCGAAGCCTTCACAATAAACTTTTTCCCTTCCTTTCAGGTGTTAAAGAGCACAAGCTCCAACAACTCATCAATACCAAAGACCATCCAGGACCCTCCACCCCTTCCCGCCCCTCGGATCCCATCACTTCTGACCCCAGCCCTTGCCTTGTATTCACCATACCCTCTGACCTTCCCCTCTCATAGACTGAACACACCGTACTCAGCAAAGGACTCAGCTTCATACTCTTACGCCCTCACCTCAGTGAATTACGGGCTCGACACAACGTTGAATTCTTCTTCTGCTGTCTTCATCTCCGTGCTCACTTCTTCGGGCAGGAGTCCTAGCTGTTCAATATATCCTTTTACATTCTCCCGCCACCTGGACCTCTCCTTCCGGCCACTTACCTGCTCTTGATCTTTTCATTCAGAACTGTCGGCATGACATTGACCATCTCAATTTCTCTGCTCCTCTCACCCACTCTCATCTGTCGCTTTCTGAACTGGCTGCACTCCACTCTCTCAGGTCCAACCCTGACTTTGTCACAAAACGCACCGACAAGGGTGGGGCTGATGTTGTCTGGCACACTGACCACGACCTCGCAGACGCTGGACACCATCTAGAACATAGAACATTACAACGCACTACAGGCCCTTAGGCCCTCGATGTTGCGCCAACCTGTGAAACCACTCTAAAGCCCATCTACACTATTCCCTTATCATCCATATGTCTATCCAATGACCATTTGAATGCCCTTAGTGTTGGCGAGTCCACTACTGTTGCAGGCAGGGCATTCCACGCCCTTACTACTTTCTGAGTAAAGAACCTACCTCTGACATCTGTCCTATATCTATCTCCCCTCAATTTAAAGCTATGTCCCCTCGTGCTCGACATCACCATCCAAGGAAGAAGGCCCTCACTGTCCACCCTATCCAATTCTCTGATCATCTTGTATGCCTCAATTAAGTCACCTCTTAACCTTCTTCTCTCTAATGAAAACAGCCTCAAGTCCCTCAGCCTTTCCTCATAAGATCTTCCCTCCATACCAGGCAACATTCTGGTAAATCTCCTCTGCACCCTTTCCAATGCTTCCACATCCTTCCTATAATGCGGCGACCAGAATTGCACGCAATACTCCAAATGCGGCCGCACCAGAGTTTTGTACAGCTGCAACATGACCTCATGGCTCCGAAACTCAATTCCTTGACCAATAAAAGCTAACACACCGTACGCCTTCTTAACAACCCTCTCAACCTGGGTGGCAGCATTCAGGGATCTATGTACATGGACACCGAGATCTCTCTGCTCATCCACACTGCCAAGAATCTTACCGTTATCCCAGTACTCACTCTTCCTGTTATTCCTTCCAAAATGAATCACCTCACACTTTTCTGCATTAAACTCCATTTGCCACCTCTCAGCCCAGCGCTGCAGCTTATCTATGTCCCTCTGTAACTTGTAACATCCATCCGCACTGTCCACAACTCCACCGACTTTAGTGTCATCTGCAAATTTTCTCATGTCCGTCCTTAGCCTGCTGCAATGTTCCAGTGATGCCCAGTGCAAACTGGAGGAACAGTACCTCATCTTCCGATTAGGCACGTTACAGCCTGCGGACTTAACATTGAGTTCAATAACTTCAGACTTGAACTCTCTCCACCACCTCCAACCCATTTTTATTTCCATTCATTTATTTTCATTTCTTCCATTGATCTGTTTTTCCCTCACCATTGTTCCCCCTCCCCCCATGCCGCTTGGGCCATCTGTTCCTAGTTTCCCTTTAACACCCTCCTCAGCTTTGTTCTGCTATTCACACATTCTAATCACTTTTTGTGCCACTATCAGCACCCTTCCTTGCCTTAATCACGCCATTTACATCCCTTTTGTCTTTCTGTCGACAACACTATGATCTCCACCTATTGCTGGCACTCTAACCAACCCTACTGCTCCACGCACCCCCCCCTCCCAACAGTATTCTTCAGGCCCTAATTCTAGTTCTCTCTAGCTTTAACAGAGTTACCCAGACTCAAAATGTTAGCTCCCTTCTCTTTCCACAAATGCTGTCACATCTGCTGTATTTGTCCAGTATTTTCTGTTTTTGTTTCAGATTACAGCATCCACAGTAATTTACTTTTATGCTTGCATGAACAACAACAAATTGTCTATGTCCATCTCACAATTCTTTAGTCCAGAAATGACCTTATTTTTAGTCTTTGGAATGTCACTGCCACATTTTGCACCCCAAACAGCATGACTTTAAACTGGTACAGACCATTTGGTGTTAGAAAAGCCAAAACATCCTTCACCCTTTGCAATAAAGGAATTTGCCATATCAATTTTGGTAATTAAATTTGCTGGTCCCACCTTTTCAATACAGTCTTCCAAACAAGAAATAGGATACGAATCTGACTTTGTTACTGCGTTTACTTTCTGATAATCTACATAGAATCGTTGCGTATTTTCTGGCTTTGGAACCATCACAATAGGTGGGCTCCAATCACTGCAACTCACTTCAATGACATAATTCTTTATTAAAATGAATTTAGAGTACCCAATTCATTTTTTCCAATTAAGGGGTAATTTAGCATGGCCAATCCACACCACACAAACATGGGGAGAATGTGCAAACTCCACACGGACAGTGACCCAGAGCCGGGATCGAACCAGGTACCTCGGCGCTGTGAGGCAGCAATGCCAACCACTGCGCCACCATACTGCTCCAAATGACATAATTCTTCAGCATACATTCAATCTCATTTTGAACCTGTGCGAACTCTAGTGGATTCAGCCCATATGGATGTTGCTTAGTTGGAACAGAACTTCCTACATCTACATTATGTATAATTGCCCTAATTCTTTTCTACATATAACTCCATGTCATTGTAATAGCTCTTTCAGGTCCTTCTGATTTTACTTCAGAAGGTAACTCAGCACTTCATCCCAATTTCTTATTACTTCCTCATTGTCCATTTGAGGAATGTCGAATTCCGAATCCTCTGGATTTATCTCTTCTTCCTGAGTTATACTACTAACCCATCCTCCTGCATTACTTCCCTATCAAAATACCTTTTGAGCATATTAACACTTTGAGTTTTCCTTCTAACTGGCAATTTTATCACATAATTCATCTCACTCAATTTCCTTTCAATTTGGTAAGGCCCACTAAATCTCACTTTTAAGGGGACACCTAATCCCTTGTGATAACACTAATACTTTCTCCCCACTAACAAAACTAGTAAGTTTTTAATTTCTTATCTGAGGAGTCACGAATGGTGCTGAACATTGTGCAGTAATCTGCAAACATCCCCACTTCTGGCCTTATGATGGAAGGGAGGTCATTGATGAAGCAGCTTTTAAATGCTTCCTTGCCATCTCACCACCCCTATTTAATCTCTCCCTAAAGTTTGACATATAGTCCAAAACTGTAGTCTCAGAACTCTGAGACTCCCCAATTTCTCCTTAGTCAATGAGGAGTCCCTCAGGGTAGTGTCATAGGCATAACCAACTTCAGTTGCTTCATCAATGACCTCCCTTCCATCATAAGGTCAGAAGTGGGGACGTTTGCAGATGACTGCACAATGTTCAGCACCATTCATGACTCCTCAGATAATGAAGCAGTCCGTGTCTGAATGCAGCAAGACCTGGACATATCCAGATTTGGGCCACACAAGTGCCAGGCAATGACCATCTCCTACAAGAGAGGATCTAACCACCGCTCTTTGATATTCAATGGCATTACCACCACCACCCACAATCAACATCCTGGGGGTTACCATTGATCAGAAACTGAACTAGTCTAGCCATATTAATACTGTGGCTATCAGGGCAGGTCAAAGGCTTGGAATCCTACGGCGAGTAACTCACCTCCTGACCACCCAAAGCCTGTCCACCATCAGCAAGGCACAAGTCAGGAGTGTAATGGAATACTGTCCACTTGCCTGGATGAGTGCAGCTCCAACAACACTCAAGAAGCTCGACACCATCCAGGACAAAGCAGCCCACTTGATTGCTTCCCCTTCCACAAACATTCAAACCCTCCACCACCGACAAACAGTGGCAGCCGTGTGTACCATCTACAAGATGCACTGCAGTAACTCACCAAGGTTCCTTAGACAGCACTTTCCAAACTCACGACCACTACCATCTAGAAGAACAAGAGCAGCAGATACCTGGGAACCCCACCACCTGGAGGTTCCCCTCCAAGTCACCACCTTGACTTGGAAATATATCGCCGCTCCTTCACTGTCACTGGGGCAACGTCCTAGAACTCCCTCCCTAACAACACAGTGGGTGTACCTACACCTGAAGGACTGCAGCAGTTCAAGAAGGCAAGTCACCACCACCTTCTGAAGGGCAACTAGGGATGGGCAACAAATGCTGGTCTAACCAGCGAAGCCCACATCCCGTAAAATGATAAATAAATTAATTGGTCCTCTTATCTCATGACCATAAATCAACTCAAATGGACTGAATTTAGTTGATTCATTAGGTGTGTCCCTAATTGCAAATAGTACCGGTGGAATTCCTTTATCCCAACCCTCTGGATAATGACCATAGGCCCTCAACCGGGTCTTTAGTGTTTGGTGCCCCCTTTCCAATGCTCCTTGCAATTCTGGGTGATACATGAATCATTAAAATTTCTTTACTCCTAAGCCACCCATAACTTCCCTGAATAACGTTGACATAAAATTTAATCATTAATCTGGTTGCGTTTCTCTTGGGAGTCCGTATCTGGTAAAAGTAAATTGATTCAATCCTCTACAACTAACTATCTTGGATAAGGGGCGGGATTCTACACGCCAAAATCACGCTCGGCGCGGGGGCGGAGAATGGGGTGCCAGACCCACGATCGGGTCCGACTCTTTCTCGCGATTTTCCGGAGAATTGCCGCCAGTCGTGCACGCGCGGTCTACGTGGCGCCGGTCGGGGGCTATTGAAAGAGGCCCCAGCGGCTATTCTCAGCTGGCAGCTGGCTGAGTTCCTGCCGGCATGGTTCACTCATGGTTCCACCCGGCGGGAGCTCGGAGTGGCAACTGCGGACCCAGTCCGCGGCCGCCCTGGTGGGGGGCCGGGGGAATCCGTCACCAGAGGGGGGGTCTCCAGGACAGCCAGGCTCGCGATCGGGGGTCACCGATCAGTGGGCGCGTGTGATCTGGGGGGGCCTATATTGTTGGGGTTGGCTTGCTATGTTGGTCCGCCGGTCCTTTTCTGGCAATACTCCTTCTGAACTATATATCTCCTTATCTCTCGCCATTAAAGATTGACTTCCCCCTGTATCCCTTCAGATTTTAACATCATTACCTATTCCACCTTGTACACATGAGTAAACTTTAGCCACACAAATAAAACCTTTAAAAAAAAATTGACATCTGTTATCAACCAACCTCTGAACAGGCTGTATACACTTTTGCAGGGGTTATTTGCAAAAATCACTGATGACCTCACTTTTAATCTCGAGCAGACATAATGGGTGGGATTCTCCTTTGCCTGAAGCCAAAATCGTAATCAGCGATCGGGAAGAGAATCGATTCCGACGCCGGAATCAGGGTCGGCGTCGGTTTGATGGCGGCTTGCAATTTTACGCCCCCTCCAAACTGACGTCATCGTGACGCGTGCTGTGCGCAGTCGCAATGCCGTTGCCGCCTCATCAGCCGAACCACCCACGATGCTCTGCCTCCATTGGGCTGTGTTCTCAACAGCGCGGGACATGTATGTTCTGAGCCGGCGTGCCGACTGCAGACTGTGTCCAGCGCTGCCACATCCGGCCATGATCCATGCCGCTCACCGGGGAAATGTCTGCCAGGACTGGGGGTGGGTGAGGGGGGGCTGGTGGGGGGGTCGACAGGGGGTGGGCTGTGGGATCAAAATTCTCCTAACATCAATGTGCAGGTTCAGTCGGCAGTTAGGAAGGCAATGCAATGTCAGCATTCATGTCGAGAGGGCTAGAATACAAGACCAGGGATGTACTTCTGAGGCTATACAAGGCTCTGGTCAGACCCCATTTGGAATATTGTGAGCAGTTTCGGGCCTCGTATTTAAGGAAGGATGTGCTGGCCTTGGAATGGGTCCAGAGCAGGTTCACAAGAATGATCCCTGACATGAAGAGCTTGTCATATGAGGAATTGAAGACTCTGGGTCTGTACTCGTTGGAGTTTAGAAGGATGAGGGGGGATCTTGTTGAAACTTACAGGATATTGCGAGGCCTGGATAGAGTGGACGTGAGAGGACGTTTCCATTTGTAGGAAAAACTAGAACCAGAGGACACAATCTCAGACTGGAGGGACGATCCTTCAAAACAGAGATGAGAACGAATTTCTTCAGCCAGAGGGTGGTGAATCTGTGGAATTCTTTGCCGCAGAAGGCTGTGGAGGCCAAATCACTGAATGTCTTTAAGACAGAGATAGATAGGTTTTTGATCAATAAGAGGATCAGGCGTTAGGAGGAGAAGGCAGACGAATGGTGATGAGAAAAATATCAGCCATGATTGAATGGCGGAGCAGACTCGATGGGCCGAGTGGCCTAATTCTGCTCCTATGTCTTATGGTCTTTAGGTCTTATCGCGATTGGCGGTTAGGTTACACGCACGGCTGGTGCCATGTTGTACTGTGCAGGTCGTCAGCCGTGCACATGCATGGCCCGGGACCCGGCCATTCTCCGGCATTTCTCGACATGATCCGCGGGCGTTTCACACTGCACCGGTGTTAGCCCCTCACCAGTACCGGAATCGGTGAGGGGTCCCCTCCGATTCTTTAGACGTGAGCCTCCCGCGGATTCTCCGTTCGAGCCGGCACTTAGCCGCAGGAAGAGAGAATCTCGCCCACGGTCTTAAGTATTTCAATCTAGGTATTAATAGTATTATTTTAAAATTCAAATTATAAAACATGACAATTTCTTATACCCATCACACCTCTGAGCTGTGAAGAAGAACCTGAAATACCTGAGATTATTTACTCTGGGGTAAAGAAGTCCGAGGTGAATGAAGATATTATTCAAGATTCTTAAGGGGATGTATAAATAGAATTCTGTTTTGTTTGAGATATTAGTAAATTGTACAACCAGGACATTAGTTCAAGCTTAGAAGAAAGAGTTTGCACAGTTTAGATTAAACTACTTTGAACACAGAGTTGTGAGTGTATGACTGTCTGGGAAAGCACAAAGTGTGTAAAATGAACAGGTTAATTGGAGAGGTATTTGAAAGAATGGATGACTTTGAGGTATTGGTTTTTTGACTTGGCTGCAGATTTCGAGACTTGCTATGTAATTAATTAAATTGCTAGGCTCAGTTTCTGCACATTGACCAAAGGAATGTTTGTT
Organism: Scyliorhinus torazame; assembly: GCF_047496885.1. Lineage (NCBI taxonomy): Eukaryota > Metazoa > Chordata > Chondrichthyes > Carcharhiniformes > Scyliorhinidae > Scyliorhinus > Scyliorhinus torazame. The sequence goes on from NC_092712.1 coordinate 78,414,718, forward strand.
GGAGTACCAATTGTGATGACCCATGTGAGCATTAGGCAAGATATTCTTCCACTGCTTCCAGGTTCAATTCCCGGCTTGGGTCACTGTCTGTGTGGAGTCTGCAAGTTCTCCCGTGTCCGCGTGGGTTTCCTCCGGGTGCTCCGGTTTCCTCCCACAGTCCAAAGATGTGCAGGTTGTTAGACGTTTTAGTTGCTGTGAAATGAAGAGTCTAAAGTTCTTGCTCCTTTTCACCAAACACCATTTATTTCACTTCCACAGCCTCTGCACAAAACTCTTAACAACACGCCACCTGACAGAGGCCACCTGAAGCCCCTTTACATATCAGTGTCAATTAATGGATACTTAACATAAATGAGACAACTAATTGCAATGTCTCTTAACCCATTACTGAACAGTCTCCCCTTCCTTGGAGAAAAAAAATAATTAGGTGGAAACAAAATTTCAAGAAACTCAAAAACACACACATGATGTCCCCCCCCCGTTTTTTTGTTTGGACGAGAAAGAAAAAAAAACAGTCACAGAAACAAGCGCCCTTCATTAACAATATCCAATAGTTTCTGTGAACTCGCCCCTCTTTTCGTAAAACAGTCTGATAGCTCCTGTCGACCCATTTAATTTTTGTTATTTCCCCTCTGTTCAACATCTGCTTCAAACTTGCGATGTCTATCCGTAACCTCTTTTCATTGACACTTTTTGTAGAGTGCACATTTTCCCACAGGGATTTATTGTCAATGCGACAGTCAATAGGTATATTACCCAAATCCCCTAATCCCAAAATTTCTGTCAATATCATACTTATATAAAAAGCCATATCCACCGCCTCTACAAGGCTTAACGTCTCAGCAGCCAAAGTGCTTTTTACCACTCTCCTTATTTTCTTTGTTTCCCACACAAGTGGGCAACATTTACCATTGTTCCCCAAAAGGAAAATTATAAAACTTCCTGCACTTGAAACCCCGTCACATAAATTTGCGTAAGACGCATCACTATAAACTATGAGTTTCAAGTGCTTAAGGTCACCTAAAACCGGGAACTTCAAAACACACTCCTGCATTTTTAGTTTGGCCAACGCTTTATTTGCTCTTATTACGTCTTCCACTTTGGGATCATTCATTTTTGTACTCAACTCTAAGACATCAAAACTCACGTCCGGTCTAGTCTGTCTACCTAACCAGTTCAGTTGCCCAATTAAACATCGCAGTTGCTCTTTTTCTATCTTTGAAACCATTGCGTCTTTTTGTGAAACTCGGCCACGACTAATTGGTATTGGGGTGATGCTTTCCAAATAAGATTGCTGACGTACAGTTGCCCCTAACTTAGTCTGTCCAATTTCCAGTCCAATATATTTAAATGCACCGGAAGCCTGACTTCCAACCCTGAATTATTTCCTCAAACCAGAGATTACAATAGCTTCAAAATCACTAGTCCCACCCCACAAAAAAATCATCGACATGCATCATAAAAATGCCAGAAAGATTTCCTTTATAGTGCCAGTAAAACATTGCAGGATCTGCTTTCAACTGGCAACAGCCTAACTTTAACAAAACTGACCTTACTGAAAAATACCAGACTCTAGATGCATTATTTAATCCATATACACATTTGTTCAACTTCCAGAGTACCCCTTCTGTGTTAGCTGCTTCTTTAGGAGGACGGAGAAAAATGTCTCTCTGGACCTGATGCCCCTGCAAAAAGGCAGCTTTTATATCTATAGATTTGCATTCCCATGCCTTTGTGGCTAATGGAGCCAAGAAGATCTTTAAAATAACGTTTCCTGCTGTAGGTGAATCTACCCTTAAATCCTGATCTTCTAAGTTTTCTTCAAATCCCCTTGCCGCGAGCCTGGCCTTTGCGTTATAAGCTCCATCCGGAAGAACCTTTTCCATGCAAATCCATCTGTGGGATAGAGCTCTTTGTCCCCTATCCGGTACTTTCATGTATACCCCAAATTCACTACAACTATGCAATTCTTGCTGTTTAGCTTCTTGAATAACTTTTTCATCTAATTTATTTGAAGCCACCAAAATCTCATGTGCATGTGGGCTTCTACTCCTATTAGTATTCGTAGTCTTACTCATGTTCCGAGATCTTGACAAACTACGCCCCCTCTCCCGCCTGGTATCTTGTTCTGTACTGCTACTGCTTGATCTTTCCCTTCTGCTGTGGGATGTCCTTTCAATAGTTCTCGACCTTTTCCTGCGGACCTGTTCACTATCCGATGTACTATCTGAACTGGCACTGCGTTTCTGTGCCCTCCATTTTTGAACTTCGTTTCCCCAATCCATTGTCTTGACTCCTTCCCCTGAATGCTGTACATTCAACCAATGTTTATACTTTCCAGTGGCCTTCCCTGCTCTACTAATAACAGTTGCATCCTTCCATTGACGAGACCCTTCAGGCAAGTATGTCACTTTTGTATCAACTTTTGGCAGTTGCCCTTTTTGAAAAATGGCCTGTTTTAATTCACCAGAAGTGTTGTGTTCCTCCACAGAAACCCTGTCTATATCAGTTAATGGTCCTCATAGTTCTGTAACACATGCGTACCAGATGACTCTGGTTCCTCGTCATGTCTGTCTGCTCGGTCTAAATTTGAAAATTTGTATTCTGTGCCCATTATCCTTGATGAATGGACCCTAACAGTTTGATCACCATGTTGCAAAATAATTATTTTGCCATCTATGCCTATGATCTTCCCTGGGCCTTTCCATTTATTAGAATTGTCTCTCTTATAGTATACCATGTCTCCTTGCTGAAAAATGGCATCTGATGGCCATACGTTATGTCTTAAAGCTCTGCGAATTCTTTCAGAGACTTCTGCTTCCAAAAAAGCTTTTCTACTGCTATGTAATGCATTTAAATGTTAAGCAAAACCAGAGCTAATTGTAGTCCCCTCCCAAGCTGGAGGCTGGTCATCCAAAATGGACGGAATTTTAGGATTTCTACCAAACACTAATTGATAAGGACTATACCCCCAACCATCTGCAATGAATGCTTTGCATGTACTGCCCATGCTAAAGCTGAATTTAGCCTGCAATCTGGTTGATCTGCCAAAATTTTCCGAAGCATGTCATCGATGACAGCATGATTTCCTTCACAGACACCATTACTAAATGGGCTTTCTGCAGCCATATTCATAACTCTGATATTCGTGTTTTCACACATATCCCTAAACTCATCATTAGCAAATTCTCCCCCATTGTCCGTGAGGAATTGTGCCGGTGGACCCATTCCTGTCCCTATCCATTTTTCCACGATTTGATCCAGAATTACTGTCTTTTCTTTACTTCATACAATCATTGATTGACTAAATCTGGTTGCTAAATCTACAAAATGCAAAATAAATATATTATTTGCTTTATCCCAGATCTTAAGGTCCATGGCCACAATGTTGTTAAATTCCCTGGCCAAAGGTTTTTTTAAAAAAAGTTTTTTAACACAATTTTTCTCCCTTACAAACAATAACCCCCCCCGTAACAAAAAAAAACGAGAAATCGCGCAGAGCAAGATATATACATGGCAAAATGATATATTTACACAGCTTTGTACACTGGCCCTCACCCGTACGTGCCAGTTTCCCCAACCCTTCATGTTATCTCTTGCTCATCCACCCTCCCAGGCAGTCCCCCCTCTCCCTCCCCCCCCCCCTCCCAGGACATTCCCCCCCCCCCGCAAGGTTGCTGCTGCTGCTGACCGACCTTCATCTAACGCTCCGCAAGGTAGTCTAGGAACGGTAGCCACCGCCTGTAAAACCCCTGCGCAGACCCTCTCAATGCGAACTTAATCCTCTCCAACTTTATGAACCCAGCCATATCATTTATCCAGGCCTCCAGGCTGGGGGGCTTCGCCTTCTTCCACATTAGCAAGATCCTTCGCCGGGCTACTAGGGACGCAAAGGCCAGAATGCCGGCCTCTTTCGCCTCCTGCACTCCCGGTTCGTCCACTACTCCAAATATTGCTAGCCCCCAGCTTGGCTTGACCCGGACTTTCACCACCTGAGATATTGCTCCCGCCACTCCTCTCCAGAACCCCTCCAGTGCCGGGCATGACCAAAACATATGGACATGGTTTGCCGGGCTCCCTGAGCACCTTCCACATCTGTCCTCTACCCCAAAGACCTACTCAACCTCGCCCCCGTCAAGTGCGCTCTGTGGACCACCTTAAATTGTATCAGGCTGAGCCTGGCACACGAGGAGGAGGAATTAACCCTACCTAGGGCATCCGCCCACAGACCTTCCTCGATCTCCTCCCCCAGCTCCTCCTCCCATTTACCCTCAACTCTTCTACCAGCGCTTCCCCCTCTTTCAACTCCTGGTGTATTTCCGACACCTTGCCCTCCCCGACCCATACACCCGAGATCACCCTATCTTGAACTTCTTGTGCCGGGAGCAACGGGAATTCCCTCACCTGTCGCCTCACAAAAGCCTTCACCTGCATATATCTAAAGGCATTTCCCGGGGATAACTCAAACCTCTCCTCCAGTGCCCCTAAGCTCGCAAACGTCCCGTCGATGAACATGTCCCCCATTCTTCCAATCCCCACCCGATGCCAGCTCTGGAACCCCCCGTCCATCTTTCCCGGGACAAACCGGTGGTTACCCCTGATCGGGGACCACACCGATGCTCCCATTGCACCCCAGATCCTTAGCGTTGCGGCCACCACCGGGCTCGTGGTATACTTTGTCGGCGAGAGCGGCAGCGGTGCCGTCACCAACGCCCCCAGGCTTGTTCCTTTACAGGACGCCATCTCCATCCTCTTCCATGCCGCCCCCTCTCCCTCCTTAACCCACTTGCGGATCATCGCCACATTTGCTGCCCAGTAGTAGCTCCCCAGGTTTGGCAGCGCCTACTCTCCTCGGTCCCTACTGCGTTCCAGGAACCCTCTCCTTACTCTCGGGGTCTTATTCGCCCACACAAACCCCATAATACTCCTGCCTACTCTCTTAAAAAAGGCCTTAGTGATCACAATGGGAAGGCACTGAAACACAAACAGATACCTCGGAAGGACCACCATTTTGACCGATTGCACTCTACCTGCCAGCGAGAGCGGTAACATGTCCCATCTTTTGAAATCCTCCTCCATTTGCTCCACCAACCTCGTCAGATTCAGTTTATGTAGGGTCCCCCAACTCCTGGCTATCTGGATCCCCAGATACCAAAAGCTCCCCTCCGCCCTCCTCAGCGGTAGGTCCCCTATCCCTCTTTCTTGGTCCCCCACCTGTAAAACAAAGAGCTCACTCTTCCCTACATTGAGCTTATAGCCCGAAAACTCCCCAAACTCTCTTAGAGTCTGCATGACCTCCACCATCCCCTCCATTAGATCCGCCACATACAGCAACAGGTCATCCGCATATAGCGACACCCGATGCTCTCCCCCTCGGACCACCCCCTTCCATTTATTAGACTCCCACAATGACATGGCCAATGGTTCGATCGCCAATGCGAACAACAGTGGGGACAGGGGGCACCCCTGCCTCGTCCCTCGGTACAGTCGAAAGTACTCCGACCTCCGCCGGTTCGTCACTACACTTGCCATCTGGGCTCTGTAAAGGAGCTTAACCCAATTGATAAACCCTACCCCGAACCCAAACCTGCGCAGCACCTCCCAGAGGTACTCCCACTCTACTCGGTCAAAGGCCTTCTCCGCGTCCATAGCTGCCACTATCTCCACCTCTCCCTCCTCCGATGGCATCATTATCACGTTTAAGAGCCTCCGCACATTGGTGTTTAGTTGCCTGCCCTTTAGAAATCCCGTCTGGTCCTCGTGGATTACCCCCGGGACACAGTCCTCGATCCTCGTGGCCAGCACTTTTGCCAGCAACTTTGCATCCACATTGAGGAGCGAGATCGGCCTGTACGATCCACATTGCAGTGGGTCCTTGTCCCGCTTTAGGATCAAAGAAATTGTCGCTTCCGACATTGTCGAGGGCAGGGTCCCCTCCTCTCTTGCCTCATTAAAGGTCCTCACCAGTAGCGGGGCCAACAGGTCTGCGTACTTCCTGTAGAACTCCACCGGGAATCCGTCCAGTCCCGGGGCCTTCCCCGCCTGCATGCTCCCCAAACCCTTGCTCAGCTCCTCCAACCCAATTGGTGCCCCCAAACCAGCCATCTCTTGCTCCTCCACCCTCGGGAATCTCAGCTGATCTAGGAATCGTCTCATCCCCTCTTCCCCCGCTGGGGGCTGGGATCTGTACAGCTCTTCATAAAAGGCCTTGAATACCTCGTTTATTTTCGTCGCACTCCGAACCGTGGCTCCCCTTCCATCTTTGACTCCCCCTATTTCCCTCGCTGCCATCCTCTTACGGAGCTGGTGTGCCAGCATCCGACTAGCCTTTTCCCCATACTCGTAGGTCGCCCCCTGCGCTTTCCTCCACTGTGCCTCCGCCTTCCCTGTGGTCAACAGGTCAAACTCCGTCTGGAGCCGTCGTCTTTCCCCAAGTAATCCTTCCTCCGGGGCCTCTGCGTAACTCCTGTCCACTCTCAAAATCTCCCCCACTAATCTCTCCCTTTCCATACCCTCTGTCTTCTCCCGATGAGCCCTAATGGAAATTAGCTCTCCCCTGATCACCGCCTTCAACGCCTCCCATACCACCCCCACCCACACCTCCCCGTTGCCATTGGCCTCCAAGTACCTTTCGATACACCCCCTCACCTTCCCACACACCACCTCGTCTGCCAGCAGTCCCACATCCAGCCGCCACAACGGGCGTTGGTCCCTCTCCTCTCCCAGCTCCAGTTCCACCCAGTGAGGGGCATGGTCCGAAACGGCTATAGCCGAATACTCCGTCCCCTCCACCCTCGGGATGAGCGCCCGACCCAGAACAAAGAAATCTATCCGGGAGTAGGCTTTGTGTACATGGGAGAAGAAAGAAAATTCCCTGGCCTGCGGCCTTGCAAACCGCCATGGGTCCACTCCCCCCATCTGATCCATAAACCCCCTAAGTACCTTGGCCGCCGCCGGCCTCTTTCCAGTCCTTGATTTGGAGTGGTCTAGTGCTGGAATCAACATTGTATTGAAGTCCCCTCCCATTATCAGGCCTCCTATCTCCAGGTCCGGAATGCGCCCCAACATGCGCTTCATGAATCCTGCATCATCCCAGTTCGGGGCATATACGTTTACCAACACCACCCACATCCCTTGCAGCCTACAGCTGACCATTACATATCCCCCTCCATTGTCCGCTACAATAGTCTTGGCCTCAAATGACACCCGCTTTCCCACCAATATTGCCACACCTCTATTCTTCGCGTCCAGTCCCGAGTGGAATACCTGTCCTACCCATCCCTTTCTTAGCCTGACCTGGTCCGCCACCTTCAGGTGTGTCTCTTGGAGCATGACCACGTCCGCCTTCCATCCCTTTAAGTGCGCGAACACTCGAGCCCTCTTCACCGGCCCATTCAGGCCCCTCACATTCCACGTTATCAGCCGGATTGGAGGGGCTCTCACTCCCCCCCCCCCACGCCCCGCCGACTAGCCATCTCCTTTTCTGGGCCAGGCCCGTGTCCACGCCTCCCTCACCCTCCAGTCCCCCAGAGGGGGGATCCCCGTCCCGACCACCTCTTCTGTGTCCCATTCCCTTTCGGCCAGTGCAGCAGCAACCCTTTTTCTCCCCCCTCCCCTCCCCCCCGCTAGACCCCTGTCTAGCTTTTTTGCTCCCCCCATGTCACTCCCGTAAGTCAGCTGACGCCTGCTGACCCCGGCTTCCCCCGCTGTCCCATTGACCTCCCCGCGTGGGAGTCTCCCAATCCATATGCATTCCTTCGTTCCCCTTCCCGCCTTTCTTCCCGCGCGCGGGAAAACACCCTGCGCTTTCCAAAGCCCGCTCCGCCCCCTCTGGCGCAGCTCCTGTCGCGTCCTTGTCTCTCTCCCCCAGCCCATGTAACATTTCCTTCGCGGGATTGACCCCCTATATACAACAACCATCACACATCAAACCTCAAACATCCCCCCTACCCTCACAAACCCTCAGTTAGAGTCCAGCTTTTCGGCTTGTACAAAGGTCCACGCCTCTTCAGGCGTTTCGAAGTCATAGTGTTGGCCCTTATATGTGACCCACAGTCGCGCTGGCTGCAGCATTCCAAATTTCACTTCTTTCCGGTACAACGCCGCTTTGGCCCGGTTGAAACCCGCTCTCCGCTTTGCAACCTCCGTGCTCCAGTCCGGGTATATTCGGATCTCTGCATTGTCCCCCTTACTGCTCCGCTCCTTCTTGGCCCATCTCAGGACCCACTCTCTGTCCGTGAACCGGTGGAACCTCACCACCATCGCCCTTGGCGGCTCATTTGCCTGGGGCTTCTTCGCCAGCACCCGATGTACCCCGTCCAACTCCAGCTGCCTCGAAGGGGCCTTCGTGCCCATCATCGCCTCGAGCATCGTGCTCGCGTATGCCCCGGCATCAGCCCCCTCCATTCCCTCAGGGAGACCCAGGATTCGCAGATTCTTTCTCCTCGACCTGTTCTCCAGGTCTTCAAGTCTTCCCGCCCACCTCTTTTGTAGCGCCTCGTTCTGCTCAACTCTCACCGCCAGGCCCACGAGCTCATCCTCGTTCTGACTGACTCTTTTCTGTACCTCCTGGATCTTAGCTTCGTGGACCTTCTGGGTGATCCGGAGTCCTTCAATTGCCGAAAGCATAGGCGCCAACATCTCCTTGCGCATCTCCTCGCGCTGCTCCTCGAAGCAGCGCTTGATGAACTTTTGCAGCTCCCCTTTGTCCCTGGCCGCCGCCATTTTGTTTTCTTTCCCTCGCTTCTCCCGTTGCTCCAGTGCCGCTCCTTTGGCCGTTACACTTTTGGTCCGTTTAAAAAGTCTATGGAAACTCCTGAAAAAGGTCTGAGAGTCAGTTCCAGGCGGGAGCTGCCGAATGCGCGACCTACTCCTCCATGGCCGCCACCGGAAGCCTCGTCCCTGCTTCTTCAATGGCCCTGGTAGATCCTTTCACAGTTGTTCCCTCTGCTGCTAGAATTCACCTTTGATAGAGTCAAGTCACATTGCAGCTTTAAGCTTGCCCTTCCCCCGCCTACATGCTGGAAGAGGCCCTTGTCTAAACCTGCAGCCAAAGCCAAATCCTTTACTGTTTCTGTCGGGTATGGCAGCCAAAAGACATAACATTCCTGGGGGACACTGTCAGGGGGATGCTGCAGTCTTCTTGCCACACCGGGAAATGTCAAACAAATGCCGTGGGGGCCCTGTAAAAGAGCCCAAAAGTCCGTTCCAAGCGGGAGCTACCGAATATGCGGCCTAGCTCTGCATAGCAGCACGCAGAAGTCCTTCCCTGGCCAAAGGTAGGGTTACTATCGGTCGTGCTGGTGTCCTTCTGTACTTCCTACAAACTTCACAGCGGTCACTCACCTGTTCTATCAGTTTAGTATAGTCGTCATCCCTTACCCCTGCATCCTTTAATACATGTTTCAGCCTCCGAGGAGACGGATGTGCAAATTGCCTATGCAGTTTTAATACCACAAGCTTTTTATCAGCTAAAGTCCCATTTTCAATTACCATTAACACATTCTTAACCACTCTACTTGAAAAATTATTTGTCAGTAATGGAATACAATAGTGTCCCGACTGTGTAAATTGTAAGTCCACAGTCTTTCCAAAAACTGTTGCCTTATCCTGTTCCATATCCAGTTTCATGTGTGCTTTCTTCCTCGATGGTCTGCTCAGAAGCAAAGGTATCTCACTTGATACAACATCCGTGCTAATGAAATGATTCACTCCGGCAATATTGCAAGGGATCACCACTCTTTTCTGCGACTTCAGAGTATTATCATCCCCAAACCTGAAACTTGTGGAATTTTCAAATTCCTTAACCTTCTTCCGATTTTCAGCATTCAAAGAGTCCAGGTAACATTTTAACCAGTCAATCCCACACACAGTAGATGTGCAGCCACTGTCCAATACAGCACAGTTGAAGGATTCTGCAACCAACACCCTCATTACCGGCGTAAAACTGCTTGTCAATAGGACAATGCCTTCTTTCTGGTCACTATCTTTTTCTTCTTCTGACTCTTCCGTGTCATGTGTCACTTCAAACACTCTATCATAAAGACTTGGACAGTTGAAAGCATAATGGTATTGAGAGTCACATCAAAACCATCGATTTATCATGCCCCGTGCATTTCTGGGGTTCATCTTCCTATTGTAGGTTCTAACTGGTTTTCTATCTTCATAATTTCCTTGTCTCGGTCTCCGTCTATAGTCTTGTTGAGCCCTGTTCGTAGCCATACGATTTTGCCACCCTGTTACGAGTGTATCTTCCATATTCTGCCTTATTGCAGGCTGACCTATTTGGGTCATCAGAGCCATCGGAATCGAATGTTTCCCCAGAAACTTTTGTAAAGCTTTTGTCATCTGTTCGAATAAGGTATCCTTATCAGTAAACTGAACTCCTGTCAAAACCAGGAGCCTATCCATGTTGCTCCCTCTAGCACAGTCAAGTAATTTAAAGGCCAACACAGACTGTGGAAATTCCAGATTGTGTTTCTGCAGACTTTTATATAGTCTGCCAAATTCCATTATATAGTCTTCCATGGAGATATCCTCCATTTTCCGGAACTTATCAAAATCCGACCATGCTTCATACGCACTTAACAAGTCATCTTTCTTATAAATCTTATCCAGGACCTCTAGGGTTATAATCTTGGGATCACTCCCTGTGCCACGTGCCAGTGAGGCTAGAAATAGGAAGATAGAGCAGCTAAACACGTGGCTAAACAGCTGGTGTAGGAGGGAGGGTTTCCGTTATCTGGACCACTGGGAGCTCTTCCGGGGCAGGTGTGACCTATATAAGAAGGACGGGTTGCATCTAAACTGGAGAGGCATAAATATCCTGGCCACGAGGTTTGCTAGTGTCACACGGGAGGGTTTAAACTAGTATGGCAGGGGGGTGGGCACGGGAACAATAGGTCAGAAGGTGAGAGCATTGAGGGAGAACAAGGGAATAGGGACAGTGTGGCTCTGAGGCAGAGCTGACAGGGAGAAGTTGCTGAACACAGCCGGTCTGGTGGCCTGAAGTGCATATGTTTTAATGCAAGAAGTATTACGGGTAAGGCAGATGAACTTAGAGCTTGGATTAGTACTTGGAACTATGATGTTGTTGCCATTACAGAGACCTGGTTGAGGAAAGGGCATGATTGGCAGCTAAACGTTCCAGGATTTAGATGTTTCAGGCGGGATAGAGGGGGATGTAAAAGGGGTGGCGGAGTTGCGCTACTGGTTAGGGAGAATATCACAGCTGTACTACAGGAGGACACCTCAGAGGGCAGTGAGGCTATATGGGTAGAGATCAGGAATAAGAAGGGTGCAGTCACAATGTTGGAGGTTTACTACAGGCCTCCCAACAGCCAGCGGGAGATAGAGGAGCAGATAGGTAGACAGATTTTGGAAAAGAGTAAAAACAACAGGGTTGTGGTGATGGGAGACTTCAACTTCCCCAATATTGACTGGGACTCACTTAGTGCCAGGGGCTTAGACGGGGCAGAGTTTGTAAGGAGCATCCAGGAGGGCATCTTAAAACAATATGTCGACAGTCCAACTAGGGAAGGGGCGGTACCGGACCTGGTATTGGGGAATGAGCCCGGCCAGGTGGTCGAAGTTTCAGTAGGGGAGCATTTCGGGAACAGTGACCACAATTCAGTAAATTTTAAAGTGCTGGTGGACAAGGATAAGAGTGGTCCTAATGTGAATGTGCTATATTGGGGGAAGGCTAATTATAACAATATTAGGCGGGAACTGAAGAACCTAGATTGGGGGCGGATGTTTGAGGGCAAATCAACATCTGACATGTGGGAGGCTTTCAAGTGTCAGTTGAAAGGAATTCAGGACCGGCATGTTCCTGTGAGGAAGAAGGATAAATACGGCAATTTTCGGGAACCTTGGATAACGAGAGGTATTGTAGGCCTCGTCAAAAAGAAAAAGGAGGCATTTGTCAGGGCTAAAAGTCTGGGAACAGACAAAGCCTGTGTGGAATATAAGGAAAGTAGGAAGGAACTTAAGCAAGGAGTCAGGAGGGCGAGAAGGGGTCATGAAAAGTCATTGGCAAATAGGGTTAAGGAAAATCCCAAGGCTTTTTACACGTACATAAAAAGCAAGAGGGTAGCCAGGGAAAGGGTTGGCCCACTGAAGGATAGGCAAGGGAATCTATGTGTGGAGCCAGAGGGAATGGGCGAGGTACTAAATGAATACTTTGCATCAATATTCACCAAAGAGAAGGAATTGGTAGATGTTGAGTCTGGAGAAGGGTGTGTAGATAGCCTGGGTCACATTGAGATCCAAAAAGACGAGGTGTTGGGCATCTTAAAAAATATTAAGGTAGATAAGTCCCCAGGGCCTGATGGGTTCTACCCCAGAATACTGAAGGAGGCTGGAGAGGAAATTGCTGAGGCCTTGACAGAAATCTTTGGATCCTCACTGTCTTCACGTGATGTCCCGGAGGACTGGAGAATAGCCAATGTTGTTCCTCTGTTTAAGAAGGGTAGCAAGGATAATCCAGGGAACTACAGGTCGGTGAGCCTTACTTCAGTGGTAGGGAAATTACTGGAGAGAATTCTTCGAGACAGGATCTACTCCCATTTGGAAGCAAATGGACGTATTAGTGAGAGGCAGCATGGTTTTGTGAAGGGGAGGTCATGTCTCACTGACTTGATAGAGTTTTTCGAGGAGGTCACTAAGATGATTGATGTTGTCTATATGGACTTCAGTAAGGCCTTTGACAAGGTCCCTCATGGTAGACTAGTACAAAAGGTGAAGTCACACGGGATCAGGGGTGAGCTGGCAAGGTGGATACAGAACTGGCTAGGTCATAGAAGGCAGAGAGTAGCAATGGAAGGATGCTTTTCTAATTGGAGGGCTGTGACCAGTGGTTCCGCAGGGATCAGTGCTGGGACCTTTGCTGTTTGTAGTATATACAAATGATTTGGAGGAAAATGTAACTGGTCTGATTAGTAAGTTTGCAGACGACACAAAGGTTAGTGGAATTGCGCATAGCGATGAGGACTGTCAGAGGATACAGCAGGATTTAGATTGTTTGGAGACTTGGGCGGAGAGATGGCAGATGGAGTTTAATCCGGACAAATGTGAGGAAATGCATTTTGGAAGGTCTAATGCAGGTAGGGAATATACAGTGAATGGTAGAACCCTCAAGAGTATTGAAAGTCAGAGAGACCTAGGTGTACAGGTCCACAGGTCACTGAAAGGGGCAACACAGGTGGAGAAGGTAGTCAGGAAGGCACACGGCATGCTTGCCTTCGTTGGCCGGGGCATTGAGTATAAGCATTGGCAAGTCATGTTGCAGCTGTATAGAACCTTAATTAGGCCACACTTGGAGTATAGTGTTCAATTCTGGTCGCCACATTACCAGAAGGATGTGGAGGCTTTAGAGAGGGTGCAGAAGAGATTTACCAGAATGTTGCCTGGTATGGAGGGCATTAGCTATGAGGAGCGGTTGACTAAACTCGGTTTGTTCTCACTGGAACGACGGAGGTTGAGGGGCGACCTGATAGAGGTCTACAAAATTATGAGGGGCATAGACAGAGTGGATAGTCAGAGGCTTTTCCCCAGGGTAGAGGGGTCAATTACTAGGGGGCATAGGTTTAAGGTGAGAGGGGCAAGGTTTAGAGTAGATGTACGGGGCAAGGTTTTTACACAGAGGGTAGTGGGTGCCTGGAACACGCTACCGGAGGAGGTGGTGGAAGCAGGGATGATAGTGACATTTAAGGGGCATCTTGACAAATACATGAATAGGATGGGAATAGAGGGATACGGACCCAGGAAATGTAGAAGATTGTAGTTTAGTCGGGCAGCATGGTCGGCACGGGCTTGGAGGGCTGAAGGGCCTGTTCCTGTGCTGTACATTTCTTTGTTCATATAATGTAATAAAGTCTCCAGACCTTCTTCTGGGTCTAACTCTTCCAATTCCAGCGCAGAAAGCACTTTGTTTCAGATTTTACATCCATATGGTAGAGAAAGAGCCAATGCCATACCTTGTTTTCTCTTTCCCAATGCAGTTACTTTAGTCCACATAACTACTGCACTTCTCCATTGGTCGTACGATTCCCTTTCAGAAAATAAGGGAGGATAGTCATATCCAGCCATCTTTATGCTGGGTTCAGCCATGTATCTTTTTTTTTTCCTTCTCACTCACTCCTTGGTTTGATCAGGAAAAGTTGTATCTTTCAAACCTTCACATTTGCACAGCAACCATCCTCTGCTACCATTGTTCGACGTTTTAGTTGCTGTGAAATGAAGAGTCTAAAGTTCTTGCTCCTTTTCACCAAACACCATTTATTTCACTTCCACAGCCTCTGCACAAAACTCTTAACAACACGCCACCTGACAGAGGCCACCTGAAGCCCCTTTACATATCAGTGTCAATTAATGGATACTTAACATGAATGAGACAACTAATTGCAATGTCTCTTAACTCATTACTTAACACAGGTTAGGTGGATTGCCTGTGCTAACTTGGCCTTAGTGTCCAAAAAGGTTACGTGGGGTTGCTGGGTTACGGGGATAGGGTACAGGCGTGGGCTTAAGTGGGGTGCTCTTTCCAAGGGCTGGTGCAGACTCGATGGGCCAAATGGCCCTCCTTCTGCACTGTAAATTCTATGAAGCTGTGAAAAAAGGCTGAAAACACAGTCATGAATAATCTGCCATTGAGAATGCACCAGTCGATAGTGACTGACATTTACCGGGCAGCACAGTAACACAGTGGTTAGAACTGTTGCTTCACAGGTCCCGGATTCGATTCCCGGCTTGGGTCATTGTCTGCGTGGAATCTGCAAGTTCTCCCTGTGTCTGCGTGGGTTTCCTCCGGGTGCTCCGGTTTCCTCCCACAAGTCCCAACAAACGTGCTTGTTAGATGAATTGGACATTCTGAATTCTCCCTCAGTGTAGCCGAACAGACGCCGGAGCGTGGCGACTAGGGGATTTTGTCATTGCAGTGTTAATGTAAGCCTACCTGTGACACTAAGAAAGATTATTAACTGCCAAGCATTGTTTGAATTTAAATTGGGCAGCTTGACTCTACTCTGATTGGTCAAGGCATTGCCCTGAGGAATCAACCAGCGAATGGCTGTCACTTATTTTGTTTAGCTGAAAGGACACATTGTGTATGCATGATTTTTCTGTCTGCAAAGAACAGGACTCTGTGTATTAATTATTCATATATATAGTTTTGTGAATCCGACTGAAAATATTAAATTGGTTGTCAACGTAATTCTTCTCACATTGAGGATTATTTTACAAATGTTGCCCGATTGTGGAATCACATCTAATGTTGGACACTGTGTTTTGAGTTTTGCAAGCACGGGCTGGTTCGTTACGGTCAATACCTTGCCCGTTGTGAACAGCGAAGAGCCATGCTGTTTGATACGATCCGCCAGTCCTTGGGACGTACGGTCTACCTACATACCTAGCATCACACCAACACTGACATTCATTTGTGTGATAGGCAGAACGTTTTTTTGGCTTGATGATAGCGCCCTGTCAATGGCAAGTACCACCCTGTTGCTACTGTGTAGTAGTAGTAGCGTGAAACAGGTAGCTTCACCTGTTGCTCAAATCCATTTCAAATTTCTGTCCTGTCATGTGAGGGTACCTTTAAGACATGGATGTTTAAGCAATGTACCTTTAAGAAAACAGTGATGTCTGAGAGTGGGTGGAGCTGGGCTTTAGGTCAGCCATTTTGGCAGGTTTTTAGTTTCAGTTTTAAAATAGCTTGTGTGTGTCTGTGTGTTTCCAGAGAGCTGCAAGTTTGAAAAGAGCTTGGGAGTGTCTGTGTTTGCAGGGAGCTGGATCTCTGACATAAAAGACCATCTCTGGATCATTTGGGCGATTTAAACTTATAATAGTGAAGCATTTAACCTGATGTGATTTTGTTTAAAGGTGTAAAGTCTCTTGGAAGTTTGAAGGAACATTTTAAGGAATGATTTACTGTTGCAATATTTTCTGAGTTACCTTTGAAGTAAGGGGTGTTAAGAGATCCCATGTTGACTTCCGGTTGCGGCTATGCGGCGCTAAGTCACACACTCGGCGGCTCCCGCAAAAACTGACTTTTGGGCTCTTTTCAGGGCCCCCAACGGCACTTTTACGACATTTCCCGGTGTGGGAAGGAGTCTACAACAGCTCCCCGTCAGTACATGGCTTCAACTAGGAGTGGGGCGACAAAAAAGGTGGTGGTGGACCCGAAGAAGGTGCGAGGGAAGAAGGACAAAATGGCGGCGGGCGGAGACCAGGCAGCGTGGATGCAGTGGGCAGAAGAGCAGCAGGAGGGTATCCAGCGCTGCTTCAGAGACATTAAAACGGACCTGCTAGAGCCGATGAAGGCGTCTTTTGATAAGCTGCTGGAGACACAGACGGCCCAGGGAGTGGCAATCCGCGAGGCTCGACAAAAGATCTCTGACAATGAGGACGAGATCTTAGGCCTGGCGCTCCACAAGAAATGGCAGGAGCGGTTCGAGGAGATGGAGAATCGGTCGAGGCGGAAGAATCTGTGGATTCTGGGCCTCCCGGAGGGGCTGGAGGGACCGGACGTGGGGGCCTATGTGGTCACCATGTTGAACTCGCTGATGGGAGCGGGGTCCTTCCAGGGGCCCCTGGAGCTGGAAGGGGCCCATAGAGTGCTGGCGAGGAGGTCCAAGGCTAACAAGCCTCCACAGGCGCTGCTGGTGAGGTTCCATCGGTTCATTGATCGGGAGTGTGTGCTCAGGTGGGCCAAGAAGGAGAGGAGCAGCAGGTGGGAGAACGTGGAGGTTCGGATATATCAGGACTGGGGTGCGGAGGTGGTGAAGAGGAGGGCCGGGTACAATCAAGCGAAGGCGGTGCTGCACAGGAAGGGGGTGAAGTTTGGCATATTGCAGCCGGCGCGACTGTGGGTTACCTACAAGGACCGGCACCATTATTTTGAGTTTCCGGAGGAGGCGTGGGCCTTTGTTCAGGCCGAGAAGTTGGACACAGATTGAGGGTCGGGACGGGCGATTGGGCACTGTGGTTGATATGCAACGTTTATTTTTGTTTCAAGCGGGGGGGCTTTCTTTTTCTTTGTGTTTTTTCTCTTTTGGGTCGGTGAGGGTGGCTGGGGCGGGTTGGGCACTGTTTTGGTTGGGTTGGTCGGGGGGGCTCTTGGAGGTGAGATGGGGCCCTGCAGGGAGGGGAGGACCGAGTCAGGGGTGAGGGGACCGAGCCTGTAAAAGGAGCTGCGTCAGAGGTGGCGGAGCCTGGTAGGTGGAAAGCGCGGGCTTTTTTCCACGCTGAGGCTCTCCCCCTTCCCCTTCTGTTCTAAGCGTGGAAAAAAGCCCGCGCTTTCCACCTACCAGGCTCCGCCACCTCTGACGCAGCTCCTTTTACAGGCTCGGTTTGCCAAGGTCATCCCCACACCCCCACTACTTGCCTTCAAACAACCGCGCAACCTCAAACAAACCATTGCTTGCAGCAAACTACCCAGTCTTCAGAACAGCGACCACGACACCACACAACCCTGCCATGGCAATCTCTGCAAGACGTGCCAGATCATCGACATGGATACCACCATTACACTTGAAAACACCACCCACCAGGTACGCAGTACATACTCGTGCGATTAGGCCAACGTTGTCTACCTCATACGCTGCAGGAAAGGATGTCCCGAAGCGTGGTACATTGGCGACACCATGCAGACGCTGCGACAACAAATGAACGGACATCGCGTGACAATCACCAGGCAGGAATGTTCCCTTCCAGTCGGGGAACACTTCAGCAGTCAAGGGCATTCAGCCTCTGATCTCCGGGTAAGCGTTCTCCAAGGCGGCCTTCAGGACGTGCGACAACACAGAATCGCCGAGCAGAAACTTATAGCCAAGTTCCGCACACATGAGTGCGGCCTCAACCGGGACCTGGGATTCATGTCGCATTACATTCATCCCCCACCATCTGGCCTGCGAAATCCAACCAACTGTCCTGGCTTGACACAATTCACATCTCTTTAACCTGGGGTTACCCCATCTCTGGATCTGTAAAGATTTAATCACCTGCTAATGCTCGCATTCCGAGCATTGTCTGGCATCTTTGAATTTGTCTATATACATGTTTCTGGAACATACCTCTTCATTCACCTGAGGAAGGAGCAGTGCTCCGAAAGCTAGTGACATTGAAACAAACCTGTTGGACTTTAACCTGGTGTTGTAAGACTTCATACTGTGCTCACCCCAGTCCAACGCCGGCATCTCCACATCAAAATAAAGAGAACTAAGAACTTTTTGGAATTACATGTTTCACATTTCATGGGCGCGATTCTCCGGAAAGATTTCTAAGTGTGGCAATGAGTGGGAACTGCCGCGAGCTCCTCAGCGCTCGGCGACGCCGGCAACACAATACGTTAATTGGCCCACTTAAAAGGGCAGCACGGTGGCGCAGTGGTAGCACTGCGGCCTCACGGCGCCGAGGTCCCAGGTTTGATCCCGACTCTGGGTCACTGTCCATGTGGAGTTTGCACTTTCTCCCCGTGTCTGCGTGGGTTTCGCCCCCACAACCCAAAAATGTGCAGGGTAGGTGGATTGGCCACGCTAAATTGCCCATTAATTGGAAAAAATCAATTGGGTACTCTAAATTTAAAAAAAATTGGCCCACTTAACGAGGCCCCACTGGCTGCACGCCGCAATAGAAGGCTCGACTGCCCATTCGCTGGGACTGAGCTCGCCAGCCCCCCGCTAACAAGGCCGAGAAGAACTTGAAACAGCACTTGCATAGCCAACCCCACTCAGCTTACAGCCATGGCGCTGAGACCACCACCCCCAAGGTTTGGAGACACAGACCCGGGGAGGCTCCTAGATGCGGTCAAGGCCAGGAGAGATGTCCTGTTCCCTCAAGGGTCCTGGACTATGAGCCACAGGGAAGCCAGTGCCGCCTGGGATGAAGTAGCAGCGGCTGTCAGCTTGGGAAGCGTGACCCGAAGGACTGGCCTCCGGTGCCACAAGAAGGTCAACAATCTACATCGGGCCGCATGCGTGAGTTGACACCCCCTCTGAAACCTTCCTGCCCCCACACAACCAGTCCCCCCAACCCTCCATTTGCCCCTCAGCCCTCCCTTCATCTCCTCCCCCTTCACTCCCCCAACCCTTCCTTCACACCTCCCGCTGCCCCAATCCTTCATTCACACCTCTCCCCCTCCCTCCCCCAACCCTTCCTTCACACCTCCCGCCCCCCCAACCCTTCCTTCACACCTCTCCCCCTCCCTCCCCCAACCCTTCCTTCACACCTTCTCCCCCCCACCCACCCCCCACCCCACTATGATCCGCACGTGCAGCTAACAATCCCCCTCTCTGTCTCCGCAGGAGAAGCTGTCACAATCGTCTGGAGACAGCCAGACTAGCGGAGGGGTGCCAGACATAAGAATACTCACGACCTACGAAATACATGCTCTAGAAGTTATAGGGGTAGCCGAGGACAGGGCGGTCACCAATGCGGAGGCCAATGCATGCCGCACAAGTGAGGATCCATTGGGCCCCACCCGGAGTACCTGGCACACGCTAGTTGTTATTGCCATACAGACTGACCCACCCCTCTCACTGACCCCGTGTTCATTCTCCCTGAGGCCCTCCAGGCAATGTCTCCGGTCCATCCGGGGTGGCCGCCTCACCTGCCTTCCATGAGACCACCTCGGAGAAGAGCTCCGAGATATGCCACAATCGACGCATCATAGCTGTCATCCCCACTCTCCATCTGTGGAGAGAGATACACCTCGCTGTTAACTTTAGTGGTCAGGCTTCAGGGTCACATTCTGGTGAGCACCACACAGTCGCTAAAGCACATCAGATGAGACAGCAGTTGGAGGGCTGCTGGATCCCTGGACCCAGCTGGGTCCCAGCCAGATGCTGAGTCTCTGGAGCAGGCTATGCCGTAGCTGATGGAGAAGTTAGGCAGCCTCCGGGACATTCAGAGGGAGATGTCAGCGGCACTCCAGCAGGTCCATAGCTGATTGGATGAGTCCCAAATGCTACGGGCGCAGAAGATGTCGTCAGCAATGAGTGGCACCAAGGCCAACACTGCTAGGGTGGCGACCGCTGTGGAGAACCTGGTGCACGACGTCCGCAGCATTAGTGAGGTGACCAAGGCGATGCGCAGTCGGTGACGGCCAAGGCTGAAGGCCTCAGCAGAATGTCCGACTCACTGGGAGATGTGACCCAGTGCCAGGCTGACCTTGATGAGGCACTGCGGGACATGGCCTCATTCTTCCAGCGGAGCGGGCAGAGAGGGGAGCAATTTTTGGAGGGGAGAGCTGGAAGATAAACTGAGTTTTTGACTTTTAACTTACTTTTTCGGAGCTTTTTTTTTTCTCAGAGCATCATGAAACCGGAAGTCGGCCGTGGGAGACCTGGGAAGGTTTGTATTACCCAATAAATTTGAACAGTGAGGAAACCCGAGACACTACACGTGTAGTGTCTCCCACCCGCCCTCCTCCTCTGACCTGTGAGCAGGTTAGCTATTTACTTTTTTTTTCTTTCTTTTTTACTGGGAGACTTAGAGGTGATGGCAGCTAGGGCAGTGGAATGTTTCTCCTGCAGAATGTTTGAGGTAAGGGAGACCACCGGTGTCCTTGCTGACTTCACCTGTGGGAAGTGCAGCCATCTCCAGCTCCTCACAGACCGTGTTAGGGAACTGGAGCAGGAGCTGGATGAACTGAGGTTCATTCGGGAAGCTGAGGGGGTGATAGATAGAAGCTACAGGGACATAGTTACACCAAAGGTAGCTGGGTAACAGTTAGAGGTGGGAAGAGGAGGAAGCAGTCAGTGCAGGGATCCTCTCAACAATAAGTATGCCGCTTTGGATACTGTTGGGGGGGGATTACATAGCAGGGGTAGGCTGCAGTGACCGGGTCTCTGGCAAGGGGTCCAGCTCGGGCTCAGAAGGGAAGGGTGAGATTAGGAGAGCACTAG
Organism: Scyliorhinus torazame; assembly: GCF_047496885.1. Lineage (NCBI taxonomy): Eukaryota > Metazoa > Chordata > Chondrichthyes > Carcharhiniformes > Scyliorhinidae > Scyliorhinus > Scyliorhinus torazame. The sequence continues at coordinate 78,435,621 of NC_092712.1, forward strand.
TTCTAGGGGACTCAATAGTTAGTGGTACAGCGCACAATGGAGGGCTCCTGTTCGGGAACGGCATTTTCGGGGCTTTAAGCCCGGTCCCAGAGTCCGCGGAGGCGGCAGAAGCAGGGAGAAGGCATGGAGGGGGCACAGTGAAGACACAGGAGGGAAAAAAAGAACAAAGAAAAATGTCGAGGGTGAGCAAGAAAACGGCCGGGAAAAAAACAGCTGGTGGTCCGTCGGGGAGTGGAAAGGTCACCGCGGGGTCACCAGGGAAAATGGAGGCTGGAGCACCAGGGAAGGCCGCACTGCCTACGGCTGAAGAAATAACTAAGGTGATGGCTGCGGAATTTGAAAAGCAGTTGCCGCAGATTGCGAAATGCATGGAGACGGTGAGGAAGGAGATGAGGGAGGTTTTGAGTGTGCTGGTGGAGGAGATGGTTTCCCCGGTGAGGACGGAGGTGGCAAGCGCAGTGGCGGAGGTGCGAGAGCAAGGGGAGGCGCTGAAGGAAGTGGAGGAGACGTTATTGCAGCACGGCGATCAACTTGCCTCGATGGGGAAAGAGATGCGGAAGGTGATGGATACTAACAAGGATCTGCGAGGAAAAATGGAAGACCTGGAAAACAGATCCAGGCGACAGAATTTGAGGATTGTGGGGCTGCCCGAAGGAGTTGAAGGACCGAAGCCAACTGAGTATTTTGCCGCGATGCTGTGTAAGATTAAGGGTGACTACGGGTAATCCCTGATTCCTTTTTGTCATTTGTTTATGTAGAGGTTTGGGGGTTGGTGGGTAAATGGGATCGTTGTTATTATGGGGATTGACATATCTTGCTGATTATTGTTTATTGTTGATGGATGTAAATGTGGGAGAAAATGTGAAAAAGGAGGACAATTAAAAAAAAAAAAAATAGTTAGTGGTACAGACAGGCGGTTCTGTGGGCACGGGCGAGACTTTTGGATGCTTTGTTGCCTCCCGGGTGCCAGGGTCCATGACGTCTCGGATTGTGTCTTCAGGATCCTTAAGGGGGAGGGGGAGCAGCCAGAAGTCGTGGTGCACATTGGTACCAACAACGTAGGTCGGAAAAGGGGTGTGGATGTAATAAACGAGTTTAGGGAGTTAGGCTGGAAGTTAAAAGCCAGGACAGACATAATTGTCATCTCTGGTTAGTAACTTCATTTGAAGCCTACTTGTGACAATAAGCGATTTTCATTTTCATTTCATTTCATAGCGAGGCTAGGAATAGGGAAAGAGTGCAGTTGAACACGTGGCTGCAGGAATGGTGTAGGAGGGAGGGCTTCAGGTATTTGGATAATTGGAGCGCATTCTGGGGAAGGTGGGACCTGTACAAGCAGGATGGGCTGCATCTGAACCAGAGGGGCACCAATATCCTGGGAGGGAGGTTTTCTAGTAATCTGCGGGAGGGTTTAAACGAATTTTGAAGGGGAATGGGAACCGGATTTGTAGTCCAGCAACTAAGGTAGCCGATGTTCAGGACGTCAAGGCGTGCAGTGAGGCAGTGGGGAAGGTAACACTGACAAAGGAGAGTACTTGCAGGCACGGAGATGGGTTGTAGTGTGTATACTTCAACGCAAGAAGCATCAGGAATAAGGTGGGTGAACTTAAGGCATGGATCGGTACTTGGGACTACGATGTGGCCATCACGGAAACTTGGATAGAAGAGGGGCAGAAATGGTTGTTGGAGGTTCCTGGTTATAGATGTTTCAATAAGATTAGGGAGGGTGGTGGGGGAGGTGGCATTGTTAATTAGAGATCGTATAACAGCTGCAGAAAGGCAGTTTGAGGAGGATCTGCCTACTGAGGTAGTATGGGTTGAAGTCAGAAATAGGAAAGGAGCAGTCACCTTGTTAGGAGTTTTCTATAGGCCCCCCAATAGCAGCAGAGATGTGGAGGAACAGATTGGGAAACAGATTTTGGAAAGGTGCAGAAGTCACAGGGTAGTCATGGGTGACTTCAACTTCCCAAATATTGAGTGGAAACTCTTTAGGTCAAATAGTTTGGATGGGGTGGTGTTTGTGCAGTGAGTCCAGGAAGCTTTTCTAACACAGTATGTAGATTGTCCGACCAGAGGGGATTTGGTACTTGGTAATGAACCAGGACAAGTGATAGATTTGTTAGTGGGGGAGCATTTTGGAGATAGTGACCACAATTCTGTGACTTTCACTTTAGTAATGGAGAGGGATAGGTGTGTGCAACAGGGCAAGGTTTACAATTGGGGGAAGGGTAATTACGATGCTGCCAGACAAGAACTGAAGTGCATAAGTTGGGAACATCGGCTGTCAGGGAAGGACACAAGTGAAATGTGGAACTTGTTCAAGGAACAGGTACTACGTGTCCTTGATATGTATGTCCCTGTCAGGCAGGGAAGAGATGGTCAAGTCAGGGAACCATGGTTGACAAGAGAGGTTGAATGTCTTGTTAAGAGGAAGAAGGAGACTTATGTAAGGCTGAGGAAACAAGGTTCAGACAGGGTGCTGGAGGGATACAAGATAGCCAGGAGGGAACTGAAGAAAGGGATTAGGAGAGCTAAGAGAGGGCATGAAAAATCTTTGGCGGGTAGGATCAAGGAAAACCCCAAGGCCTTTTACACATATGTGAGAAATATGAGAATGACTAGAGCGAGGGTAGGTCCGATCAAGGACAGTAGCGGGAGATTGTGTATTGAGTTTGAAGAGATAGGAGAGGTCTTGAATGAGTACTTTTCTTCAGTGTTTACGAATGAGAGGGGCCACATTGTTGGAGAGGACAGTGTGAAACAGACTGGTAAGCTCGAGGAGATACTTGTTAGGAAGGAAGATGTGTTGGGCATTTTGAAAAACTTGAGGATAGGCAAGTCCCCCGGGCCTGACAGGATTTATAAAAGGATTCTATGGGAAGCAAGAGATGAAATTTCAGAGCCGTTGGCAATGATCTTTTCGTCCTCACTGTCAACAGGGGTGGTACCAGGGGATTGGAGAGTGGCGAATGTCATGCCCCTTACTTCGGTGGTAGGCAAAGTAATGGAAGGGGTACTGAGGGATAGGATTTCTTAGCATCTGGAAAGACACTGCTTGATTAGGGATAGTCAGCACGGATTTGTGAGGGGTAGGTCTTGCCTCACAAGTCTTATTGAATTCTTTGAGGGGGTGATCAAGCACGTGGATGAAGGTAAAGCAGTGGATGTAATGTACATGGATTTTGGTAAGACATTTGATAAGGTTCCCCATGGTAGGTTTCTTGCAGAAAGTAAGGAGGCATGGGATAGTGGGAAATTTGGCCAGTTGGATAACGAACTGGCTAACCGATAGAAGTCAGAGAGTGGTGGTGGATGGCAAATATTCAGCCTGGAGTCCAGTTACCAGTGGCGTACCGCAGGGATCAGTTCTGGGTCCTCTGCTGTTTGTGATTTTCATTAATAGATGAGGGAGTTGAAGGGTGGGTCAGTAAATTTGCAGACGATATGAAGATTGGTGGAGTTGTGGATAGTGAGGAGGGCTGTTGTCAGCTGCAAAGAGACATAGATAGGATGCAGAGCTGGGCTGAGAAGTGGCAGATGCGGTTTAACCCTGAAAAGTGTGAGATTGTCCATTTTGGGAGGACAAATATGAATGCAGAATACAGGGTTAACGGTAGGGTTCTTGGCAATGTGGAGGAGCAGCGAGATCTTGGGGTCTATGTTCGTAGATCTTTGAAAGTTGCCACTCAAGTGGATAGAGCTGTGAAGAAGGCCTATGGTGTTCTAGTGTTCATTAGCAGAGAGATTGAATTTAAGAGCCGTGAGGTGATGATGCAGCTGTATAAAACCTTGGTAAGGCCACATTTGGAGTACAGTGTACAGTTCTGGTCGCCTCATTTTAGGAAGGATGTGGAAGCTTTGGAAAAGGTGCAAAGGACATTTACCAGGATGTTGCCTGGAATGGAGAATAGGTCTTACGAGGAAAGGTTGAGGGTGCTAGGCCTTTTCTCATTAGAACGGAGAAGGATGAGGGGCGACTTGATAGAGGTTTATAAGATGATCAGGGGAATAGATAGAGTAGACAGTCAGAGACTTTTTTCACGGGTAGAACACACCATTACAAGGGGACATAAATTCAAGGTGAATGGTGGAAGATATAAGGGGCATGTCAGAGGTAGGTTCTTTACCCAGAGAGTAGTGGGGACATGGAATATACTGCCTGTGGAAGTAGTTGAGTCGGAAACATTAGGGACCTCCAAGCGGCTCTTGGATAGGTACATGGATTATGGTAGAATGATGGGGTGTAGATTAATTTGTTCTTAATCTAGGACAAAAGTTTGGCACAACATCGTGGGCCGAAGGGCCTGTTCTGTGCTGTATTTTCTATGTTCTATTTCAGATGGGAATGGCCGAGGCACTGCGGCGTTTGTCCCAGTCATAGGTGGGTATTGACGAAGCACTGCAGAGCATTGCCCAATCACTGAGGAGCATCGCTGAGGGCATCAACACCATGGTGCAGACATTGGGGAGCCGCCAGGGCTGGCAGGTCCAGATTATGCAGGGGCAGCCGGGGTTCAAATCCGGAGGCTGCTGGATCATGGGAGGTCATTGGATATGGGGTAGCTTCCATTATTTGTATGGAAATAGGGCTTAAGTGGTGATTATTGGTTTCTCGCTATGCTATGGCGAGATCCCAATTTCGCCTTTGGGAGCAGGCCGGGTGCATCGCAAATGGTTTGTCGCCCGGCGCGGTTCATTTTTGGCTTCTCCCGCTATGCACCAGCCTTATTACGCTCTCGCCCGAGCTCAACAAGGCCACTGAACCACGCCCAATATATTTAACACTCCAGCATTCAGAAACAGTTGTTCTTCTGTGGTGTTACTCATGGACAAAATTGAAAACAAAATCCAACTCTCTTCATGTAATTATATTTTCTGCAAACCTACAAATTAGCAGTAGGACTAGGCCATTCAGCCTCTTGAGCCTGCCCTACCATTTGTTAAGATCGTGGGTGATCCAATTTTGGCCTCAACTCCATTTTCCTGCATACCCATCAGACTCTTTGATTCCCTTGTTAGGGAGAGGTGATGGCTGAGTAATAATATTGCTGGACCAGTAATCCAGGGACCCAGACTAATGCTTTGGGCACACGCATTCAAATCCCACCAAGTGAATCACCAACCTTCTCAATTCCAAAACCTTTGAACATGTCATCGCTTTCCAGATGGTGTGGCACGGTGGCATAGTGGTTAGCACAGCTGGCTAACAGTGCCAAGGACTGTTGCCTTTTCTGCGGCTCTGCTCTAACTACGACAATCAGTGAGTTTGCCCCCTTTTCTTTTGATATCTATATTCTAATGCTCAGAGTCGCCAGGTATCGAATGATACCACCACAAGGTTCAACCGGCTATCGACCAAAGAGCCAAACTCCAGTTAGTTCAAGGTCAAGGGTACTTTATTTACACACAATTAGTCATGCAACATACACTACTAGTTAACTACACCTATCGACGAAGACAACCTGTACTTAACTTCAGGCACCCGGCTTAGGTCAGAGGAACAGTAGCTGTTGTTCGATTCTGGATCTATCGGGTCTGTAGGAGTAACTGCTGCTCAGCTAGGCTCATCCGTCTGGTAGCGGGCGTTGAACTTGGACTTGCTTCTGGTGGTGCTGCGATTGGAGATGGTCGTAGCCGGGGCGCCCGATCCAAAAGAGGACGAACATATGGTGGACTCTCTTCTTATACTTGGGGTTTTTTGCGCTCTTTTGGGTGGTCCTCCAGTTTGGAACCCACTAATTGGGTGATCCCCGATCACTATGTTCGATTTCTAACTAATAAACGGGCGGGTGCCTGGATGGCTGGGTGTGTCCCAAGCAGTCACTGACCTTGTTGTTTTCGCTTCCCTAGAACAGGGAGTGGCGCGGAAATGTCTGGGACTGTACCGGTCGCTCAAGTACGAGTCCTTTGTCTTGGTGGAGATGGGCCATCAAATGCTAATCGACCCATCAAAATGCTAATTGGTTGGAGTTTCGGTATCGTCTGGACTCCTTGCTTGCAAATATACATTTCAGGCTCTGAGCCTGCCTGAATCTTGCTTTGTCCATTTTACCCGCTGTGCTCTGCGAGTTTCTCTGTCCCTGGTTGTAAGTGGCCATCCCAGATGGCTACAGGACCTAGCTTAAATTCCGGCCTTGCGTGACTGTGTGGAGTTCGCACTTTCTCCCCGTTTGTAAGTGGGTTTCCTCCGGGTGCTCTAGTTTCCTCCCAAGGTCCAAAAAATGTGCAGGTTGGGTGGATTGGCCATGCTAAATTGCCCCATAGTTAGGTGTAGTTACAGGGATAGGGTGGGGGAGTGGGCAAAGGTAGGGTGCTCTTTCAGAGGGTCGGTGCAGACTCGATGGGCCAAATGGCCTCCTTCTACACTGTAGGGATTCTATGGATTCTATGGGAGTTCTCTGGTCTACCCAATTCTTTGTTCAAATTTCTCTTTGACATCACCCTGGTTAAAGCCACCAGTGATTTCCTCTGTGGTTGCACTCTCACTTCATTAATTCTTCTCATCCTCTTTGTCCATTCTGCAGCATTCATTGCAATCAATCACACCATTCTTATCCACCATTTTGTGTTGGTGATTCACTTCAGTGGAAATACACTTGTATACTTCCAGGCTTATCTGTCCCAGCAGTGGTTTCTTATTCAGCTCCTGTGTGGTCAGCTGAGACGTTTTATGATTCATCTTTGACCGCCTGCTTTTTTTCTCATTTAACAAGCTGGCCTGAATAACATCATCCACATTTTTAGTAATGATACCCAACTCAACCTTTCCAGCACATTCTCAACTGCATGAACATTTATGTGCTGGCAGACTGGGTGTCTGACATTGGGTTGTGATTGAGCCATGATTTCCTGCCATTGCGTTCCAGGTTCAATTCCTACTCCAGGATTTTTTGGTCCATGAAAGAGTATTCATGACATGGCCATACAGGTTGATAATCAACCTACTTATCCTTCCAATACACCAATGGTAGATGACAGGAGTGGAAGAGATCCCTGGACAGTCATGCTTGATGCAGCATAATGACCCTTAAGCTATAAACACAAGTCTCTGTCTAACAGAGAGGGATGCCAACACTACCTCTTGGGCTATAACTCATTACAACCAAGTTCTTCAGTGATGGGGAGTGAGTGAAGAGACAGGTACAGTCACACTGGACGTCGTTGTCCATGACCTGCATGTAGACAGTCCTTAGATGATGATCTATCGCTGGATGTTAACGTGAGCAACAACAGCATCAAACAGCAGTATGGGACAATCCAGCTGCCCTACTTAGGAATGCATAGCTGGCCAGTTTTCAATGGAGGGGGCTATAAAATGAGGCCTGACCATAGCCTGCTGCTTACATTATTGTCCAGCATATGCCAGAACGATTCGATCCAGCAGCGAGAAACTACAGAAGAAAGTAATGACAAATGCTCAGTCACCAAACATGATAGCGGCATGCTGAAATGTCCACATTCAACTTGATCGTCGATCCAGAAGAAAGAGCTGATTGCCTTTCAGCTCAGACAGGGCACTTAGCCAGTGTGGTGTGAACAAAACTGCCCTCAATGAGATAAGACGAGCAGGAGAAGACCAGCTTAAAGAAATGAGAGCAGGATACACTTTCTTTAGGAAAAGTCTATGGTCGCAATCTAACTAAAAAGAAAATCAGAGTCCGTTTGGAGCGGGATTAGTTCTCGGCGCTTGGAGAGCTGGGAATGATCCCACTATCTTTTTTTAAAAATATTTAATTAAGGCATTTTCATAAAAACAAAGCAAAGCAGAAGCAAAATTATACAACATTATAAATATCCATCACCCAATCCCCCTGCCCTTGCTCCCCACTCTCGCCCCCTTCACTCATCCTGCCTTCCCCATTTTACCCCCCTTCCCCCCATTTTGCTGACTCCTCAATCCTCCTTAAAGAAGTCAATGAATGGCTTTCACCTCTGAGCGAACCCATTAACCGACCCCCTCAGGACGAACTTGACCTTATCCAGCAGTCAGGAACTCAGCCAGGTTGCTCAACCACACCCCGCTTTTAACTTCCAGTTGCGGCGCTGACCAGCTAAGCCGCACGTTTCGGCACCTCCCGTTTCAACGGACTTTTGGGCTCTTATCGGGAGCCCCAACGGAAATCCCCCCGGGTGCGGATGGAAAGGAGCGACAGTAGTGGCCAGATTGCGGAGGATCCTTTGGAGCAGCGGCAGAGAAGAGAAGGGAGAAGCAAGATGGCGGCCGAGGGAGCCCAGATGGTATGGGGCCCGGAACAGCAGGAGTTCCTCCGACGATGTGTGGAGGAGCTCAAGAAAGAGGTGCTGGCGCCGATGTTACTGGCAATCGAGGGACTAAAGGAAACACAAAAGGTCCAGGCGATGGAGCTCTGTGGAGTGAAGGCAAAGGCAGCCGAGAACGAAGACGAAATACAGGGCCTGGTGGTAAAAATGGAGACGCACGGGGCACTACACAAGAGGTGCATAGAAAGGCTGGAAGCCCTGGAGAACAGCTCGAGGAGGAAGAACCTACGGATTTTCGGCCTCCCCGAAGGAACAGAGGGAGCTGATGCTGGGGCGTATGTGAGTACGATGCTCCATACTATAATGGGAGCTGAGGCCCCAACGGGCCCCCTGGAAGTGGAGGGAGCGTACCGGGTCCTCGTGAGAAGACCAAAGGCAGGGGAAACCAAGAGCAATAGTGGTGAAGTTCCATCGATACAGGGACAGGGAGATGGTCCAGAGCTGGGCTAAGAAGACACGGAGTAGCAAGTGGGAGAACGCGGTGATACGCGTGTATCAAGACTGGAGTGCGGAGGTGGCGAGAAGGAGGGCGAGTTTCAACCGGGCCAAGGCGGTGCTCCATAGGAAGAAAGTCAAATTTGGGATGCTGCAGCCAGCGAGATTGTGGGTCACGCATCAGGGCAAACACCACTACTTCGAGACGGTGGAGGAGGCATGGACATTTATTCAGGAAGAGAAATTGGACTAGACTTGAGAAATTGCCCGGAGAGGGGTAGCGAGGTGGTGGCACAGAAATGTAAAGTGGGGAGAGGGGAGGGCTAATGTATAATAATGTTGGACGGGGAACTTTTCTCCCCCCGATGTGGGGGACATGAAGAAATGTGGGCGCCGGTGGAAAAGGGGACAGGGAAGGGGAATGAGGGAACTGCGCCATTAGGGGCGGGGCCGAGAGGAAGGCGCGAGTATTTTCCCGCGCTATGGAAACTATGGCGGGAAAAAGGGCGCAGGAAGGAAGGGAGCCTCACACGCAGGGAGGTCAAAGGATGAACGGGGGAAGCCGAGGTCAGCCAGAGTTAGCTGACTTCCGGAAACAATATGGGGGGAGTAATCAAGCCAGAGGGGGATCTAGTGGGGGGGGGGGATTAAATGGGTTGCTGCTGCTGAGAGTAAGGGGGAGCTGATACGAGACGGGGTGGTCGGGACGTGAGGGCGCCGTCTGGGGGACAGACGGGTGCGTGAGACCTGGGTGAGGAGATGGTTTAAAAAAGGGGATGGCTAGTCGACGAGTGGGGGGGTAAATGGCCCCCCAACCCGGCTGATCACGTGGAATGTGAGAGATTTAAATGGGCCGATTAAGAGGGCAAGGGTGTTTGCGCACTTAAAGAGACTGAAGGCGGACGTAGTTATGCTCCAGGAGACGCACCTGAAGTTGGCGGATCAGGTTAGACTAAGGAAAGGATGGGTGGGACAGGTATTCCACTCAGGGTTGGATGCGAAAAACAGAGGGGTGCCAATACTGGTGGGGAAACGTGTATCGTTCGAGGCTAAGACCATAGTGGTGGATAGTGGGGGCAGGTATGTGATGGTGAGTGGCAGATTGCAAGGTGAGGCGGTTGTGCTGGTGAACGTATATGCCCCGAACTGGGATGACGCGGGATTCATGAAGTGAATGCTGGGACGTATCCCGGACCTGGAGGTGGGAAACTTGTTAATGGGGGGGGACTTTAACACAGTGCTTGACTCAGGGCTGGACCGGTCCAGATCCAGGACCGGGAGAAGGCCGGCAGCGGCCAAGGTGCTTAAGGCGTTCATGGAGCAAATGGGGGGAGTAGATCCGTGCAGATTCGCCAGACCGATGGGTAAAGAGTTTTCCTTTTTCTCCCACGTCCACAAGGTATAGTCCCAGATAGACTTTTTTGTTTTGGGAAGGGCACTGATCCCGAAAGTGGCAGGAACGGAGTACTCAGCCATAGCCGTTTCAGATCACGCCCCGCATTGGGTGGAGCTGGAACTAGGAGAGGAAAGGGACCAACGCCCACTCTGGCGATTAGACATGCGACTACTGGCGGACGAGGGGGTATGTGGAAGGGTGAGGGGATGTATCGAAAGATACCTGGAGGTCAATGACGATGGGGAGGTCCAGATGGGAGTAGTATGGGAAGCGCTGAAGGCGGTGGTTAGAGGAGAGCTGATTTCCATCAGAGCCCACAAGGGGAAACAGGGTAAAGAAAGAGAGAGATTAGTCGGGGAAATTTTGAGGGTGGATAGGAAGTATGCGGAGGCCCCAGACAAAGGACTATACAGGGAAAGACGAAGATTACAGATGGAGTTTGACCTGCTGACCACGGGAAAGGCAGAGACACAGTGGAGGAAGGCACAGGGGATACAATATGAATAGGGGGAAAAGGCGAGCCGGCTGCTGGCCCAACAACTTCGGAAGAGGGGGGTGGTGAGAGAGATTGGAGGAGTTAGGGACGAAACGGGAAAGATGGAGCAGAGAGCAGGGAAAGTAAACGAGGTGTTCAAGACATTCTATGAGAGGCTGTACAGGTCCCAACCCCCAGAGGGGAAAGAGGGAATGAGACACCTTTTGGACCAGCTAGAGTTCCCGAGGGTGGAGGGGCAGGAGGTGGCAGGTCTGGGGGCGCGGATTGAGGTGGATGAGGTGATCAAAGGAATTGGGAGCACGCAAGCAGGGAAGGCCCCGGGACCAGATGGGTTCCCGTTGGAATTTTATAGGAAATATATGGACCTGTTGGCCCCGCTTTTGGCGAGAATCTTTAATGAGGCTAAGGAAAGGGGGACATTACCCCCGACAATGTCGGAGGTGTTGATATCGCTAATCCTGAAACGAGACAAAGACCCGCTGCAGTGCGGGCCTCCAGGCCCTTCTCCCTCCTAAACGTAGACGCCAAACTGCTGGCCAAAGTGATGGCGACAAGGATAGAGGATTGTGTCCCAGGGGTGGTACATGACGACCAGACAGGGTTTGTTAAGGTGAGACAATTGAATGCCAATGTACGAAGGTTGTTGGGGGTGATGATGATGCCCCCACCGGAGGGGGAGGCAGAGATAGTGGTGGCGATGGATGCAGAGAAGGCATTCGATAGGGTGGAGTGGGACTATTTGTGGGAGGTGCTGAAGAGATTTGGGTTCGGGGAGGGGTTCATCAGATGGGTTAGACTCTTGGACGCGGCCCCGGTGGCGCGTCGTTACAAACAGGCAAAGATCGGGATACTTTCGATTACATAGGGGTACAAGACAAGGGTGCCCCCTGTCCCTGTTACTGTTCGCGTTGGCAATTGAACCATTGGCCATAGCGCTGAGGGACTCTAAGGGGGAGTGCTTAGAGGGGGAGAGGAACATCGAGTGTCACTATATGCAGACGATTTGCTGCTCACCGTGGCGGACCCGGTAGAGGGGATGCCAAGGTAATGCAGATACTCAGGGAGTTTGGAGAGTTCTCGGGATACAAATTAAACATGGGAAAGAGCGAACTTTTTGTGATGCACCCCGGGGAACAGGGCAGGGGGATAGATGCTCTGCCGCTGAGGAGAGTAGCAAGGAATTTTCGATACCTGGGGATTCAGGTGGCCAGGAACTGGGGAACCCTACATAAACTTAACCTGACGCGATTGGTAGAGCAGACGGTGGAGGACTTTAAGAGGTGGGATATGGTGCCCCTGTCATTGGCGGGCAGGGTGCAGGCGGTTAAAATGGTGGTCCTCCCGAGGTTTCTTTTCGTGTTTCAGTGCCTCCCCATCCTGATTACAAAGGCCTTCTTCAAAAAAATAGACAGGAGCATCATGAGCTTTGTGTGGGTGGGAAAGACCCCGAGGGTAAAGAGGGGGTTCCTGCAGCGCAGTAGGGACAGAGGGGGATTGGCACTGCCGAGTCTGAGTGACTACGATTGGGCCGCCAATGTGTCGATGGTCTGTAAGTGGATGAGGGAAGAAGAAGGTGCGGCGTGGAAAAGGTTGGAGACGGCGTCCTGTAAGGGAACGAGCCTAAAAGCGCTGGCGACACGCCACTACCGTTCTCCCCGAAAAGGTACACCACAAACCCAGTGGTGGTGGCGACCTTGAAGATCTGGGGGCAGTGGAGACGACATAGGGGAGTGACGAGTGCCTCAGTGTGGTCCCCGATAAGGAATAACCACAGGTTCGTCCCGGGGAGGATAGATGGGAGATTTCAATGTTGGCAGCGAGCAGGAATTAGGAAGCTGAAGGACCTGTTTGTGGACGGGACGTTTGCGAGTTTGGGAGCACTGGAAGAAAAATATAAGTTGCCACCAGGGAATGCTTTCCGATACATGCAAGTGAGGGCATTTACGAGGCAACAGGTGAGGGAATTTCCGCGGCTCCCGACGCAAGGGGTCCAGGATAGAGTGATTTCGGGGGCATGGGTTGGAGAAGGTAAAGTGTCCGAAATATACAGGGAGATGAGAGACGAGGGGGAGGCGATGGTAGAGGAGCTGAAGGGAAAATGGGAAGAGGAGCTGGGGGAAGAGATTGAGGAGGGGCTGTGGGCAGATGCCCTAAGTAGGGTAAATACCTCGTCCTCATGTGCCAGGCTTAGCCTGATTCAATTTAAGGTTCTACACAGAGCACATATGACGGGAGCAAGGCTGAGCAGGTTTTTTGGGGTGGAGGACAGGTGTGGGAGGTGCTCGGGAAGCTCGGCGAACCACACTCACATGTTCTGGTCGTGTCCGGCACTGCATGAGTTCTGGGAGGGTGTGGCAAGAGTGATCTCAAAGGTGGTGGGGGTCCGGGTCAAACCAAGCTGGGGGTTGGCTATATTTGGGGTTGCAGAAGAGCCGGGAGTGCAGGAGGCGAAAGAGGCCAACGTCTTGGCCTTTGCATCCTTAGTAGCCCGGCGAAGGATTTTACTTATGTGGAAAGAAGCTAAGCCCCCGGTGTGGAGGCCTGGATAAACGACATGGCAGGGTTCATAAGACTGGAACGAATAAAATATGCGTTAAGAGGATCGGCTCAGGGGTTCACCAGGCGGTGGCAACCGTTCCTTGACTATCTTGCGGAACGATAATGGAAAAACAGGAAAGACAGCAGCAGCAACCCGGGGGGGGGGGGGGGGGGAGGATTATTCCGTGTTCTTGATTTTTCTTAGTTGTTGATATTTGCTTTGTTTATTTCTTTTTCCATCTGTTGTTAGTTTAATATATTATTTAGATAACGTTTAATGTATATTCCTTTATTAAGTTGTAAAAACGGAAAATTTTTGTTTGAAAAACTTCAATAAAATATATTTCAAAAAAAAAAACCGCACCTCGCTTTTGACAGCTCCGAACCCCTCCATTCAAGTAAGATCCATCTCAGGGAGGCAAAGGCCAGGACATCAGCCTCTCTTGCCACCTGGACTCCAGGATCTTCCAACATCCCGAATATCGCTACCTCTGGTCTCGGGGCCACCTTCACCCTCAACACCTCGGACATTACGTCCACAAACCCCTGCCAGAACCCCTTTAGCTTCGGACATGCCCCGCACAGCTCCCACACCTTTCCTCTACCACCTCAGAAAGCCTGCTCATCCGCGCGACCATCAGATGTGCCCTGTGAAGTACTTTAAATTGAATGAGGCTTAGCCTTGCATATGATGAGGACGTATTCACCCTCCGCAGGGCTTCAGTCCATGTCCTGGCCTCCACCTCCCCACCCAGCTACTCCGCCCACTTACACTTTATATCCTCCCAACCCATTGTTGACCTCAGACACCTTCCCCTCCTCTATCTCCTCCTTTTACAGAACCTTGTCTTGCACCCCCAAGGGTGATTATCCAGGAGAAGACGGCACCTCCCTCTTCACAAAATTCCGAATCTGCTGGTACCTGAAACCGTTCCCCCTGAGCAGCTCATACTCTTCCTCTAGGTCCTCTAATTTTGAGAAACTGCTCCCTACGAACAATGCTCTCAAGCTCGTTCCCCTACAAGAGGCCGCTTCCATGCCGATGTATGCCATCCAGTAGTAGTTTATTATATTTGGCAATGCCAGCCACCACCCCTCCTTCTTGCCCCCCACTCCAAAAAAGCCCTTTTGACCCACATGGTTTTTCCCGCCCATACCAACCCAGAGATCAGCGCATTAACCTTTTTATTTTTAAAATAAATTTAAAGTGCCCAATTCTTTTTTTGCCAATTAAGGGGCAATTTAGCATGGCCAATCCACCTACCCTGCAAATCTTTGATTGTGGGTGTGAGACCCATGTAGACACGGGGAGAATGTGCAAACACCACACGGACAGTGACCCAGGGCCGGGATCAAACCTGGGACCTCGGTGCCGTGAGGCAGCAGTGCTAACCACTGAGCCGCCCACCTTAGACTTTGCTACTCAACTTGACAACACTCTGAAGCTTGATCTCCCCCATGTAACATGGTCAAATAAGTAGACCAGCTCCCTGATCTGAGCTTCAATGTTGGCATCCTGGGATACTGCAAATGCAAGCACTAAGATTAGTTTGATGATCTGCTCAAACAGAAACAGCTCACACATGCAAGTCTTCAAGCAGCTCCAAAGTCAATAACCAAGCAAGAAGACTATAAAAATCCGAAGCACAAGATGCAGGGTTTTTTATGAGAAACACACATGACTGGTGAAATGCAAAAACGTAAGTAACATCTCGCTGCGAGGCATAGTCCCTATCTTTACAAGTGCTTAAGATTGTATATGGCCCACCCATCACAGCCTTTGCTCCTATCATAACAGCTAATAGAAATGTGTTCATCACTGATAAGGCAGCTGTGTCACAAAGGTGGCGTGAGCACTTCACTGAGCTCCTCAACAGAGACTCCCATGTCTCAGCAGATTCTCTACGTTAAATTTAGGAGTTGCCCAAGAAAAAAGGCCTCTCTCTTCTTCCATTGAAGGGATGGCAACAGCAATCAAATCAACCAAACAAGGAAAAGCCCCTGGTACAGATGACATTCCAACAGAGGTTGTTGACAAACTCATCAACTGCGATCACTTTCAACTGCGATAGTGCTCAAGTCAGACAAAACAATGAGACTATCCGGATGGTACAAAGCATAAGTCAATAATTTGTATAGAGTTAGCGGGATCCAGGCTATTAATAAAGTTGGATTTGACTATTTCTTCTGCACAACTTTAAAAAAAAAAAATTTAGAGTACCCAATTCTTTTTTTTTCCATTTAAGAGGCAATTTAGTGTGGCCAATCCACCTACCCTGCACATCTTTTTCAGGTTGTGGGGGTGAGACCCATGCAGACACAGGGAGAATGTGCCAACTCCTCATGGACAGTGACCCGGGGCCAGGATCGAACCCGGGTCCTTGGCACTGTAAGGCAGCAGTGCTAAACACTGCGCCACCGTGCTTAACGTGGATCAAGAGAACCATCAATATCTCACAGTAAACACAAACATGGGGTTATACTCCTATGTGAAGTTGCCCAATGATGTGAAGTCTTCTCCAAAAGTCTTTTAAGCGACAATGGATAAGATTTTGCAAGCAGTGCTGTATTTCATGCCTGATCAGGATGATGTGTAGATCATAACTGTAACAGAGGGAGAGAATCGTCAAGCATTGGATGAAGTGTTAAAAAGGCCCGATGATCACAAGGTGAAGTTGCAAAGGAGCAAGTGTGGTTTTGTGCCATCTGAGGTAGTGCACCTTGGCCTCAAAATCAATGCAATGGGCCTGCAGCCAGCGATGGAGAATATAGAGGCTGTAGTCAATGTCCCAAAGGCAAAAGATGCATCTGAGCTTTGATTTCTTCTAGGTATGGTCCAATAATATTCACAATTTCTGCTTGCACAAATTGTTGAAAAAAAGTGCAAAACTTGAATGGTCTAAAGTGCAACAAATAATTATAATATTGATCAATGATACACACTACTCATTAGTAACAACACAAGTCACAACCTGAAACTAGCATACGATGCTTCTAACGATGGGTTTCGAGCAGTGATCAGTTATGATGGTCAAAACTGTAGAAATATGTTGCCAAAAACTGTTGTCATGTCCATTTCAAAGAGTTCATGTCCATGTTTGTGGAAACAAAAATAAAAGATTGGAACTGGAATTGAACCAAGAGAGAGGAAGACTTAAACAATATGAAAGTTAATTCTGGAAATGTCTTGATACTCAGCAAAAGTCACTTGAAGTGGATCAAAGTAAAGCACGTAGATCAAACCACCAATGCTAAATGAACAAGAGATGAGTTATGTTTTATTTTTGCTCGTTATGGATACCCGAGGATATTGTCTCAGATAACTGCTTTCAGTTTTGTTTTGCTCCATTCCAAAATCTCATGAAGCAAACAGTATCAAACATTCCCTCATTCCTCCTTACCATCCGGCAGAAATGGAGCAGCTGAAAAATCTGTCATAATATACAGCTATGTATATAATGGAGTGCAGACAGACAGTGATTGACACACAGGATGACCAGTAAGCACACAGAACAGAGCAGCCAATCACCAGACAGGACACGACCACTATAAAGCCAGAGGGCACCAGTTTTTCCGCTCTCTCGGGACCCAGTCTCTGAGACAGTCAGAGTTCGTGAGCTGGCCAGTGCAAACACCATGTGGTAGCTAGTAAGTCTGGTTAGGCTAGTATCAAGGTCTTCAGTCAAGTCAGCTTAGTGTCAACCCACAGTTGAACATGTATAATAGCTTAGATGTTGAATAAAATTGTGTTGCATCTTATCAAGTGTTGGAGGTCTGTCTCTCGCTACACTGCGTCAAGTGCAGTCCACATCGACCCAGCCTACCCAACACATCATGGTATCAGTGAGTGATGCTGACAATTGACGGACCTACCTTGAGTGAATCAGCGGTGACCAACAAACAGCCATCCGGTGACATGGAAAACGTCCGCCCTCCTCCGCAGCTCCGCATCGCCGGCAACCTCGGTGCAAATTGGAAGATCTTCAAACAAAAGTTCCAACTCTATCTCGAAGCCACCGACCTCGGGGCTGCATCAGACGCCAGGAAGATCGCACTATTCCTCTCCACAGCCGGGGACCACTCCATCCACATATACAACTCCCTTACATTCGCTGAAGGTGAAGACAAGACAAAATTTAAAACAGTCCTGCTGTAGTTCGACAGCCACTGCGACATTGAGGTGAATGAGAGCTTTGAACGGTACGTTTTCCAGCAGAGGCTTCAGGGTAAGGATGAACCTTTTCAATCCTTTCTGACCCATCTCCGCATCCTCGCGCAGTCATGTAACTATGACTCGACCACTGATTCCATGATCCAGGATCAGATCGTTTTCGGGATCCACTCCGATTCCCTTCACCAGCAGCTCCTGAAAGTCAAGCAGCTCACCCTCACCATCACCATCGAAACGTGCGTTCTCCACGAACATGCTAACAATCGGTACTCCCACATCAGGGCGGCAGAAACGGTGAAGCTAACCTCCCACGAGGTGGAACGGGTGCAGGCCATCGCACAAATGCAGGGCCTAAGTATCGACGAGAGTGGCCATTTTGCGCGCTTTTCCCGGGCTTCTGAGCCGACGTCCAGACTGCGCAGGTCGTTCGACCGCACTACGCATGCGTGATGGTGCACGGAACGCACTGACGTTGGCGTCATGACGTGTCTGAATTGTGGCTCCGCCCATTTAAAGCGGCAATGTCCGGCAAAATCACGATGGTGTCTACAGTGTAGCAAGCTTGGCCACTAAGCAGCCCTTTGCAGATCTGCTCCACTGCCCAGCATCCAGTGATCCCAGCCACGGCGCAGAAGCGTCCGTTCAATACAGCAGACCATGCCAGACTCCGACCCCGAAAGCCCAATAGATCCTGATGCTGAGTGCCTCAAATCTCCATACCAGGTGGGCATCATTACGAAGCATGCGCTGCCTTTCTCCAAGACAGTGAAGCACCTCCCGATCCTCAGCGTGGATCCCGATGACAAGTGGTGTGCTGTCCGCACAGTCAACAAGGCTCGCATCCAGTTCAAACTGGACACCGGCGCATCAGCGAACCTCATCTCAAAATCCGATCTCGACATCATCGGCGTCAGACCAAGCATTGTTCCACCGGCCTGCCAGTTCCTTGACTACAATGGCAATGCCAAAGCTGCCAGTGGCTCATGCCAACTCGGAGTTTCCAATAAGTCATTTAAAGCAACACTGCGATTTGAGATCGTGGGACCTGACAGAGCATCCCTGCTCGGTGCTCGGGCCTGCAAACTCCTGAACCTGGTTCAGCGAGTCCACACCATGTCATCCTCACAGGCAACGGCCTCACCTGATGAGAACTTCCAGGCTGAAATTGATGACATCATCACGCAGTACCACAGCGTGTTCGACGGAATGGGCACACTCACATACCGAAACAAAATCCTGCTCAAACCAAACGCCACCCCTGTGATCCACGCACCACATCGGGTGCCGGCACCCTTCAAGGACCGCCTCAAGCAGCAGTTACAGGACCTCCAGTACCAGGGCATCATATCAAAGGTCACAGAACCCACAGACTGGGTCAGCTCCATGGTCTGCGTCAAGAAGCCGTCAGGGGAGCTTCGAATCTGCATCGACCCCAAGTATCTAAACCGCAACATCATGAGGGAACATTACCCGATACCAAAACGAGAAGAGTTGACCAGCGAGATGGTTCATGCCAAATTCTTTACGAAGCTGGACACCTCCAAGGGGTTCTGGCAAATACAGCTGGATGCATCCAGTCGCAAGCTGTGCACATTCAATACCCCGTTCGGTCGCTACTGCATCGATCGCCTCAAGCAGGTATTTCACAGAATCCATGAGCATGGCTTCCGACTCAACAGAGCCAAGTGCTCGTTCGGTCAATCAGAAATCAAATTTCTTGGTGACCACATCTCACAGCAAGGCGTGCGGCCAGATGCTGACAAGGTCTCGGCGATCAACACCATGAAGACCCCAGAGGACAAGGCGGCGGCCCTCCGCTTTCTAGGGATGGTCAACTTCCTCGGGAAGTTCATTCCCAACATGGCGTCACACACCACAGCCCTCCGCCATCTCGTCAAAAAGTCGACGGAATTCCAGTGGCTGCCCGCTTGTGAGGATGAATGGCATGAGCTGAGGGCAAAACTCACCACAGCCCCGGTTCTGGTGTTCTTCGACCCTACCAAAGAGACCAAAATATCCACTGATGCGAGCCAGGACGGGATTGGGGCAGTGCTCCTCTAACGGGATGACTCCTCCTCATGGGCCCCAGTTGCGTATGCCTCCAGAGCCATGACGCCCACTGAGCAACGGTACGCTCAGATTGAGAAGCAATGCCTGGGCCTCCAAACGGGAATCGACAAATTTCACGACCATGTGTATGGCCTCCCAAAATTCACGGTTGAGACGGACCACAGGCCATTAGTCCACATAATCCAGAAGGATTTGAATGATGTGACGCCTCGGTTACAACAAATCCTTCTCAAGCTACGCCGCTATCACTTTGAACTTGTCTACACGCCAGGCAAGGAACTCATTGTTGCAGATGCCCTTTCCAGATCTATTACCACACCGTGTGAACAAACTGACTTTGTTTGCCAAATTGATGAGCAGGTGCAATTGTGTGCCTCCAACCTTCCGGCCTCTGATGAGGGTCATCCAAATTCATGAGGAAACGGCCAAGGATCCTCTGCTACAGCGTGTGATGCAGCACCTCACGAATGGCTGGCAGAAGGGACAGTGTCCCCAGTTTTACAACATCAAGGACGACCTGACAGTGGTGGACGGCATCCTCATGAAGCTTGATAGGATGGTGATTCCGCAGAGCATGCGAGCTATGGTGCTCGGCCAACTCCATGAGTGTCACCTGGGGGTCGAGAAATGTTGACGCAGAGCTCGAGAAGCAGTCTATTGGCCGGGCATCAGCCAGGACGTTGCCAACACGGTCCTCAACTGCCCCACATGTCAGAAATTTCAGCCAGCTCAACCCAAAGAAACTCTCAGCAACATGAGATAGTGACCTCCCCATGGTCCAAAGTCGGTGTCGACCTTTTCCACGCAAGGGGCGTGACTGTGTCCTCATGGTCGACTACTTCTCCAAATATCCTGAAGTGGTGAAACTGTCCGACCTCACGTCGAAGGCGGTGATTAAAGCATGCAAAGAATTGTTTTGGGTTTCTTTTTCTCTGTGTTTTTCTCTTTCGGGTTGGGGAGGGTGGATGGGGCTGGTTGGGCACTGTTTTGGTTGGTGACGGGGCCTGGTAGGTGGAGAGCGCGGGATCTTTTCCCGCGCCGAAGACTGGGGGGGGCGGGACCGGGGCGGGGAAGCGAGGATTGTTTCCCGCGCTTAGAACGGAGGGGGAGAGCCTGTGAATGGGGAGCGGGAGAGGAGGGTGTGCCACTCAATGGGAGAAGTCGAAGGGGAGGCGGGAGTGGCCGGGGTCAGCAGGAGTCAGCTGACTTGCGGAAGTGCAATGGGGGGAGTAAACCAGCTAGGATGGGTCCTAGCCCGGGGGGGGTGGGGGGTGGAATCGAGTTGCTGCTGCTAAGATCAAGGAGGAGCTGGAGCGAGTGGGGTGGGTCGAGACGGGGGGCATGCCACTGTGGGGAACGGGACGGTTGTGGGGTGCGGGCGCGTGGCTGGCCGAGGAGGGGTCATGGCTAGTCGGCAGGGGAGGGGGGCGGGTAGCCCCCTGATCCGGCTGATAACCTGGAATGTAAGGGGACTGAATGGGCCGGTTAAGCGGGCCTGTGTGTTCGCGTACCTGAAGGGGCTCAAGGCGGATGTGGTTATGCTCCAGGAGACACACCTGAAGGTGGCAGACTAGGTAAGACTGAGGGAAGAGTGGGTAGGTCAGGTGTTTCACTCGGGGCTAGATGCCAAAAATTGAGTGGTGGCGATCTTGGTGGGAAAGAAGATGTTATTAGAGGTGTCGAGCATTGTGGCAGATAATGGCGGTAGGTACATAATGGTTAGTGGTAAGTTGCAGGGAGAGAGGGTGGTACTGGTCAATGTGTATGCTCTGAACTGGGACAATGCGGGTTTTATGTGGCGTATGTTGGGTCGGATCCCAGACTTGGAAGTGGGGGGCCTGATAATGGGGGGAGACTTTAACACGGTGTTGGATCCTGCACTGGATCACTCCAGGTCTAGGACGGGTAGGAAGCCGGCAGCGGCTAGAGTGTTGAGGGGATTTATGGACCAAATGGGAAGGGTGGACCCTTGGAGATTTTCAAGGCCGGGGGCTAAGGAATTTTCATTCTTCTCACATGTCCATAAGGCTTATTCTCGAATCGACTTTTTCATTTTGAGTAGGGCGCTGATAGCGAGAGTAGAGGATACCGAGTATTCGGCAATAGCCATTTCGGACCACGCCCCGCATTGGGTGGACTTGGAGATGGGGGAGGAGAGGGACCAGCGCCCGCTGTGGCGCTTGGAGGTGGGGCTGTTGGCGGATGAGGAGGCGAGCAAACGGGTCCGAGGAAGTATAGAGAGGTACTTGGTGACCAAAGACAACGGGGAGATCCGAGTGGGGATGGTATGGGAGGCACTGAAGGCGGTGGTGAGGGGAGAGCTGATCTCCATCAGGGCCCACAAGGAGCGGGGGGAGAGGGAGAGGCTGGTGGGGAGATGGTGAGGGTAGACGGGAGGTATGCGGAAGTACCTGAGGAAGGATTGTTGAGGAAGAGGCGCAGCCTCCAGGCCGAATTCGACCTGGTGACCACCAGGAAGGCGGAGGTGCAGTGGAGGAAGGCCAAGGGGGCGGTCTACGAGTATGGGGAAAAGGCAAGCCGGATGCTGGCGCATCAGCTTCGGAAGCGGGACGCAGCTAGGGAGATCGGGGGAGTTAAGGACAGGGGAGGGAGCGTGGTGCGGAGTGGGGTTGGCATCAATTGGTCTTCAGGGACTTCGACGAGGAATTGTACCGGTCCGAGCCCCCACGGGAGGAGGGATGGATGGGCCGTTTCCTGGACTAATTGAGGTTTCCAAAGGTGGAAGAGGGACTGGGGGCCCCGATTGGGCTGGAGGAGCTGATCAAAGGGATAGGAAGCATGCAGGCGGGGAAGGCACCGGGGCCGGACGATTTCCCGGTCGAGTTCTATTAAAAATATATGGGCCTTTTGGGCCCGCTGTTAGTTAGGACCTTTAATGAGGCAAGGGAAGGTGGGGGGGGGGCTTTACCCCCGACGATGTCCCGGGCACTGATCTCCTTGATCCTGAAGCGGGACAAGGATCCCCTGCAATGTGGGTCTTACAGACCGATTTCCTTACTAAATGTAGATGCCAAGGTGCTGGCGAAGGTCTTAGCCACGAGGATTGAGGATTGTGTGCCACAGATCATCCATGAAGACCAGACGGGGTTTGTGAAGGGGAGACAGTTGAACGCGAATGTGCGGAGGCTTTTGAACGTTATCATGATGCCGGCAAGGGAGGGGGAGGCGGAGATAGTGGTGGCGATGGACGCTGAGAAAGCCTTCGATAGGGTAGAGTGGGGGTACCTGTGGGAGGTGCTGAAGAGGTTCGGGTTTGGGGAGGGGTTTGTCAGGTGGGTTAGGCTGTTGTATGAGGTCCCGATGGCGAGTGTGGCCACAAATAGGAGGAGGTCCAGGTACTTTCGGTTGCACCGAGGGACAAGCCAGGGGTGTCCCCTGTCCCCCCTGCTCTTCGCACTGGCGATTGAACCCTTGGCTATGGCACTGGGAGAGTCGAGGAACTGGAGGGGGTTGGTGCGGGGTGGGGAGGAGCATAGGGTGTTGCTTCATGCGGACGACCTGCTGCTGTGTGTGGCGGACCCGGTGGGAGGAATGCCAGAGGTAATGAGGATCCTTAGGGAATTTGGGGACTTTTCGGGGTACAAGCTCAATATGGGGAAGAGCGAGCTGTTCGTAGTTCAGCTAGGGGACCAGGAGAGGGGGATTGGCGAGCTCCCACTAAAAAGGGCGGAGAGGAGCTTCAGATATTTGGGGGTCCAGGTGGCCAGGAGCTGGGGGGCCCTGCATAGGCTTAACTTTACAAGGCTGGTGGAGCAAATGAAGGAGGAGTTCAAGAGGTGGGATGCATTGCCGCTGTCCTTGGCGGGTAGGGTGCAGTCAATCAAAATGACGGTGTTCCCAAGGCTTTTTTCAGGCGGGTTAACAGGAGTATAATGGGGTTTGTGTGGGCGCGAGGGACTCCGAGGGTGAGAAGGGTGTTCCTGGAGCAGAGTAGCGATAGGGGGGGCTGGCACTGCCCAACCTCTGTGGCTACTACTGGGCCGCCAATGCGACAATGGTGCGCAAGTGGGTGATGGAGGGGGAGGGGGCCGCATGGAAGAGGCTGGAGACGGCGTCCTGTGTGGGTACGAGTCTGGGGGCGCTGGCAACGACGCCGCTGCCACTTCCTCCAAGGAGGTATACCACGAGCCCAGTGGTGGCAGCCCTCAAAATCTGGCGGCAGTGGAGGCGGCATACGGGGGAAGTTAGGGCCTCGACGTGGACCCCATTACGGGGGAACCACCGGTTCGCCCCAGGAAGAACAGGTGGAGGGTTTTCGGGGTGGCACAGGGCAGGGATACGAAAGTTGGGGGACCTGTTTGTGGACGGGAAGTTCGTGAGCTTGGGTGAGCTGGAGGAGAAGTATGGGCTCCCCCCGGGGAAGACCTTCAGGTACTTACAGGTAAGAGCGTTTGCCAGATGGCAGGTGGTGGAATTCCCACGACTACTGCCACACACAGTACAGGACAGGGTGCTCTCGAGGGGGTGGGTGGGAGTGGGGAAGATCTCGGAAACTTACCAGGTGATGCAGGAGGAGGAGGAGGCCTTGGTGGTGGAGTTGAAAGGTAAGTGGGAGGAGGAGTTGGGAGAGGAGATCGAAGAGGGTACGTGGGCAGAGGCCCTAGGGAGGGTGAACTCTTCCTCTTCGTGCGCGAGGCTCAGCCTCATACAGTTTAAGGTGCTGCACAGGGCACACATGACCGGGACAAGGATGAGCCCGTTCTTTGGGGGTGAGGACAGGTGTGTTAGGTGCTCAGGGAGCCCAGCAAATCACACCCATATGTTCTGGGCATGCCCAGCACTGGGGGAACTTTGGAAGGGCGTAGCGAGGACGGTGTCGAGGCTGGTAGGATCCAGGGTCAAACCGGGCTGGGGGCTCGCAGTATTTGGGGTGGCAGAGGAGCCGGGAGTGCAGGAGGCGAAAGAGGCCGGAATTCTGGCCTTTGCGTCCCTGGTAGCCCGGCGAAGGATTCTCCTTCAGTGGAAAGATACCAGGCCCCCAAGCGTGAAATCCTGGATCAGCGATATGGCAGGGTTCATTAAATTGGAGAGGGTGAAATTCGCCTTGAGAGGGTCGGTACAAGGGTTCTTTAGGCGGTGGCAACCGTTCTTAGACTTTCTGGCAGAACGATAGACATTGGTCAATGGCAGCAGCAGCTCGGGGGGGGGGGGGGTTACTTTATTTTTGTTTATGTTATTTACACTGGAAGGGTCTGAGGGGGTGTATACACCTGTTGTCTTGAGTCGGGGTGTTAATGTTAATTTATTATTTACGTACAGGGGGGGGGGGGGGGGGTTTGGGGGGGTTGTTTTTTTAGATTGTGCTTTGTACTTAACCCTGTTGGGTTCTTTTTTCTTTCTCATTTTGTTATTGATATTTTATGATAACCTTTAATAAAAAATTTTTTTTTTTTAAAAGCATGCAAAGAAATGTTTGCCAGGCATGGCATACCGCTCACGGTGATGAGTGACAACAGTCCCTGTTTTTACAGCCAGGAATGGAATGATTTTGCCCGCCTATATAACTTTCGTCACTTAACCTCCAGCCCCCACTACCCGCAGTCAAACGGGAAGGTCGAAAAAGGGGTCAATATCGTCAAGAGATTACTATGCAAGGCTGCAGACTCAGGCTCCGACTTCAACCTGGCGCTGCTGGCATACAGAGCATCCCCGCTGTCGACTGGGTTGTCTCCCACGCAAATGCTCACGAATCGCACTCTGCGACCACGGTTCCAGCCATCCATGTTCCTGACCTTGACCACCTCACGGTCATACAAAAGATGCAGCAGTCTCGGGCCCAACAGAAATCAGCATATGTCGCTGATGCCACGGATCTCCCCGAGCTGGTCCCAACTGATCGTGTTCGTGTGCAGTTGCCTGACGGCGGCTGGTCCGCCACAGCTGTGGTGGTCAAGCAAGTGGCCCCGAGATTGTTCCTCGTCCGCATGGCTGATGGCTCCTTCCTACGACGCAACAGACGGGCGCTGCGCAGAGTTCCACGCCCGCCACCATGATGTCCCGCTTCACACAATGCTTCCTCCGGATGTGTCCTACCACGAGGCCACTGATCTACCAGCAATCCTGCCGACCTCTGCGACCATCGCATTGGCGGCGGTCCCGCCTATCCAAGTGCAGGCGGGCCCTGATCCACCCTTGAGGTGGTCAACCAGAGTTAGTCGCCCGCCGCAGAGACTAAACTTATAAATGAACTTTTGCACAACTGTGTTACCTTATCGTTTTGACCTCTGTAAATATCGTTGTTACCGTTTCATCTGCCCTATATCTGCACTAGCGTCACCTTCCTGTGTACATAAGGTCATTTTTAGCACATTCTGTATATAGTCACGCACATATACACATCCACACGCACATGCACCTTAATATTTATTATCTCAACACACACAAATAAAAAAAAGGGGGGAGATGTCATAATATACATCTATGTATATAATGGAGTGCAGATAGGCAGTGATTGACACACAGGATGCCCAGTAAGCACACAGAACAGAGCAGCCAATCACCAGACAGGACACGACCATTATAAAGCCAGAGGGCACCAGTTTTCCCACTCTCTCGGGACCCAGCCTCTGAGACAGTCAGAGTTCGTGAGCTGGCCAGTGCAAACACCATGTGGTAGCTAGTAAGTCTGGTTCGGCTAGTATCAAGGTCTCCAGTCAAGTCAGCATAGTGTCAACCCACAGTTGAACATGTATAATAATTTAGATGTTAAATAAAATCGTGTTGCATCTTATCAAGTGTTGGAGGTCTGTCTCTCGCTACACTGCATCAAGTACAGTCCACATCGATCCAGCCTACCCAACACATCAATATCCATTAGGATAATTAATAAACAATGCTGCTTGGGTGTTCAAAACTCCGTATGAAGCAGTGGTTGGCTAGTTTTCAGATTAAGTAGAGAACAATTCCACCGTCCACTACCAGCTATACACTTGCTGAGCTTTCGCTGAAGAGAATGTTAAGGACACATTTGAGTTTGGTTCTCCCAAACTTGACTGTTAAAGTTTAACGCAAACCATCCAATCAAAAATGCCAGAGTGACACAAACAAAATGGAACCCGCTTTCAGGAAAAGTCAGCATGTTTGTGTTCTGAGTACACCTCGCATGTCGCACAAATGGGATGTGGGAAGTATAGTAGAAGTTTGTGGAACTAAAAGATATCTGGTTGACATTCACAGAAAGGTGAGAAAAAATCATTTACATTCCACGATCCCTGGGAAGTGGGAACCAAAAAATGTGCACAATCTGCTTGATGATGAGATGGTAGGGCGGCATGTGGCGCAGTGGTTAGCACTGGGACTACGGCGCTGAGGACCCGGGTTCGAATCCCGGCCCTGGGTCACTGTCCGTGTGGAGTTTGCACATTCTCCCCGTGTCTGTTTAGGTTTCACCCCCACAACCCAAAGATGTGCAGGTTGGGTGGATTGGCCACGCTAAATTGCCCCTTAATTGGAAAAAAAAATAATTGGTACTCTAAATTATTATTTTTTTTTAAAAAGATAATGAGATGGTGCCAGAGTGTGAACCGATTCAGATTTCAGTGTCTGGAATACCAGCTTCTGAGAAGTAAACAAGTTCTTCTATGGGTACTTGACTGCAGCCAAAAGGTCCAAAACCTGACTCTATACCAAAACCTGCAAGGAGATCAGGAAGGCTTCATAAACCAGTTACTGTAATAATGTTTACAAGACCCACGGGGATGACCCAATTGACCTCCCTATGGTGCTTGCTGAGGGGCGAAGGCCTAGCAGCTGAGGCTCATGAAGCTTGTACTTAAAAGCCGGCCAGGATTGGGACCTGCAAGATCAGTAGTCCAGATTGGGACATACGTGCTGAATGCCGCGTTGCGGCCTTTACTTTTGTTTGCCAAAATAAACCAGACGAAAGGGAAAAACTTCATTTCTGGATGTCCGGACTGCATTTCAATTCCTCAGCACAAGAGCAAGACCAGCGTAAGTTTAAAAATCCCACTTTTGGGAGATTTGAGGCTTTCGACGAAGGCGTAGAAGATTGGGCCCAGTGTGTCGAACAGATGCGGTATTTCTTTCAGGTGATTGCAATTACAGGAGATGACGGACAAAAGGTAATACTCCTGACCACCTGCGGAGCCCCAACCACTTGTGTGATCAAGAGCCATACCTACCCGGCGGCCCCAGATTCAGACCTTTGATAAGCTGGTAGCACACCATTACAACCCCAAGAAGAGGTACAGGTTCAACACAGCCGGGCAAATCCTGGGGGAGTCGGTCAGGGAACACCTACGCAAGTTGGCCGAGCATTGTGGCTATGGGCCATCCCTCCCAGAAATGCTGCGGGACCGCCTTGTGTATGACATAAACTACATGCCAGCCCAACGTAAGTTGTTGACAGAATCTTCTTTGGACTTAAAAAGGGCCAAAGAATTGTACCTCTCACATGGGTAACATGGTGGCACTGTGGTTACCACTGCTGCCTCACAGTGCCGGGGATCTAGGTTCAATTCCAGCCTTGGGTGACTGTATGGAGTTTGCACTTTCTCTCCGTGTCTGCGTGGGTTTCCTCTGGGTGATCTGGTTTCCTCCCACAGTCCAAAGGTGTGCAGGTTAGGTGGATTGACCATGCTAAATAACCCCCTGGTATCCAAAAGGTTAGGTGGGGTTACTGGGTTACGAGGATAGGGTAGGGCTTGGGTCTAGTAAGGGTGCTCTTTCCAAGGGTCCGTACAGACTGATGGGCTGAATGGCCTCCTTCTGCACTGTAGGGATTCTATGAAAACATGGAAAAGGGAGCCCAGGGACTCCAGGACTTCATGGATATGGTGGTAAATAGCATTGGCCTCCCTTCATTCTGGCGAGTAATGCTCCACAAAAGCAGAGCCATCACTACCTGAGCAACTTTGTGGTCAGACCCATTGGCCAAGAGCCACATCAGCACGACGAGATATCTCCCGAGCTCCAGGAAGAAGACTCACAATGGGGCTGCACCTGTGTTGGCAGGAACCGTGGGGGCCAGGAACGTCAGAACCATCAGCAAGCACATCGCCCTTGTTGGGCAACACATCTGCCCAGAGCCACTTAGCACAACCCAATGAGGATGATTGCATTAAACTAAATTGCATTACACCACCTGAAGTAGCTCCCATCAAGATCATTATACAGGTAAATGGCCACCCACTAGAGATGGAAATAGACACAGGGTATGCTATCATTGGACAAAAAACGTACCAGAAG
Organism: Scyliorhinus torazame; assembly: GCF_047496885.1. Classification (NCBI taxonomy): domain Eukaryota; kingdom Metazoa; phylum Chordata; class Chondrichthyes; order Carcharhiniformes; family Scyliorhinidae; genus Scyliorhinus; species Scyliorhinus torazame. Next base: position 78,464,235 of record NC_092712.1, read on the forward strand.
GTCCATACAGGAATCTAACACCTGGGCCTAAGTGACACTAAGGCACGGTTGGTGACAAATACCGGAGAGCCTTTATATATCATTGGAATAATGACAACTACGGTTGTCTATGGGTAACAATCAGTTCGCTTGCTAGTCATGAAGGGCCTGGCCCCAATCTGTTGGGGTGTGACTGGTTACAGAGTTCTGCCTAGACTGGCAGCAATTTTTTTTAATGGGTAAAGGCAGGTCGTACCAGGTCCTGGAAAAATATCCAGAAGTATTCCACGATGGTTTGGAGAAAATAAAGGGAGCCATGGCCAAAATCTACGTGGACCCAGAAGCCCAACCCAAGTATTTTAGGGCCCACCCAGTCCCAATGCCCTCCTGTCGAAAGTGGATGATGAGCTCAGCCGGCTGGATTACTCACCCAGTTCAGTTCACGGAGTGGGCAGTGGCCCTGGTGCTGAAGCCACAAGACCGTCCGTCTGTGCGGCAATTATAAAATGACAGTGAGCCAGGCCTCCCGGTTGGACACGTACCCAATGCCGCACCTCGAGGATCTTTATGCAAAGTTGTCTGGAGGTCTTTCTTTCTCCAAGTTGGACATGAGCCATATATACCTCCAGTTAGAGTTGGATGTGGCATCCAGGAACTATATGTGACCATCAGTACCCACAGGGGACTCTATGAATACACCAGGCTCCCATTTGGAATATCATCCACCTCTGCAATCTTCTAGTGAGTCATGGAGAGCATCCTTCAAGGTTGCAGTCTACCTGGATGATGTATTGATTACTGAAGCCACCGAGAAGGAACACCTAGATAATTTAGAGGAAATCCTGCACCATTTCCCGGAGACAGGTATTCACCTGAAAAGGGTCCAGTCAATCTTCCAGCGAAAGAGATCATATTCCTGAGGCATCGAGTAGACAAGGATGGTTTACATCTGGTGGAAGAGAAGGTCCAAGCTTTTAAGCAGACCCCCAGGTCAGAGAATACGGTCGAGGTACGGTCGTTCCGAGGGCTCATAGATTATTATGGAAGGGCAGCACGGTGGCGCAGTGGTAGCACTGCTGCCTCACGGTGCCGAGGTCCCAGGTTCGATCCCGGCTCTGGGTCACTGTCCGTGTGGAGTTTGCACATTCTCCCCGTGTTTGCGTGGGTTTCGCCCCCACAACCCAAAGATGTGCACGGTGGGTGGATTGAACACGCTAAATTGCCCCTTAATAGGAAAAAATGAATTGGGTACTCTAAATTTTTTTTTTTTTTTTTTAAATAAATTATTATGGAAAGTTCATTCTGAATCTGGCGACCATACTGGCGCCATTACATGCTCTCTTAAAGAAACATCAGAAATGGGCACACAAGAGGAGGCATCTCATAGAATCTGCCAAAGTAAAACAACAACTGTTGTCCTTTAAGCTGCGAACACACTATGACCCTGCCAGACCGCTCCAAATGACATGTGATGTCTCCCCATATGGCATCGGGGTGGTGTTGTCCCATCAGATGGACAATGGGATGGAGAGGCTAATGGCCTATGCGTCGAGAACCTTGGCTGGCACTGAGCGCAGATACGCCCAGATTGAAAAGGAAGGACAGCCATGTGGAGTGTGCACATTCTCCCCGTGTCTGCGTGGGTCTCACCCCCACAACCCAATGATGTGCATGAATTGGCCATGCTAAATTGCGCCTTAATTGCAAAAAAAAAGAATTGGATACTCTAAATTATTTTTTTTGTAAAAAGGAAGGACTGGCCGTGATCTTCACGGTCAAAAGGTTCCATCAATACATTTATGGGCGGCTCTTCGCAATCCCACAGACCACAAATTGTTACTCGGCCTTTTCAAAGAAGACAAGGCAATACCAATAGCATTTACAAGGATCCAGTGATGGGCACTATTGTTGGTGTTGTATGTGTATGCCTTTGATTATCGCCAGGGCATGCAGATTGCAGGTGCCCTGAGCCGACGCCTACTGCCGACACCCCCCCCCCTGTCCCCGACAGTAGTGGACAAAGTCGTGTTGCCGTAACAGTAAAAAAAAAATTTTGAGTACCCAATTCATTTTTTTCCAATTAAGGGCCAATTTAGCGTGGCCAAACTATCTAGCCTGCACATCTTTGGGTTGTGGGGGCGAAACCCACGCAAACACGGGGAGAATGTGCAAACTCCACACGGACAGTGAACCAGAGCCGGGATCGAACCTGGGACCTTGGCGCCATGAGGCAGCAGGGCTAATCCAGTTGCCATTAAATTATATGGACATGTTGCCTTTCACAGCCTCGCAAGTTTGTAAGTGGACACAAAAGCATCCCACTTTGGCAAAGCTGTACCATGCCGTCCTACACAGGGACTACGGGAAATCTGCATGAAAAACTGTGGGTTTTCACAACCAACAGGAGCCAATGTCGAAGATGGCATTCTCCTGTGGGGAGCCCGTGTACTAGTCTGAAGGCATGGCAGGAAAGCCATCCTGCAGGACCTGCACAACAGACATCCAGGAGTGTCCAAAATGAAGATGCTCGCCAGGGGCTACGTGTGGCGGCTCGATGGTGACACTGAGAGGTTGGTGCAGCAGTGTATGGCATGCCAAGAGCATCAAAAGCTCTCGCCATCAATCTCACTTCACCCTGAGCGTGGCCAGGCCAGCCCTGGGTGTGGATACATGCCGACTTTGTCGGGCCTTTCTTCGGGTCAACGTTTCTACTGCCCACACAAAATGGATGGACCACCATAGAGAAGCTACGCCAGTCATTCAGTGTCCATGATAACTGCACCCCTTTAACCAGCGAGGAATTCTCAAAGTTCATGCAGGTAAATGGAGTGAAACACATTCAGACCGCTCCATACTACTGCAGGCGGTATACACTTTTAAGAAGGGCATGAAGACGAAAGCCACAGGGTCAGTTGAGGCAAAATTGGATATTTCCTGGACCAGGCCGCATATGACGACTGGGGTGGCACAGGCAGAATTATTGATGGGCCGAAGACTATGAACCCATCTAAGCCTAACATTTCCCAATCTTGGTGGGAAGATGGAGAAGAACCAAGATCTCCAGAAAAAGTACCATGGTCGCCGGGAGCAGGACAGAAGGTTCAAGCCGGGGGACGCTGTGTATGTCCAGAACTTTAGGGGCGGTGCCCTGTGGATACTGGAGACCGTAGTAGAGAAGACTGGACCAGTCTCATATACGGTCAAAACCAAGGCGCGGACGATACATAAACATGTGGACCATCTCAAAGGCAGGGAACCCGCACCAGAGTCAGCCCCCCCTCCTCGCCCAGATGAATCAGTCCCTCTTGCTCATTATCCATCAGCCAGGGTGCAATACTCCTCAAGGGCTAGTACACTGACATGTGCCTGATGGATGATTTTGGGTCAGACATGGAGACTGAAACATCCATAATCTCAGATGACAGTTTGATCAGGAAGAGATCAGCAACAGGATCCTCCAGAAATCGGCACGGAAGCAACACCCCGACACGTGATCCCCCCCACCCCCCACCGTTGGAAACATAGCCACTGGCAAAACGGCAAAGGAGACCTCCTACACCTCCAACAATAGAAGGACCGACAGACTTGAGGGGGGTGGTGGAGGGATGTAATAACCCTCACAAAATCCACGAGTATGACCCAATTGATCTCTCGTGTGGAATACGTGCTCCCCTGCTGAGGAGCGGAGGCCTAGCAGCTGAGGCTCGTGAATCTTATACATGTAAGCCAGCCTGGATTGGGACCGGCAAGATCGGGAGTCCCAGCTGGGACTGAAGTGCTGTATGCCACATGCATCCTTAACTTTTGTTTACCAAAATAAACCTTCTTTGTGTAACCTTCTTGGGACTCCTGAAAAGATCATAGTTACTAAACTTGATTCATAGATGTAGTTGGAAAAAAAAGTCAGTTGTAACCATGCCAAGTGTGAATATGCGCAAAGATTTGTTTACTTGCAGTTCACTGTTGTATAGCCAGTGAAACAGGAAATTGTTTATTTAAAAAGGAAAAGTATATTTTCAAAAGGGGAAGCAGTGTAATGTATTTAAATGTTAATTGGGTTATTTGCAGTGTGAAGTGTCATCATTGACCATATGAACTGGCCATCTTGGCATCTGTCCTTCTTTGCAAGTGCCTCTGTGTATGTAACAACGGCCCAATATTGTTTGGGTGTTGGGACTACCTCTTCTCTGTGGCTCGTTCACATTAGTCCTTTTCACACCTCATTGTTCACTTCAACCCAGAATTCACCTTCAAACTCCACACCTTGGGCGTCATTCTCCGACCCCCCGCCGGGTCGGAGAATGGCCGTTGGCCGCCGTGAATCCCGACCCCGCCCCCGCCGAAGTCTCCGAAGGGAGAAAAGTCGGCGGGGCGTTAATGGCGCCGCTGCCGCGGAGAATGTCACGGGTCTGCGCAAGGCAGCCGATTTTCGGCCTGCCGATATTCTCCCTTCCGGATGGGCCGAAGTCCCGTCGACGTGATGACCGTTCACGTCGACGTGAATTAAACCTCCTTTTCATCGGCGTGACCCGGTGCTCCAGGCTCACGCCGACCAGCGAGGAGGTGAGTGACGGCCTGGGGGGTTGGCTCTGGGCAGGAAATGGCGTTGCCGCAGACTGATTGCGTGAGGAGAGGTGTGTCTCGGCTTGTGTGTGTGTGTGTGCGGCGGGGGGGGGGGGGGGTGGTTAGAGTAGGCTGGGCTCCGGGGGAGTGCCGGGAGGGGGTCCGTGCTGGGGTGGAGGTTGGGGGGGGGGTCCGTGCTGGGGTGGAGGTTGGGGGTTGGGGGGGTCCGTGCTGGGGTGAAGGTTGGGGGGGGTCCGTGCTGGGGTGGAGGTTGGGGGGGGGCCGGGCTGGGGTGGAGGTTGGGGGTGGGGTCCGTGCCGGGGTGGAGGTTGGGGGGGGGGGTCCGTGCTGGGGTGGAGGTTGGGGGGGGGTCCGTGCTGGGGTGGAGGTTGGGGGGGGGGTCCGTGCTGGGGTGGAGGTTGGGGGTTGGGGGGGGTCCGTGCTGGGGTGGAGGTTGAGGGGAGGGTCCGTGCTGGGGTGGAGGTTGGGGGGGGGTCCGTGCTGGGGTGGAGGTTGGGGGTGGGGTCCGTGCCGGGGTGGAGGTTGGGGGGGGGTCCGTGCTGAGGTGGAGGTGGGGGGGGGGGGTCCGTGCCGGGGTGGAGGTTGGGGGGGGGGGTCCGTGCTGGGGTGGAGGTTGGGGGTTGGGGTCCGTGCCGGGGTGGAGGTTGGGGGGGGGTCCGTGCTGGGGTGGAGGTTGGGGGGGGGGGTCCGTGCTGGGGTGGAGGTTGGGGGTTGGGGGGGGTCCGTGCTGGGGTGGAGGTTGGGGAGGGGGTCCGTGCCGGGGTGGAGGTTGGGGGGTGGGGTCCGTGCTGGGGTGGAGGTTGGGGGGGGTCCGTGCTGGGGTGGAGGTTGGGGGGGGGTCCGTGCTGGGGTGGAGGTTGGGGGTTGGGGGGGGTCCGTGCTGGGGTGGAGGTTGGGGGTTGGGGAGGGGGTCCATGCCGGGGTGGAGGTTGGGGGGGGGGGGTACGTGCTGGGGTGGAGGTTGGGGGGGGGGTCCGTGCTGGGGTGGAGGTTGGGGGTTGGGGGGGTCCGTGCTGGGGTGGAGGTTGGGGGGGTGTCCGTGCTGGGGTGGAGGTTGGGGGGGGGGGTCCGTGCTGGGGTGGAGGTTGGGGGTGGGGTCCGTGCCGGGGTGGAGGTTGGGGGGGGGTCCGTGCTGGGGTGGAGGTTGGGGGGGGGTCCGTGCTGGGGTGGAGGTTGGGGGGGGGTCCGTGCTGGGGTGGAGGTTGGGGGTTGGGGGGGGTCCGTGCTGGGGTGGAGGTTGGGGGGGGGGGTCCGTGCTGGGGTGGAGGTTGGGGGGTGGGGTCCGTGCCGGGGTGGAGGTTGGGGGGGGGTCCGTGCTGGGGTGGAGGTTGGGGGGGGGTCCGTGCTGGGGTGGAGGTTGGGGGTTGGGGGGGGGTCCGTGCTGGGGTGGAGGTTGGGGGTTGGGGAGGGGGTCCGTGCCGGGGTGGAGGTTGGGGGGGGGGTCCGTGCTGGGGTGGAGGTTGGGGGGGGGGTCCGTGCTGGGGTGGACGTTGGGGGTTGGGGAGGGGGTCCGTGCCGGGGTGGAGGTTGGGGGGTGGAGGTTGGGGGGTGGGGTCTGTGCCGGGGTGGAGGTTGGGGGGGGGGGTCCGTGCTGGGGTGGAGGTTGGGGGGGGGGTCCGTGCTGGGGTGGAGGTTGGGGGTTGGGGGGGGTCCGTGCTGGCGTGGAGGTTGGGGGTTGGGGAGGGGGTCCGTGCCGGGGTGGAGGTTGGGGGGGGGGTCCGTGCTGGGGTGGAGGTTGGGGGGGTTCCGTGCTGGGGTGGAGGTTGGGGGGGGGTCCGTGCCGGGGTGGGTGATGGGAGGGCAAATGAGTTGGTCCACCTGGCCAGGTGCCAACCTCCAACAGTTGGACCCATGCGGTCCATGCCACCTGGCTGGGGGGAGGAGGTGATATGGGCAATGATGACATGTCGTCGTTCCCCTCCCCCCCCCACCAGGCCGTCATGTTTTCAGACCATCCAGCGATGTTGGCCGCCGTGGTGGCAGCCACTCATGTCTATGTTGCCCTGGATGAGGAGGAGGAGGAGGAGCGTGCCAGAGAGGCAGCGCAGGCTGCCGCAGAGGGGCAGGCGGCAGCCGCCCAGGCTGGAGGGACACCTGACCGACAGGACGAGGAGGGGGAGGAGGACGTCGCGGCCCCACGGCAACGGAGGCACCCGAGGGCGCCCCGTGTGTACCGGCCCCGGCAGTCATACCAGGACCTCACGGACCGGGAATGCAGGAGGAGACTCCGGATGTGCCGGGAAACCGTGGCACACATCTGCCACCTGCTGGCACACCTGTCACCGCGTGGCACTGGCGGGGGACACCCTCTCCCCGTGTCCGTCAAGGTTACGGTGGCCCTGAACTTTTATGCAACGGGGTCATTCCAGGCACCGAGTGGGGACCTGTCCGGCATATCGCAGACATCGGTGCATCGGTGCATCCGGGCAGTGACAGATGCCCTTTATGCCATGGCGCACCGCTACATCCGCTTCCCCGTGGACCGGGCCAGCCAAGATGCCCGGGCCGTGGGCTTCTCTGCCGTTGCCGGGTTCCCCATGGTCCAGGGCGCGATCGATGGGATGCACGTCGCGGTGCGGCCACCTGCAGATAACAGGGCCGTGTTCACTAATAGGAAGGGGACCTATTCGATGAACGTACAAGTGGTCTGCGACCACCGCATGATGATCCTGCACGTCTGCGCCCGTCACCCAGGCAGTGTACACGACTCATTCGTGTTGTCGCGGTCATCCATCCCCGGCATGTACGAGGGACGCCATCCCCGGCTGAGGGGCTGGTTGCTGGGCGACAGGGGCTACCCATTGCGATCGTGGCTGATGACGCCTATACGGAGGCCACGCAATGAGGCGGAGAACCGCTACAATGATGCCCATGTAGCGACAAGGGGAGTGATCGAGAGGTGCTTTGGCGTGCTGAAGATGCGTTTCAGGTGCCTGGACCTCTCTGGGGGCGCCCTCCAGTATCGGTCAGATAGGGTCGGCCGCATCATTGTGGTGTGCTGCGTCCTGCACAACATAGCCCAGCAGAGGGGCGATGTGCCGCAGGCAGAGGAGGGCGGAGTGGAGGAGCAGCAGGAAGAGGCGCAGTCCTCCCCAGATGAGGGGGATGGGGGCAATGGTCAGGGCAGACGGGGTAGACACAGGCGGGTGGCTGTCCACCGTTACCGGCTGGCCCAGCGGGCACAGGACAGACTGATAGACGCCCGCTTCACTGACTAGATGGGCGTGGGAATCGGGTAGTATGGCCACAGACCGCACACCATGGCAACAGCCGACCACCCACACCCCCCACCCATCCACCCACCCAGCACCCTCACCCCCCTCCCCAACCCCACACACCCCACCCGCATGCACACCACCCCCCCCCCCAATTGCCGATCCACCGGCGGCACAACGGGCCGGGCTCACCCAGTTGCGGGTGGACGCGTGTCTATCGCAGGCCATGGAGGATGATGACAACCCGCCTCCGATGAGCTCCTGGCTCTACATCGTTGGACTATGTCTGACCCATGGCCACAGTACCACCATCCACCCGGACCATCCCTGCATGCGGCTGTGACACTGCAGCGCACGGTCCCGTCCTCTGCCCGGGGGATGTTGATGGCGGCCCAGGGGGAAGGGGGCAGACTCACCTGGGGCTGAGGTAAGACCACCCGTCACACACACACTTGCGCTCAACGTACATGACACGCCCGCACACTTTGGACAGAGCACAAAGGCAGCTTCGGTAGGTGTAACATTGACTTTAATAACCAAAGGAGTTCATGCACGTGCCCTAGCCCCTAAAACTCATCTGTGCCCTGCACCCGTGCCAACTTACTCAGTGTCTAATTGTTTGGCCTTACGGGCCCTTTGACTACGTCTACGTGGTTCCCCAGACGGTACAGCAGAACTGGAGGTGGACTCCTGTGATTCCTGCCCTCTGACACTTGATCCCTTTGGCGGCCGTTTCCTGGGGCGTCCTGGCCTAGATGGGCCAGGCTGCGGCCCGGGCGACTGGGATGGCGAGCTGCCAGCCTGTCCTGCCCGTTGCCCACCCGATGCACCTGGGACGGAAAGGGGGGAGTCCGAGGTGTCGCGGTGTACCGGGACCTCCCCTACAGAGGGAGCCGGGACGGACCACACCACCTCCTCCTCCCTCGGGGTGCCCGATGGCCCCCAGGCCTCTACATGGGTGGGGGATGCGAACGGACTGGCCATCCGACGCGCCCCCGACATCTGGCGCTGCCAGTCCTGGAGGCCCGTGCTGGTATCGACAGGGGTCTGCAGGTTTACAGCCATGGAGCCCAGGGGGTTGTCAAACCCTGTCTGTGACAGTGCGACGCCGGCTCGCACATGGCCACTGGCGCCGATGCCCTCAGCGATGGCCTGCTGAGACTGGGCCATGGCCTGCTGAGACTGGGCCATGGCCTGCAGAGACTGGGCCATGGCCTGCAGAGACTGGGCCATGGCCTGCTGAGACTGGGCTATGGCGTTGAGCGCCTCTGCCATCTGGCGCTGGCACTGGCTCATGGCCTCCTGTGAGAGGGCAGCCATTTCCTGGGCCACAGACGCCGCCTGCACGGAAGGCCCCAGGCCTCGCAAACCGTTCCCCATGTCGCACCCATTGCCTCCACCGCGGACGCCACCCGTGCGGTGTCAGCCTGGGTGGCACGCATGACCGGCACCACTCCCAGCTCCTGGACGCGGGTGGACTCCTCCACCTGCGACCGCAGCCGCCGCAAGCCACCCGTCACCCTATTCGCTCGTCTCCGTGTCGGTGGTTGCATCGGATCTATGTGTGGGTGTGGTAACTGCAGGAACCCGGGATCCATCTGGGCGGCAGATGTTTGCTTGGCCTGGGCTGCCCTCTGACCGCCCGGTCCCTCTGCTGCTCCTACCTCCACCTGCTGTACCGGGACGGCTGTGTTGTGCGCACCAGTGAGTGTACCAGACGCCTCATCACTAAAGTGCCCAACCGTGGTGAGTGTTTCTGCGATGGTGGAGGGTGTTGGTGACAGCAGTGGCGTTGTGTCGTGCTCTTCATCCCACTCTGACTCCATGGCACTTTGGGGTGGGGGTTCGTCTCCACCCATCCACTCTGAGTCACTGTCCGGTATTTCGTCTTCCCGGGTAGTGCTGTCCCGGGTAGGGGTGTCCTGGGTAGTGCTGTCCCGGGTAGTGCTGTCCCGGGTAGGGGTGTCCTGGGTAGTGCTGTCCCGGGTAGTGGTGTCCCGGGTAGGGGTGTCCCGGGTAGGGGTGTCCTGGATAGTGGTGTCCTGGGTAGTGGTGTCCTGGGTAGTGGTGTCCTGGCTCGGATGTGACGGGGGCCTGTGGCTGCCCCACTCATCGCTGGGTGGTCGCTCCCGCACGTGACGGGGGTGTCGTCTCCCTGTTGCTCCAGGTCTCTCCGTCTCCCGTGGTGTGCGAGGGGCATCCTGCGGGCGTCGCATGCTGGAGGGTCCGGGTCTCTCCGTCTCCCGTGGTCTCCGAGGGGCATCCTGCGGGCGTCGCATGCTGGAGGGTGCGGGTCTCTCCGTCTCCTGTGGTCTCCGAGGGGCATCCTGCGGGCAGTGTGCATCTGCGGGGATGGGTGCCTGGACGTTTGGTCCTGCGATACACAATGAAGCATGCATGGTTAGACATCAGGCAGTGATCAGGTGATACGGGGGAGGGGGATATAGGGGAGGGGGGATATGGGGACGGGCTGTTGGTGGCTCACTTGCTCGTGGGCCCCCGACCTCTGCATCAGCAACCTCCCGGTCCTCAGGTCCGCCAGCCAGTTCCAGGGCCCTTTCCTCGTGTACGGTCAGTGGCCTCTCATCAGTGGGCCCTCCTCCAGTCCTCACATGCTCCCTATTGTTGTGTGCGCGCTTCTCCTGTGGGGGGGGGGGGGGGGGGCGGTGGTGGCAGGGGTAAAAGGCAACAGTGTTAGGCAGGTATATGAATGCACGCCATCGGTTGCGCGTGCATTGCAGAGGTTAAGGTTAGGGCTGGATTCACTTGGGGATATGGGGGATATGGGGGAGGGGGGATATGGGGGAGGGGGGATATGGGGGAGGGGGGATATGGGGGAGGGGGGATATGGGGGATATGGGGGAGGGGGGATATGGGGGAGAGGGGATATGGGGAGGGGGATATGGGGAGGGGGGATATGGGGGAGGGGGGATATGGGGGAGGGGGATATGGGGGATATGGGGGAGGGAGGATATGGGGAGGGGGGATATGGGGAGGGGGGATATGGGGGAGGGGGATATGGGGGATATGGGGGAGGGAGGATATGGGGAGGGGGGATATGGGGAGGGGGGATATGGGGGAGGGGGGATATGGGGGAGGGGGATATGGGGGAGGCTCACCCTGCCTGCTCTGACGAGGTCGTTCACCTTCTTGTGGCACTGGGTGCCTGTCCGTGGTGTCAGGGCCACAGCGGTGACGACCTCTGACACTTCCCTCCACAGACTCCGGCTGTGGCGTGGGGCAACTCTGCGGCCGTGCCCGGGATACAGGGCATCCCTCCTCTGCTCCACCGCGTCCAGGAGCGCCTCCACATCGCGTGACTCGAACCTCGGGGCTGAGCAACGGCCAGCCATCCAGTCGGGTGTTGCGGTCGGGTGTTCTGGTCGGGTGGGGGGGAGCTGCGCGGCCTTATGAGCTGTCACGCCGTGCAGCGCGTATGACGCTGCACTGCGTGAACCACTGCGCAAGCGCGGATCCCGTTACGTCGCTGCTAGCCCATTTCGGGCCGGAGACTATCGTCCCATTTTTATGACGTGACGCAAGTGGGATTTGCGCCGTTTTTTGCGCCAATCGGCGGACTTTCCGCCGATAACGGAGAATTTCGCCCCTTATTTCGGAACAGGAGTAGACCATTCAATTAGATAATGGCTGATTCGTACCTCAGGTTTATTTTTGCTTTAAGTCCTTTAATGCCCTTCACTGCCTTCCTATCTCCCTCTTCAACTTTCTTTATATCTAGAACCTCTCTTCCCCCCCTCCACCGTTTGTGTTGTGATTCTCTGACTCCAGCATCTTGTGATTCTCCCTCTCATTTCACTCCACTTTATTTAGAACTCCCTCTGTTCACCCCTCAACTCTCTACCTCCCTCTCAAAATACATCAGTCACCTCTCCTAATCTTCTTTGAAAGGCTCAGTGCATATTCCTCTTTTCTGAGAAGAGCCCACATTAAAAGGTCTATATAAAAATGACACTGTTTCCTCCCATCATTTAATTCTTTCTCTCTGCCTTTCTTTACTCCTTTGTTTGCCTTCTATCTTTCTGGTTTTCCACCTTCAGCAAAATTCAGAGCTGGAGAAGGAGCATCTCAAGAAAATTGCCAGCCATAATTTTGCTTTCATAAGGATAAATCTTATATGCATTTGACCGTATGCATGCATTTTCAGAAAACATTTTTATTTTAATGAGCTATCTCCCACTGTTGACTTTTAAAAGAGTGAATTTGACTAATTCTGAATCAACATCTAATTAACACCCACATTTTTAGAGCAGAATAAACAAAGATTGGTTGTCACCTTTGTTTCTCTGTTCCAAAATGTAGCACCTGCACTTTTTGTGCCTTAGGGATGAAGTTCCCATTCAAAGTTATGTTAATGAGGTAAAGAGATCCACAGTGATTTGGAACTAATGTTACTGCATTGGCTGCAGGTCAGTTGCTCCTTACCCTCTTATGAAAAGAATACCATGTGCCACTTAAGTTACTGTTTTGAACAAGAACAATAGGGGCAGCCATATTAGTTGAGCACCCTTGTAGAGTTACATACAAAAGGGAAGGAGAAACTGCAGTAGGAAGATTTTTGATGTGGTTTAAAGTAGTCAACAATCTTCTGTACTCAAATACAGCCACCGTACTGGGTCAAATTGAATGTTACTATTGGATTTCTTGTGTATCTATGGTACCTACAGAGAAGGAAGAAGATCAACAAGAAACCGTGGTGAATGCCAGACCTGTGAAATAACATCAGCAAAAGAGGTGTCAGGTTTATTCATACATCTGTAACAACGTCTAAAGCTCCCTGAGGGCATTGTTGAACAGTGTAGCCAAAGAATAAGGTTTTTTAGGCTGTTGGTCAGACAGGTCTGTGAAGGCCTGTTGCAATGGGGAGGCCTGGAACCATGGAGGAGTTACAAACTGTGAGAGGCATGGATCTATGGAGGAAGCCTTGAGCTGTGGTACAGCCTAGTTCCATAATCTGTCACCATAAAAGTGACAACAGCACAGAACTATCATGCATCAGGTTCTTTCAGGGAGTAACAGGAGCTGTGGCAAACATTAGCCAGTTGTCAGACCATAGTTACACAGCCCACATCATTAGCACACTGCTCCAAGGGACAGATAGGTTCATCACATTTAACATCAATCTTGTCTGCCATTAAAGATCTATAGTCCTGTCTTCTCAAGCTCCCATCATTAGCATAACAAAGCAACACTGAACAATAACACAAAGAACCACCATTAACTGCTCCAATACCTTTATTTACATGTGAACCTATCTATTGTAACTGCTATGTAGTCCACCATGCCTACTTCTATAACAAGTGGTGAAAGGGGCAGTAAAAGATTATGGTAGCAGGGTAGGCAATGAGATTAGGACTGCGGCTTATGTTGAAGATGAATGCCAACACGGACAATGGGGCAAAACAGCCTGCTTCCGACCTGTAATATGTAGATATTTGTGCTTTTCTATTATCTCTCCTCACACTTCTTCTTGCTACAACCCTAAGGACATAAGCAGGGCCAGAAATTGGAGTTGGCAAAAGACCCACTCTGTGTGGCTGCATCTGAAGCAGCAGACTAGTGATGCACTCCTCACTTGTCCCTTCTGATCAGATTGTTGAACTTCTGTAAGATGTTGAAACCATGTCCTTTGTACTATTGTTGCCATATTGCCAACTCTTGTCAAGCTTCCTGCTCTGTGTTTTATTTATCTTTCTCCTGAACAATGGTTATAGAAATTATCACCTTGCTTTAACCTTTTGCAGTAACAGCCCTAGGCTTTTACCATTCAAGTTGGGGATGCATATAATGCACAGTCCAGTCTGAAGGTCATTCGCGGCAGCAAATGAAAAACCTTTAGGTGGCACAGTCACAAAAATTACCACAAGCATTTAAAACAAAAACTCTTCCAAAGCTCCAAGAACATTTTCCATAAAGCAAGCAGACATACAGAAGGCCTTTAAACTTAGACACTGCTTCTAACTACCTGCACTTCTGCAGGCATCACACCATTAGAAGGCCTGGTTTGCACCATAGCAACACCTATAATCCCTCCTTGTCAATGAGGGGAGAACAGGACATTTATGCACTATTATTTGGTTTCCTGTGAACTGTACTGAAAGTGAACCTCACTGGTTTTCTACGCTGCTACTATTCCCAAATAATTGCTCTTCAATCTCAATTCGGCATGCAGAAGCTAAACATGTTTCCAGCAAGGTGCATTAGCTGAATAAAAATCATTCTAAGGGGAGGGGTTATAATTAATTCTGATGTGGATAGACCTAGTCAATGTAATGTGCATATAGAAGAACTTAGGTTTCATACTTCCAATTCACATTTCCATTTCATTGAGCACTTTTTTGGGAGGACAATTAGTAAGCAGAATCTGAACTGGTGCATGTTTGTTGTTGTGACAACAAATCTGTCCTGGTCCACCCACGTCAACGCTACCACCAAGAAAGTACAACAGCGCCTATACATCCTCAGGAAACTAAGGAAATTCGGCATGTCCACATTAACCCTTACCAACTTTTACAGATGCACTATAGAAAGCATCCTATCTGGCTGCATCACAGCCTGGTATGGCAACTGCTCGGTCCAGGACCGCAAGAAAATTCAGAGAGTCGTGAACACCGCCCAGCCCTTCACACGAACCTGCCTCCCATCCATTGACTCCATCTACACTTCCCGCTGCCTGGGGAAAGCGAGCAGCATAATCAAAGACCCCTCCCACCCGGCCTACTGACTCTTCCAACTTCTTCCATCGGGCAGGAGATACAGAAGTCTGAGAACATGCACGAACAGACTCAAAGACAGCTTCTTCCCCACTGTTACCAGACTCCTAAATAACCCTCTTATGGACTGACCTCATTAACACTACACCCTGTATGCTTCATCCGATGCCAGTGCTTATGTAGTTACATTGTATACCTTGTGTTGCCCTATTATGTATTTTCTTTTCTTCCCTTTTCTTCCCATGTACTTAATGATCTGTTGAGCTGCTCGCAGAAAAATACTTTTCACTGTACCTCAGTACACGTGACAATAAACAAATCCAATCCAATGAAGTCACTAATATGCATATTCCTCAAACTACTTGAAAAAACAACCTGAATATTGCTGTTCCATGTTTTTTTTAATAATCTGCAGTGCTTAACTGTTTTACCAAAGATAGTGTTGCAATTTTAAAAAAATGTTTTAAAGATACTACGTCTCAGTACTATCTTTCATTGTCTGACAGCATCTTAATCTAACACTTGCCTTTTGTATGCATTGAAACCTGTAATTTTTTATGATTACACTACTCAATAGTTGTCTCATTTAGGGTGATGCATGTTTCACCCATTCCCAATATTGTACCTGTGGACTTTTTACATGACATTCAAATCCCAGTCTCCAAACAAAATCTTCCAGGTTATCTGTTTCTATGGCCCTGGTCACTACAGTGCTTATTGAAGAACAGGGTTGGGGGAGGGGTTGTAATTAAGTGAAAAAAGCATTGTGAAACATTGAGATGTTGGATTTGTTTTGGAATTTGACAGTACTTGTTAATTAAATATGAGTCAATATTATTAAATACTGCAATACCCACTAATGCATTAGTGGATAGTTCATCTTTAAATGATTAAAATCAATATTGCACACAATGGAACAGTAACGCTCATAGTTTGATCCATGCCGCTGAAGCACTTTGTGCAGTTCTGTAAAAAGAAAGTTACAATTATAGCGAAATAGTAAATCAACCGAAGAAGTGACATTTTGTTAGTGGTGATCAGTGATTCCTAAATGCCAGGCGTGTCTACTTTAATGCAGTTCATTCCAGGTAATTCAAACAGTAACAAGCCAATACATTAGAAATATAAATAAAAAGAGCCACGTCAGCTTACTTGTACCTCAGTTGAATGAAAACAAAACAGTGTCTGGTAAACAATGCCTATTGATTTAAAGGAACTGTCTGGCTTCAAGGATGGAAGAACACTGAAATTCTACTATGAAACCAACAATTGACTGTACCACCGAAATAGTGACATGACATAGACCACTAATAGTCCCCAGAAGTCCACAGCTGATTAAATTCTGGTAATCTTGGAATGATTATGTCACCAGTTTAGTCTCTCACTGAGGATGTTATCACTGAACAGAACATCCTGCTTGTTGATTTTAGCCATAACTCCAGTTAGTGGAGGAAAGAAAGCACTCTTCATGCTACAACCGGCTGAATTGTTTCGGTTATTATAATGTTACTGTACCGTAGCTACTAAAGGTTTTGCAGCTGTGACAATTTGGACATCAGTGGTTCAATTTTCAAAGGCCTGTGAGGCTGAGTTTAGGTGTGGCCATATTTTGAAAATTGTGATCTTGGGTGGGGTGGGGTAGTTGGAACCCAACAGCTCCGGAATGCAATACGATTTATAAAGGGAGGGCAGACTAGGGGGGGGGGGGGGGGGGGGGGGGGGGGGCAGGGGGCGGAGGGAGGGGGGGGAGCAACCAGCTCATCCCCAATGAATGAACAGATTGCTGAGCTTTGTGTGGAGCTCATGGCCAGTCACTGAAGCAGCATTTCGAGATTTTCAATCCAGAAGCAAGGGGAAAACGTTAAGAGACACGTTAGGGGGCAGCTGTCAGGAACACAGTGGGGAGTCACGAGTGCTCATGGTCAGCTGTTGTCGGAAACGTAGCCACTCAATCAGTGGCATAGAATTGCCATTGCTGGTACTGAGAGGCCTCTATTTGTGAACAGTGTTTGAGCCCTTGAGAGGGAGTATCGCTTGGGCATCTTTTTTTCATTGTCGCTGGGTCAAAATCCTGGATTTCCCTCTCGAACAGCATTGTGGGTGTACCTACACCACATGCACTGCAACAGCTCAACAAGATACTGTCGTGTTGGGTGTTCCGATACACAAATGAACCAACACGGTTGTAGATGGTCCAACTCTGTTTTATTAGACTTCCGGCGCCGCACATTTCGGCAGCTCCCGCTATAACGGACTTTTGGGCTCTCCAGAGGAGTCCCAACGGAAACTTTTTGATTTAATCCCGTGTGGGAAAGTGAAGGAAAATTCCCCCCTACGTTGTATGGCGGAAATTAGCGGTGGAACGTCAGAGAAAGAGGCTCTGGAGCAGCGGCAAAAACGAGACGGAAAAAACAAGATGGCGGAGGGCGGAGATCGAGCAGCGCGGGGGCCGGACCAGCAGGAGTTCCTTAAGCGCTGTGTGGAGGAACTTAAAAAGGAGGTGCTGGCGCCAATGCTGTTGGCGATCGAGGGGCTGAAGGAGACCCAGAAGGCCCAGGCGGTGGAGCTTCGTGAGGTGAGGTATAAAACGAATGAGAACGAGGACGAGATCCTGGGCCTGGCGGTGAAAATGGACGCGCACGAGGCGGTGCACAGGAGGTGGGCTGAGAGACTCGAGGTCCTGGAGAACAGGTCGAGGAGGAAGAATCTCCGGATTCTGGGTCTCCCCAAAGGAATGAAGGGAGCTGATGCCGGGGCATACGTGAGTACGATGCTCCATTCGCTGATGGGTGCGGAGGCCTCTCCGAGCCCCCTGGAGCTGGAAGGGGCTCACCGGATCCTGGCGAGGAGATCCAAGGCTGATGAGCCGCCAAGGGCGATAGTGGCAAGGTTCCACCGCTTCGCAGTCAAAGAAAGTGTTCTGAGATGGGCCAAGAAGGTGCGGGCAGTAGATGGGAGAATGCGGTGATCCGAGTCTACCAGGATTGGAGCGCGGAGGTAGCGAGGAGAGCTGGCTTCAACCGGGCCAAGGTGGTGCTGCACAAAAAACGAGGCAGGTTTGGCATGCTGCAGCCTGCGCGACTGTGGGTCACTTATCAGGACCGACACCATTATTTTGAAACGCCAGAAGAGGCTTGGACCTTTATCCAAACGGAAAAATTGGACTCGAACTGAGGGGCTGTGGTTGTGGGGGGGGGGATGTTGGTTGTATACGGGGTTGTAAATATGGGTAAAGAATATTTAATGGGTGGGATGATGGATGGGGATGTGGATAGAGTTCTGGTTAAAATTCTTTTTTTTTTCTGTAGACAAGATGATGATGATGGGGAATGTGGGCGTCGGTGCTGGAGGGAGGTGAGACTCAGGGATGGGGGAACTGGGACAATGGCCGCAACAGGAGCTGCGCCACAGGGGGCGGGGCCGGCTCAGGAAAGCGCGGGCTTTTTCCCGCGCTGGGGGGGGGGGGGGAGGTGGAGGAAGGTAAGGAGGAAGAGAGACTCCCACACGGGGAGATCAACGGGAAGGCGGGGGAAGCCGGGGTCAGCAGAAGTCAGCTGACTCACGGAAGTAATATGGGGGGAGCAAAAGAGCTAGATGCGGATCTAGCGGGGAGGGGGCGGAGGGAAGGGGGGAGAGGGGGGGACATTAGGGTTGCTGCTGCACTTTCCGAAGGGGAACTGAACATAGAAGAGATGGTCGGGGCGGGGGTTCCCCGTCTGGGGGACTGGAGGGTGCGGGAGGCGCGGGCACGGGACTGGCCTAAGATAGTAGAGGGCCCGTCGGCGGGGCGGGGGGGGGGGGGGGGTTGGGTAGCGCCCCAATCCGGCTGATCACGTGGAATGTGAGAGGCCTAAATGGGTCGGTTAAGAGGGCCCGAGTGTTCGCACACCTAAAGGGGCTGAAGGCAGACGTGGCCATGCTTCAGGAGACACATCTGAAGGTGGCAGATCAGGTCAGGTTAAGGAAGGGATGGGTAGGACAGGTGTTCCATTCGGGGCTGGATGCGAAGAATAGAGGGGTGGCAATATTGGTGGGGAAGAGGGTGTCGTTTGAGGCCAAGAACATAGTAGCGGACAATGGAGGCCGATACGTGATGGTGAGCGGTAGGTTGCAGGGTACGGAGGTGGTACTGGTGAATGTATATGCCCCGAACTGGGACGATGCTGGATTCATGAAACGGATGTTGGGGCGTATTCCAGACTTGGAGGTAGGGAGCTTGATAATGGGTGGGGATTTTAACATGGTGCTGGACCCAGCATTAGATCGTTCCAGATCGAGGATGGGGAAGAGGCCGGCTGCAGCCAAGGTGCTTAGGGGGTTTATGGATCATATGGGGGGAGTAGATCCGTGGAGATTTGCCAGGCCTTTGGCCAGTGAATTTTCTTGTGAGCTCTGTGCTCTGAGCTATCTCCTGGTAGAATGAGCAGGAACTGTGGTGTCCCCTGTTTTATAGTGCGTGTGCTCACACTGGTGATTGGCTGCGATGTTGTGTGTGTGTTGGTTGGTCCACTGCCTGTCCATCAGTATGTGTGTGATTGCACCATGATATGCTAATGTGGATATCATGACATCCCCCCTTTTCACAAGGATATGTGCCTACATGGTAATAAATATTGGTGTGTACTGAGTGCATCTGAGTATGTGTGTGCAATATTTACAACATGTACATGAGGCTAAACGATATACAGAGGAAGGTGTCAGGTGCAACAGAGCAACGAGGTTCTACCACTAACAAAACAAATGCAATCAGCAAATATCGAAAGAGAACTTCCGGAACGACAAGAAAGAAACACGTTAACAGTATTGCAAAACAATTCAGTGAGTCCAATGTGCAAACAGGCTCATAAGTCCAGTCTATTAGGTGGGCGAGAGAGGAATGGGCAGAGTGGCAGGAAGCTCAACGAAGTCGACATCAGGGACAACAGGAGGGTGTGGCACCGGTGCATGATCTCGTAGCGAGCGTGGAAGCAGCCGAAGGGCCCGCCAATTACGCCGATGAATGGAGCCATTAGGCATGCGAACCAGGAACGAGCGGGGAGCCATGCGGTGGAGAACCTCGGCGGTTGCCGACCAGCCACCCTCCGGTAGGTATATGCGGACGTTGTCTCCAGGCGCCCAGGGCAGGAAGATCAGTTGCCCGAGCGCATGTGCCACCTTCTACTGAGTACGCTGCTGTCGCATCCTTTGCAGTACTGGAGCATGGTCAGGTTTAGGAACATGAATGGATGGCACAGTGGTCCTGAGGGTGTGACCCATCAACAGGTGGGCTGGCGAGAGGCCCGTGCACAGTGGGGCCGAGCGATAGGCCAGCAGGGCTAAACAGAAGTCAGATCCGGCATCAGCAGCCTTGCAGAGGAGCCGCTTCACAATGTGGACGCCCTTTTCCGCCTTGCCATTCGACTGGGGATGCAAAGGGCTGGACGTCACGTGTGTGAAGTCGTACGAAGCGGAAAAAGAAGACCATTCTTGGCTCGCAAAACAGGGCCCGTTGTCAGGCATGACAGTAAGCGGAATGCCATGGCGAGCGAAGGTTTCTTTGCATGCTCTGATGACAGCTGATGGTGTCAAGTCGTGCAGGCGTATGACCTCCGGATAATTTGAAAAATAGGCAATTATAATGACGTAGTCCCTGCCGAGTGCATGAAAGAGGTCCACACCCACCTTTGCCCAGGGGGACGTGACCAACTCATGGGACTGAAGAGTCTCAGGGGGTTGCGCCGGCTGAAACCTTTGGGAGGTGGGGCAGTTGAGCACCATGTTAGCGATGTCATCGCTGATGCCTGGCCAGTACACAGCCTCTCGGGCCCTCCGCCTGCACTTTTCAACTCCGAGATGGCCTTCGTGCAATTGTTCAAGGACAAGCTGGTGCATGCTGTGTGGGATCAAAATCCGGTCCAACTTAGGAGGACACCATCAATGACGGCCAAGTCGTCCCGGACATTGTAGAATTGTGGGCACTGCCCCTTGAGCCATCCTTCCGTCATGTGGCGCATCACACGTTGTAGAAGGGGGTCAGCCGCAGTCTCATGGCGAATGTGGGCCAGACGTGCATCAGTAGCCGTCAGATTGGCCGATGTGAAGGCTACTTGAGCGTCGACCTGACAAATGAACCCCTCCGATTCGGGCGGTGTGTTCACTGCTCTGGACAGGGCATCCGCGATGATGAGGTCCTTTCCCGGGGTGTAGACAAGTTGGAAGTTGTAGCTCCGGAGCTTGAGCAGAATGCGCTGGAGGCGAGGGGTCATATCGTTGTGGTCCTTCTGAATGATGCCGACCAGGGGGCGATGGTCGGTCTCCACAGTGAACTGCGGAAGACCATACACACAATCGTGGAATTTGTCGATGCTGGTCAACAAACTCAGGCACTCCTTTTCAATCTGCGCATAGCGTGTTCTGTGGGGGTCATGGCCCGCGAGGCATAGGCGACCGGGGCCCATGATGCAGTGTCATCCTGTTGCAAGAGTGCCGCCCCAATGCCAGACTGGCTGGCACCAGTCGAGATCTTTGTGTCCCGAGTGGTGTCGAAGAACGCCAATACCGGGGCGGTGGTGAGCTTGATCTTGAGCTCCTCCCATTCCTTCTGGGGTGCGGGCAGCCACTGGAATTCCGTTGTCTTCTTGACCAGGGGCGAAGAGCCGTTGTGTGCGAGGCAAGGTTGGGAAAAAACTTACCCAGGAAGTTGACCATCCCAAGAAAGCGTAACACTGCCTTCTTGTCTGCCGGCTGCGGCATGGCTGCGATAGCTGCCACTTTGACGCCATCCAGCCACACCCCTGACCGGAATATGTGGTCCCCCAGAAACTTTAGCTCAGTTTGGCCAAAAGAGCACTTGGCTTGGTTGAGGCGCAGGCCCTGATCTCGTATCCGTGCAAAGACACGCTGGAGACGACTGATGTGCTCCTGTGGTGTGGTGGACCAGATGATGACGTCGTCAACATAGACTCATACCCCTTCGATGCCCTCCATCATCTGTTCCATGATGCGATGAAACACCTCGGATGCCGAGATGATGCCAAACGGCATCCTATTGTAGCAGTATCTGCCAAATGGAGTGTTGAAAGTGCACAGCTTCCTGCTGGATTGATCCAGTTGAATCTGCCAAAAACCCTTTGAGGCATCAAGCTTGGTGAAAATTTTAGCCCGGGCCATTTCGCTCGTGATCTCTTCCCGTTTGGGTATGGGGTAGTGTTCCCTCATGATGTTGTTGTTCAGGTCTTTCGGGTCGATGCAGATCCGGAGCTCGCCGGAGGGCTTTTTTACGCACACCATGGAACTGACCCATGGCGTTGGCTCCGTGACCCGGGAAAGCACTCCTTGGTCCTGCAGGTCCTGCAGCTGCCGCTTGAGGCGGTCCTTGAGTGGTGCTGAGACTCTACGAGGTGCGTGAATGACCGGGGTGGCGTCCGGTTTGAGCCGTATTCTGTATGTGTAGGGCAGTGTGCCCATGCCCTCGAAAACCTCCTGGTTGTGGGCGAGGAGCGAGTAGAGCTGCGGCCTAAAGTCTGCATCCGAGAAGTCGGGTGTGCCTTCTGGAGACAAAGTGTGTACCCGCTGAACGAGCTGGAGGATCTTGCACGCCTGTGCGCCTAACAGAGAGTCCTTCGAGGATCCAACTATCTCAAAAGACAATGTGGCTGTATGTGAATTGTGTGCAACCTCGAGCTGGCAGGACCCCATGGCTGGGATAACGTTTCTGTTATAATCAACCAGCTGACAGTGGGGTGGCAGAATCGGTGGTTTAACCTTCAAGGTGTGGAAGGCTGACCATGCAATGAGATTGGCGGAGGCACCAGTGTCTAAGCGGAATGTGATTGGTGATCGGTTGACCGTTAGGGTGGCACACCATTCATCGCCCGGATTAATGCTGTGCACTGGCATCGGCTGGTGAGTCCAACTTGGGGACATCCGGTTCTTGTTTATTACCGCAACGCGGAAGGGTTCCCGGTCGTCGGTATCACCGGTCTGCACGTCGTCAGGGTGTGACTCGGTGTATGGGGGTTGAATGGCCCGCACGTCCCTGCGAGGCTGGCGGAATTGCGGAGAGTTGGCAGGTTGAGCTGCTCGACAGCAGGCAGCGTAGTGGCCCATCCTGCCACAGCGGAGGCATTATCGCGCTTTGGCCGGACATTGCCGCTTTAAGTGTGCGGATCCACAGTTGCCGCACATCGTGACGTCATGGCGTTCGTTGCGCCACTGCGCATGCGCAGTGCGGTCCTGCGTAGAGCGCGCTTGCACATCCCGTCCCTCTGCATCGACGTCCCCTCTTTTGGCACGTAGAAGCGCAGGAGGCCTCGGAGAGTGCGCGAAATGGCCGCCCTCGTCCGGGCCGTGGGCTAGGAGGAACTCGATGGACTGGACCTGCTCGGCCTCGTAGGAGCCCTGCCGTGCCGATTCGGCCGCCTGGAATTGGGAGTACCGGCTGGTCGCATTTTCGTGGAGGACGCAGGTCTCGATGGCGGTGGCTAGGGTGAGGAGCTTTATTTTGAGGAGCTGCTGGCATAGGGTGTCCGAGGTGACCCCAAAAACTATCTGATCCCGAATCATGGAGTCGGAGGTGGCCTCATAGCCGCAGGACTGTGCGAGGATACGGAGCTGTGTCAAATAAGATTGAAAAGACTCATCCTTACCCTGCAGGCGCTGCTGGAAGAGGTACCTCTCAAAGCTCTCATTAACTTCCACGCTCACGTGTTCCTCAAATTTTAGAAGGACCGTCTTGTACTTCGTCTTGTCCTCGCCTTCCGCGAATGCCAGGGAGTTGTAGATGTGGATGGCGTGTTGCCCCACGGTGGAGAGGAGGAGGGCGATCTTCCTGGTGTCTGATGCATTCTCCCTGTCTGTGGCTTCTAGGAAGAGTTGGAAGCGCTGTTTAAACAGCTTCCAGTTGAAGCCAAGATTTCCAGCGATCCGGAGCGGCTGCGGTGGGCTGATGGTTTCCATGGCGCAGGATGGCGGGTTTCTGAAGAGGTGCAGGTAGGTCTCACAGTCGCTGGCGAGTTTCCAGACCTGGTATCATGTCGTGTTGGGTGTTCCGATACACAAACGAACCAACACGGTTGTGGATGGTACAACTCTGTTTTATTATTCTGTACAATAATAACTATTAACTTCTGGCTGTGGTTCGTACTTCACCAGCTAACCTGTGGACCCAGCCCTAGCACTATCTTAGTGAGGCACTCAGCACATGGTGTATGTCGGAGTGGCACGCTATGAGCTCTGTGCTCTGAGCTATCTCCTGGTAGAATGAGCGGGAACTGTGGTGTTCCCTGTTTTATAGCGCGTGTGCTCTCACTGGTGATTGGCTGCGATGTTGTGTGTGTGTTGGTTGGTCCATCTACCTGTCCATCTGTGTGTGTGTGTGATTGCACCATGATATGCTAATGTGGATATCATGACAGATACCTCACCACCACATTCTAAAGGGCAGTTAGGGATGGGTAACAAATGCTGGCCTAGTCAGCGATGTCCAAATCCTGTAAATGAATAAAATAATAAATCAGAGGAGGATAAAGGAAGCTGTTGCGAAGCAATGAGTGGCAACTCAGGCAGTTGAAATGCAAGCAAGCTACTCTGACATTGGACAGAGTAGTGATGAGGAGCTTCAGCAGGTGCATCCTCCTGGTCAGAACGAGGTTGGAGGAGCACAATGAGGAGCTGCAAGGGGAAGAAGATGATACCCAAGATATCAAGTGTACTGCCCAGGAGGTAGCTATCTGAAAATGACAGAGTGCCTTAGATTGGATTGGATTGGATTTGTTTATTGTCACGTGTACCGAGGTACAGTGAAAAGTATTTTTATTTTCTGCGAGCAGCTCAACAGATCATTAAGTACATGAGAAGAAAAGGAAATAAAAGGAAATACATAATAGGGTACACAAGGTACACACTGTAAATACATAGACACCCGGCTTCGGGTTAAGCATACAGGAGTGTAGTATTAATCAGGTCAGTCCATAAGAGGGTCGTTTAGGCGTCTGGTAACAGTGGGGAAGAAGCTGTATAGACTCCGCCTATCCAGGCAATTGGTCTCAGACATTTACACTCTGGTCCATAATGACCTAAAGACCTGCAGCCCCCATGGCAGTCTCCCAGTGCTGGATTTTTATGCATCAACAGTCAGCTGTGGAGCTGGGTGGCATCTTGAAGTTGCCACCTCATCACCTGCCATCAGGCAGGTCACAGAGGCTCTGTTCCATAGGGTAGAGGACTATATCCATTTTGAAACAGGTGGGCCAGTGTAGGCACAGAGGGCATTGGGAAGTATCACCATGAAGGGATTCCCTCAGGTCCAGGGAGTCATTGATTGCATCCATGAGGGTGTTAAAGCACTCACAGACTAGTCAGCCAGATTCCTACAAAAACAAAAGGCTTCCACTCATTGAATGACAACAGGGGCACACCCGACAGATCTGCACTCAGTTCCAGGCAGCTGTCATGTTGCCTTTGTCCTTGGAGAATTGCAGGGCCTGGACCTCTTCAGGCCAGATTTTACAATTCCCAGAGAGACTGAAAACTTTAAACAAGAGATTTGAATGCCCAGTGACTGACTGAAAGGATCCACACAATTTCAAGTTTAAGACTTTTACTGTAACAAATGAACTAAAAGCAAATGAATAAAATGCAAATTAGGAGTCATCTAATATGATCAACTACAGAAAGGTATCCCCACTTTAATGATTTAACATGACCTTAAACCCCACACCACAGTTATTCTTCACTGTCCACTATCTGCTGAATTGCAATTTTTACAGGAACTAGTCCAATATTACTCGCATATTTTAATCAGTTTGCTTCATTAAAAGGTACTTACCTCAGTTTCCAGAGAGTTTCTGAACCAGCAGTGAAGCTTATTCCAGTGAATCTTGCAGATTCCTTAGATTGACACAAGATGTGTCTCTTTAACAAGAAATTGTCTTTCCTCCCGCTTTCTGTCTGGTAATCTACAGAAAGGACACAGTATCATTTTTTCTGCCCACTACAACTGTATCCTTTCATCTCTTGGTGAGATTTTCTCTCTTTCTATCTTAAATTTCAGAGTCATCATAGAAGAATCATAAAATCCGTACAGTGCAGAAGGAGGCCATTTGGCCTATTGAGACTGCAGCGGTCCTTGGAAAGAGAACCCTACTTAAGCCCACACCTCCACCCTATCCCCGTAACCCAGTAACCCCACCTAACCTTTTTGACACTGAGGGGTAATTTATCATGGCCAATCCACCGAACCTGCACTGGACTGTGGGAGCACCTGGAGGGAACCTTCGTAGACATGGGGAGGATGTGCAAACTCCACACAGACAGTCACCCAAGACTGGAATTGAACCCCGGACCATGGAGCTGTGAGGCAGCAGTGGTAAACACTGTGCCACCATGCTGCCCATGAGTAAAAAAGAATGCGCGGCTACTCTTGCCTTTGTTCCAAGTGTGAGAACTTTGCATTTTGCGAAACAAGTCCCAACTTGTTCCAATGATAATCAATCCATCTGACCTGTTGTGGGCAGATATACAACCTCCTACCTTCCAGGGTATTCCACTTTACCTTAATTTATAAAGATGGCTTAAACCATAACAATCTTACAAACTTTGCTTTTGTAACAACATTCAGACTTCTTTGGTGGCTGCTGGGTGATGAGGGCTATCCCCTGAGGAAGTGGCTTATAACACCCATCCAGTGCCCAGATATGCAAACTGAGAGGTGCTGCAACCAAAGCTATCTACTGTGCATTGAACAGACCATTGGCATCTTGAAGATGTGCTTCCATTGCCTTGAGCAGTTGCATGGTATGAGCCGGGTGTCTCACATTGTGGTAGTGTGCTGAGTGCTGCACAACATGACTATACAAAGGGGTCTAGAGCTGGATGAAGAGGAAGATCTGGAACATCACTCTTCCTTGGAGAAGGATGGGTAAGAAGAAGAGGAGGATGAAGGGAGTGATCCAGAGGTATCTGGTGCCAAGACATTGTAAACAAGATTGCTGAAGTTGTCCCAATCCTTTCGGTGCCGCACACCACCACTAGTCCAAGACATCTCTCTGGAATAATGTGCTCTCTTCTACAGGATGGAGAGAGAAATATTTATGACAGGGCAGCCCTCCATCACCCATTCAAGGTTTGACTTACATGAGGTGTTGCATTTTGCGAGTGAGAAGGTGGTATTATCACTGGACTAGTAATCTAGAAACCCAGGCTCATGCTCTAGGACTCATGTTTGAATTCCACTATGGAACTTGAACACATTAGTTCCCATTAAACAACATGTCAAATAAACATATAGCTCTCACTCCACGTATAGAGTCAGGCAAAGGTGATACTTATGTTTAAGAAGCAATTCTCTGGGCGACATGGTGGTATAGTGGTTAGCACTACTGCCTCATAGCTCCAGGTTCCTGGGTTCAATTCCAGCCTCGGGTGACTGTGTGGAATTTGCATTTTCTCCCCGTGTCTGCGTGGGTTTCCTCCAGGTGCCCCAGGTTCCACCCGCAGTCCAAAGATGTGCAGGTTAAGTGGATTGGCCATGCTAAATTGCCCCTTAGTGTCCAACTCCGTGGGGTTATGGGGATAGGGTTGAGGCGGGTGCTCTTTCCAAGGGCCGGTGCAGACTTGATGGGCCAGATGGCCTCCTTCTGCACTGTAAATTCTATGAGAGTTCTGCTGTAAGTCAAGTTCCTTGAGAACCCTTTTCCTCCTCTCTCTCTCTTTCTCTCTCTCTATAGCTCTGCCCACCTCCTCAAACAAAGGTTCTCCCCTAAGGTGGCCAGACTTGATTCCCTTATCGTTATCTTGGCTGATTGCCCACTCCTGTTTATACAAAAGAACAGAGCTATGCCATTCATATGCAACTAACCTTCCCTTGACGGATAAATAGGTAATCAGACTCTAATGAGACAATGGCTGGTCAAACATGGTTGTCCCAAAAGACCCTGGACCTTGAGTGGATCATCCTGGCTGAACCGGGCCTTCTTGTGTACTCCCACTAACAAAGTCTGAATGGGTCAAGCTAATTCAGGCTCTGGGCGTATCCCTCTAACTTGTCTTTTCCTTCAATCGGTTCAACCTCTAAATTGCCTGCTACATTTTGGACCCCATTTCTGGACCCAAGTTCCGAATGTCTCCCAACATGACAGTCCCATAGACCAATCAAGCAACAACCTACCACAGTCATACTCACAGAATCATACCTTACAGATACCATCATGGACATCAACTCTGGATCCCTTGAAGTCTCATGGCATCAGGTCAAAAATGAGCAAGGAAATGTCCTGCTGATTACCACCTTTCTCACCAATCTTAAGAAGATGCATCTGTCTGACAGTAGTGGTAGGAGTGACCACAACACAGTCCTTCTGGATACATAGTCCTGTCTTTACTTTGACAATACCCTCTGTCATGACGTCTGGCACTACTACCATGTTCAATGTGGTAGATTTCAAACAGATCTGGTAACTCAAGACAGGGTTATGAGGCACTGTGGGTGCCTTCTACTCAACCTCTGTAACCTCATGGCTCAGCATATCTCCCACTCTACCATTATGACCCCACTTTACCATTACGACCAAACCAGCGGATCAACCCTCGTTCAATGAAGAGTGCAGGAGAGCAGGCCTAGAGCAGCACCAGCCATACCAAAAAATAAAGTGTCTACCCGGTGAAGCTACAACTTTAAACTAGTTGTGTGCCAATCACTGTAAGCAGAGTGTGATAGATGGAGTGAAATGATCCCACAGCCAATGGATCAGATCTAAGCTCTGCAGTAGCGTAGTGGATAGTGAAGAAGGTTATATAAGATTGCAACAGGACCTTGACCAATTGGGCCAGTGGGCCGATGAATGGGAGTTGGAGTTTAATTTGGATAAATGTGAGGTGATGCATTTTGGCAGATCAAATCAGGGCAGGACCTATACAGTTAATGGTAGGGAGTTGGGGACAGTTACAGAACAAAGAGATCTAGGAATACAGGTTCATAGCTCCTTGAAGGTGGACAGGGTGGTGAAAAAGGCATTCAGCATGCTAGGTTTTATTGGTCAGAATATTGAATACAGGAGTTGGGACGTCTAGTTGAAGTTGTACAAGACATTGGGAAGACCACACATGGAATACTGTGTTCAGTTCTGGTCACCCTATTATGGAAGGATAATGTTAAACTAGAAAGAGTGCAGAAGAGATTTACGAGGATGCTACCAAGGCATGATGGTCTGAGTTATAAAGAGAGGCTGGACGGGCTGGGACATTTTTCCCTGGAGCGTAGGAGGCTTAGGGGTGATCTTATAGAGGTCTATAAAATAATGAGGAGCATCAATAAGGTAGATAATCGACATCTTTTCCCAAAGGTAGAGGAGTCTAGAACTAGAGGGCGTAGGTTTAAGATGAGAGGGGAGAGATACAAAAGAGACCAGAGGGGAAATTTCTTCACACAGAGGGTGGTGAGCATCTGGAACGGGCTGCCAGAGGCAGTGGTAGAGGCGGGTAAAATTTTGTCTTTTAAAAAGCAGTTAGACAGTTACATGGGCAGGGTGGGTATAGAGGGATCTGGGCCAAATGCAGGAAAGTGGGACTAGCTTAGTGATAAAAACTGAGCGGCATGGACAAGCTGGGCCGAAGGGCCTGTTTCCATGCTGTAAACATCTATGATTCTAGTCATGAATGGACAATTAAACAACTCACTGGAGGAGGAGGCTCCAAAAATACTCCATCCTCAATGAGAGAAGTCCAGCACATCAGTCAAAAGGCTAAAGCATTTGCAACAATCTGCAGCCAGAAGCGCCGAGTGACTGATCCTTCAGAGGTCCTCAACATCACAGATGCCAGTCTTCAGCTAATTCGATTTGCCTCATGTGATATCAAGAAAGTGCTGAAGGCAGTGGATACTGCAAATGGTATGGGCTCTGGCATTATTCTGGCAATAGTATTAAGACCTGTGCTGTTGAACGTTCTGCACCCCTAGCCAAGCTGTTCCAGTACATCCACAACACTGGCTCCGACCCAGCAATGTGGAAAATTGCCCAGGTGTGTCCTGTACACAAAAAGCAGGACAAATCCAACCTGGCCAATTGCCGCCCCATCTGTCTGTTACCGATCATTAGCAAAGTGATGGAAAGGATCATCAACAGTGCTATCAAACAGCATATGCTTAGCAATAACCTGCTCCCTGATGCTCAGTTTGGGTTCCACCAGGAAGATTCAACTTCTGACCTCATTACAGCATTGGTTTAAACATAGACAGTTTTCAGAGAGCGCCTTAAATCCCCCACCAGCAGGAAAAACTGTTTTGATGCTACTTCTTCTCCCTGGCCATGCAGGATGAATCTCCAGGAATCTTTAGATGGCTCCAGCATGTGTCCCTGCAACTAAAGATGTCCCCTTCCTCCATCTCACTGTGATAGCTTGCAAAATAAAATAGCCTTTTCTCTCTGCTGACCACACAGAATCTCTGCTATCTGTGATATTCATTGGTTTATTACAGGATAGCTTGTAACCTGATCTCAAAAATGTCTTCCCCTACCCTCTTCCCCATGGCAATATGAAACACATTAACCTTGCATTAAGGTTGAAATGCTAATTGCCTTTCTTTG
Source organism: Scyliorhinus torazame (assembly GCF_047496885.1). Classification (NCBI taxonomy): domain Eukaryota; kingdom Metazoa; phylum Chordata; class Chondrichthyes; order Carcharhiniformes; family Scyliorhinidae; genus Scyliorhinus; species Scyliorhinus torazame. The sequence goes on from NC_092712.1 coordinate 78,494,307, forward strand.
AAACCAACTCCTTTTCATCTTAGAAGTAAATGGACAGCTTACAGTACAACTGTTTACAACCCGATACCGACAATACCTCTCTGGGACTTTGGGAGGCTCAGAGGTGATTCATTGCAAAATCAGAGACTGCTGCAATTGTCTCCAAGTGTGAATACCTTCTTCTAAAGTAAAACAATCTAAGCCTTCAATTAATGTCTAACAATCAAACCACCAGGCTTAATGTCAGGTAAACATCAGAGCAGATCACATGATCACTTCATTTATCCTAAATTTAAAGCTATAGTCCCAAAATATAATAATCTAAACCTTATAATTACAAGAACAAGACAAAAAAAAATCAAAATTTGCTGATACTAAACTAGGGGCACAGTAAACTCTGAGGAAGAATGCAGACAGATACGCCTAAGTTAATAGATTCGACATATACGTTTTGCTAAAAAGATCAGAAGGATGTACTCATGAATAGTAGGGCTCTAAACAAATTGAAGAAACATAGAAAACAGGAACATCGGACAGGAATAGGCCATTGGACCCGTTGAGCCATCTCCACCATTCAGTTCGATAATAGCTGATCCTCTACTTCAATGGCAGTTTCCTGCACCATCTCCTTGATGTCATTAGTCTAAAGATATTTATCGATTTCTGTTTTGAACATGCTCAATGATTGGATTTGGATTTGATTTATTGTCATGTGTACAGAGGTATTGTTCTGCGTACAGTCTAGACATATCCTTCCATACATGAAAAACATAGGACATAAATAAATACACAATGTAAATACATAGACACAGACATCGGGTGAAGCATACGGAGTGTAGTACTACTCAGTACAGAAGATGTGTGAAAAGATCAGTCAGTCCATAAGAGGGCCATTCAGGAGTCTGGTAACAGCGGGAAGAGGTTGTTTTTGAACCTCCTGATGAAGGAGCTGTGCTCCGAAAGTTAATGATTCGAAACAAACCTGTTGGACTTTAACCTGGTGTTGTAAGATATCTTACTGTGCTCACCCCAGTCCAACGCCCGCGTCTCCACATTATGTTTTTGAACCTGTTAGTTGGTGTTCTCAGACTTTTGTATCTCCTGCTCAATGGAAGAAGTTGGAAGAGAGAATAACCTGGGTGGGAGGGGTCTTTGATTATGCTACCCGCTTTCCCAAGGCAGCGGGAGGTGTAGACAGAGTTAATGGATGGGATGCAAGTTTGTGTGATGGACTGGGCTGTGTTCACGACTCTCTGTAGTTTCTTATGGTCTTGGGCCGAGCAGTTGCCATATCAGACTGTGATGCAGCCAGATAGGATGCTTTCTATGGTGTATCTGTTGGTAAGAGTCAATGTGGACACGCCAAATTTCCTTAGTTTCCTGAGAAAGTCGAGGCACTATCGTGCTTTCTTGGTCGTAGCGTCGACATAGGTGGACCAGGACAGATTGTTGGTGATGTGCACACCTAGGAATTTGAAGCTGTCAACCATCTCCACTTCGGCACCATTGATGCAGACAGGGGTGTGTATGATACTTCGCTTCCTGAAGTCAATGACCAGCTCCTTAGTTTGCTGACGTTGAGGGAGAGATTGTTGTCGTTACACCACGCCACTAGGTTCTCTATCTCCCTCCTGTACTTGACTCTTTGTTGTTCGGGATCGGACCCATTACAGTCATGTCATCAGCAAATTTGTAGATGGAGTTGGAGCCAAATTTTGCCGCACAGGTCATGTGTGTCTAGGAGGTATAGTAGGGGATAAGTACGCAGCCTTGCAGGGCCCCGATATGGAGGACTATCGTGGAGGAGGTGTTGTTGTTTATTTTTACTCATTGTAGTCTATGGATGAGGAAGTCGAGAATCCAGTTGCAGAGGGAGGAGTCAAATCCTAGGTTTTGGAGTTTTAATCTGAACTTGGTTGGGATTATGGTGTTCAAGGCGGAGCTGTAGTCGATGAATAGGAGTCTGACATAGGAGTCCTTGTTGTCAAGATGCTCCAAGGATGAATGTAGGGCCAGGGAGATGGTGTCTGCTGGGGACCAGTTGTGGCGGTATGCGAATTGCAGTGGATCTAGGCATTCTTGGAGAAGGAGTTGATGTGTCTCATTACCAACCTCTCGAATAACTTCATAATGATCGATGTCAAAGCCACCGTAAGGAAGTTGTTGAGACATGTTGTCTGGTCCTTCTTTGGCACCGGTATGATGGTGGCCTTCTTGAAGCAGATAGGAACCTCGGAAACGAGTAGGGAGAGGTTGAAGATGTCCATGAAAGCTCCTGCCAGTTGTTCTGCGCAAGATCTGAGTGCATGATCAGGGACTCCGTCAGGACCCGTTGCTTTCTGAGGGTTCACCTTCAAGGATGCCAATCTGCCTTTGGAAGCTGTGACGCTAGGTATGGGTGTGTCTGAGGCTGCTAGGGCAGTTGACAACAATTTGATGGTTTCCTGCTCGAACTGAGCATAGAATGCATTGAGTTCATCGGGGAGGGGTGCACTGCTACCGGAGATTCTACTCACCTTTGCTTTGAGCTTGCACAGCCCTCTAGGGATAGGGAATGCCAAAGATTCACCACCTTCTGAGTGATTCGTCTCGGCCTTAAATCGCCCACCGAATAAATTGAGTTTATGTCCCCTGGTTTTAGACTCACCTGACAGGGGGAAGATCTTATCTACATTCAAAACAGGGATACATATAGGTAAAAAAAGGAGACCATAAAAAGGCAAATGAAATTCTGGAGTTTATATTTCGAGTAATAGAATTATGTTGAATTTACACAATCGTTTGGACGACCGTTTGTGGTCCTGAGCATGCCAATGTGGAAAAGACAGACAGTAAATGTCTGGTGAAGATTTACTCGAATGGAAACAGGAATAAATGGTTAGAATTATGAAGAAATGAAATGAAATGAAAATGAGAAAGGCTAAAGAATTGGGGTTCTTTTTTTCACTGAGACATATAAGTTTAATGGAGAACCTAAAATACCTTACTAAAATTTTAAAGATTTTCGAGAGGATAAAAGTTGACGATTGTCCTGGAATGTTGGGGAGTGATCTCCAAAAAATGGAGAAATGAGTTCAGTGGGAAAATGGGATAATTATTTGAAAAAAGAGTATGCAAATAAGAAATTAAAAGGCAGAGTCGTGAAATGAGAGTAAACTGTTCTAGTTGAAGACCGAGCAAGAGCACAGATGCAATCAGACATGTGACCTCCTTCTGCGCAGCAATTTCTATGCCAATTATTTAGATCCACTTCCCCATAGATAATAGCTGAACACTGTTCTTAAAAGGACAGGCTTGATCAATGCTTGAAGCTAAATATTTCAACAATGTCACTATCTTTGAGCAGTACTGGAGAAATTAATTAATTCAAAAACGCTTTGACCCAGAAAATGAGGAAGCAAATGATCCCAGCACCGACCTATGATCACTCCCACCAGTAGCTCCAATATTGACCAAGCCAGAATATATAGAGTAGGGGAAGTCCACTTAATTTGCATGGGGCCAAAGGTCACAACACAGTCCCCTGATGTCTGAGGTCTAGAGTCTAAGGGCTGGAGGTGTTGCTCTCTTTGGTTGGCTCTGAATATGGTGGTCAATATGGTCGTCTTCCTTAATCCTAATTATGTTTGCTCAAGAGTCGCCAGGTATCTTTCGATACCACCACAAGGTTCAAACCCGAATACTGGTCAAAGTGTCGGTACACCAGTTAGTAAGTTCAAAATCAATACTATTTATTTACACACACAGCAATATCTACTCATGCACGAAATACTACAGACTAAACTATCACTACTGCTAAAGCCTATACTTAGCTTCGGGCACCCACTCAGTCAGAGGAACAATGGCCGTTGTTCGGATCTGAGGCTGCTGGGGCCGAAGTGGTGAAGGGGAACAGCTAAGGTCGTCCGTCTGGTAACGAGCATTGACCTTGGACTTACTTGCTTCTGGTGTAGCTGGTGGAAGGGTCTCTCCGCTGTGAGAGCCGATTCCAAGAGAGCGATTCTCTCTTGGGGCCTTCTTCTTATACCCGAAGGGGGCTTCGCGTGCTTTTGGGCAGGCCTTGAACTTGGCCCCAATCAATTGGGCCATTTCTTGATCATTCGTATTGATCTTGACCAATAAAGGGGTGGGTGCCCTGATGTCTGGGCGTGTCCTAGGCTACACGCCCTCTTTGTGATCCTCAACTGTAGCCAGTTAAAATGGCTAACTCCCGATTAGAATGGCCAAACCCCGATTTAAAATGGCGAACGGAAGAGGCTGATGGGAAAATCAGCCAACAGGACTCAAACAGGCAGCTGCAGGCAAAACTGTGTAGTCACCTCTGGGGAGGCCAGACAGAATCGATAACTGCAGCCATCAACATAACAACACACCAGCCATCTGAATACAAATTAGCAATCCCCGGGGACAATGTGCAACAAATTAGACACACAAAGCCAACCCAGACTTTTCGGCGCCAGCAGGAGCCTACACAATGAGAGGTGAACGACCACCCCAAAACCGCCCATCGATCAAGGAATCACTCCAGCATTGGAGAATATCGAACCAAGTGATTGGGACGAAGTCCAATCACTTGGAACCAGGTACAGGGCCCGCCCCGAAAGGCGGGAAGCCCCTGGGGACTATAAGAATAGAGTCCAAGTTCAAATCGACCCTTCCGCACCCTTCTTCTCCTCTCCGCACCCTTCGAGACCCTTCTGCTGACCTTCTACAACAGCCACAAGAACTGTAAGTCTTACTCCAACGCTCGCTACGAGATAGGCACTCCTGACTATCGACCTGTACCCGCTTTGAATCCCGCAGGCGCAGAACCCATACGAAAGGCCATTCGTTTCTCTGACCTGGTGGGCCATTTCCAAAGTTAAGTATTGGCCTGTTAGTTGTAGGAAGTAGCTTAGAAGTAGAATTAATGTATAAGTATTGATTACTGTATATAATAAATGTGCGTTGATTTAACTCTTACTAAGCGGTGTGTTGGATTATTGATCATTACTCGGACTTGAACCGCGTGGCGGTATCAGAAAGATACCTGGTGACTCAAGAGCAAAGGTGATAGGACAAGAGCAATTAAACTAAGGCTAAAACGAGCAACACAACGCAAAGCATGAAGGATCAAATAACCGTGTCGTCTTCGTTCTCCTCCCAAGTTGGGCACCCATAAGCACTTCATAGGCTCTACATTGCTCTGTCCTATGAATTGCAACTTTTACCTGAATTATTTATGTACATACATCATTATAAAATTCTACGGGATGCTATGACAGTCAGGCATGCGTTACAAAATTTTAAAAACTGGAATCTCTAACTATCCTTAATTAAACTATCTTGACTCAAACAATCAAAAGAATTTACACCATTTTACACTGTACCAATAGCAGCAACACAGGTCTCTCTGGCTTGGCAGTCAAGCACAGAGTTTTACATTTCTTTTTATTGGAACAAACAAAACACACACAAAAAAACTATCTTGGGGTTTAGTGTATGGCATGGGTGGGAAACATTTACGGCCTGTGTGGCAGGGGTCAGGGGGGTAGTGTCCGCGTGCAACTGGAGGAATCCCGCTAGGATCCAACTGGAGAGCATGATGGTTGTCTTCATCGTTCCTTCTTTCTGTCTTCTTCTTTCTTCTTCTGAGGTTCCTGAGATTCCGAAGTTCTATGGACACAAGCATAATATCTGTTATTATCTTGCTTAAGATCTCGTATGTCTGTCTGTCTGTCCTCTTATTGCCAATTACCGATTATAATTGGTCACCATCTGTGACTACGTCACTTTTTTTTTTAAACCAAATATTGTGGACAAGACATCCGAGAAAAACTGACACAGTGCGAGCCGTCCCGCAGCCTGTGCGATCTACGATCCCAGTGTTCGAGGATGTAAATAGCATTTGGAAGCAACCATGCTGCAGATGGACTCACTTTGGAGCAGCCGCGATGCTGAGAAGGTCGTGGATAGCATGTTCAGTGAGTTGGTCACACCACAGATTAGGATTGGTAAGGGAGACAGGGAATGGGTGACCAAAAGGCAGAGAAAGAGCAGGAAGGCAGTGCAGGTGTCTCCTGCGGTCATCTCCCTCCAAAACAGGTATACCGTTTTGGATAATGTTGGGGGAGATGACTCACCAGGGGAAGGCAGTAGTAGCCAGGCTCATGGCACCGTGGCTGGCTCTGCTGCACGGAAGGGCGGGAAAAAGACTGGCAGGGATTCAATCGTAAGGGGAGTAGACAGGCGTTTCTATGGTCGAGAATGAGACTCCCAAATGGTATGTTGCCTCCCGGGTGCACGGGTCAGGTATGTCTCAGATCGGCTGCAGGACATACTGAAGGGGGAGGGTGAACAGCCAGTTGTCGTGGTGCATATAGGCACCAACAATATAGGTAAAAAACGGGATGAGGTCCTACAATCAGAATTTAGGGAGTTAGGAGATAAGTTAAAAAGTAGGACCTCAAAGATAGTAATCTCAGGATTGCTACCAGTGCCACGAGACAGTCAGAGTAGAAATTCAAGAATAGTCAGAATGAATAGGTGGCTTGAGAGATAGTGAAGGAGGGAGGGGGGTTCAGATTTTTGGGACATTGGAACTGGTTCTGGGGGCGGTGGGACCATTACAAATCGGATGGTCTCCACCTCGGCAGGACTGGAACCAATGTCCCAGGGGGTGCTTTTGCTAACACTATCGGGAAGGTTTAAAACTAATGTGGCAGGGGGATGGGAACCAGATTAGGAAGTTACAGGTCAGTAAAGAGGCAGCAACTAAAGCCAGTAAGGTACTAGATAATAAACTCAATGTGACTAAGGGGAAGAGTAGACAGGGAAGAGATGATGAATGCAAAGGGACAGGTGGTCTGAGGTGCATTTGTTTCAATGCGAGAAGTATAGCAGGTAAGGCAGATGAACTTAGGGCTTGGATTAGTACCTGGGAATGTGATGTTATTGGTATTACTGAGACTCGGTTGAGGGAAGGGCAAGACTGGCAACTAAATATCCCAGGGTATAGATGCTTCAGGAGGGATAGAGAGGGAGGTAAAAGGGGTGGAGGAGTTGCATTACTGGTCAAAGATGATATCACAGCTGTGATTAAGGAGGGCACGATGGAGGATTCGAGCACTGAGGCAATATGGGTACAGCGAAGAAATAGGAAGGGTGCAGTAACATTGTTGGGACTTTACTACAGACCTCCCAAAAGCGAGCGTGAAGTAGAGGTACAAATATGTAGACAGATTATAGAAAAATGTAGGAGCAATAGGGTGGTCGTGATGGGAGATTTTAACTTCCCCAACATTGAATGGGACTCATGTAGTGTTGGAGGCGTAGATGGAGCAGAATTTGTAAGGAGCATCCAGGAAAGACTTTTAGAGCAGTATGTAAATAGTCGAACTCGGGAAGGGGCCATACTGGACCTGGTATTGGGGAATGATCCCGGCCAGGTGGTTGAAGTTTCAGTCGGTGATTACTTTGGGAACAGCGATCACAATTCCGTAAGTTTTAGAATACTCATGGACAAAGACGAGACTGGTCCTAAAGGGAGAGTGCTAAATTGGGGAAAGGCCAAGTATAACAAAATTCGGCAGGAGCTAGGGAATGTGCATTGGGAGCAGCTGTTTAAGGGTAAATCCACATTTGAAATGTGGGAGTCTTTTAAGGAAAGTTGATTAGAGTGCAGGACAGACATGTCCCTGTGAAAATGAAGGATAGAAATGGCAAGATTAGGGGACCATGGATGATGGGTGGAATTGTGAGACTAGCTAAGATGAAAAAGGAAGCATACATAAGATCTTTTAAAAAAATATTTTCATAAACTATCAATAACAAAATGAGAAAGAAAAAAGAACCCAACAGGGTTAAGTACAAAACACAATCTGAAAAAGCAACCCCCCAAACCCCTCCCCCCCCGTACATAAATAATAAATTTACATTAACACCCCGGCTTAACACAACAGGTGTATACACCCCCTCAGACCCTCCAGTGTAAATAACATAAACAAAAATAAAGTAAACCCCCCCCCCCCCGGGCTGCTGCTGCCATTGACCAATGTCTACCGTTCTGCCAGAAAGTCTAAGAACGGTTGCCACCGCCTAAAGAACCCTTGTACCGACCCTCTCAAGGCGAATTTCACCCTTTCCAATTTAATGAAACCTGCCATATCGCTGATCCAGGATTCCACGCTTGGGGGCCTCGCATCTTTCCACTGAAGAAGAATCCTTCGCCGGGCTACCAGGGACACAAAGGCCAGAATTCCGGCCTCTTTCGCCTCCTGCACTCCCGGCTCCTCTGCCACCCCAAATATTGTGAGCCCCCAGCCCGGTCTGACCCCGGATCCTACCACCCTCGACACCGTCCTCGCTACGCCCTTCCAAAATTCCTCCAGCGCTGGGCATGCCCAGAACATATGGGTGTGATTTGCTGGGCTCCCTGAGCACCTAACACACCTGTCCTCACCCCCAAAGAACCAGCTCATCCTTGTCCCGGTCATGTGTGCCCTGTGCAGCACCTTAAACTGTATGAGGCTGAGCCTCGCGCATGAAGAGGAAGAGTTCACCCTCCCTAGGGCATCTGCCCACGTCCCCTCTTCGATCTCCTCTCCCAACTCCTCCTCCCACTTACCTTTCAACTCCACCACCGAGGCCTCCTCCTCCTCCTGCATCACCTGGTAAGTTTCCGAGATCTTCCCCACTCCCACCCACCCCCCCGAGAACACCCTGTCCTGTACTGTGTGTGGCAGTAGCCGTGGACCTGCCAATTCTTATACTCAATGCCCCGGCCAATGAAGGCAAGAATGCCATATACCTTCTTGACTACCTTCTCCACCTGTGTTGCCCCTTTCAGTGAGTGACCTGTGGACCTGTACACCTAGATCTCTCTGACTTTCAGTACTCTTGAGGGTTCTACCATTCACTGTAATATTCCCTACCTGCATTAGACCTTCCAAAATGCATTACCTCACATTTGTCCGGATTAAACTCCATCTGCCATCTCTCCGCCCAAGTCTCCAAAGAATCTAAATCCTGCTGTATCCTCTGACAGTCCTCATCGCTATCTGCAATTCCAGCAACCTTTGTGTCGTCTGCAAACCTCCTAATCAGACCAGTTACATTTTCCTCCAAATCATTTATATATACTACAAAGGTCCCAGCACTGATCCCTGCGGAACACCACTAGTCACAGCCCTCCAATTAGAAAAGCATCCTTCCATTGCTACTCTCTCCCTTCTATGACCTAGCCAGTTCTGTATCCACCTTGCCAGCTCACCCCTGATCCCGTGTGACTTCACCTTTTGTACAAGTCTACCATGAGGGACCTTGTCAAAGGCCTTACTGAAGTGCATAGACAACATCCACTGCCCTACCTGCATCAATCATCTTTGTGACCTCCTCGAAAAACTATATCAAGTTAGTGAAACACGACCTCCCCTTCACAAATCCATGCTGCCTCTCACTAATACGTTCATTTGCTTCCAAATGGGAGTAGATCCTGTCTCGAAGAATTTTCTCCGGTAATTTCCCTACCACTGACGTAAGGCTCACCGGCCTGTAGTTCCCTGGATTATCCTTGCTACTCTTCTTAAACAGAGGAACAACATTGGCTATTCTCCAGTCCTCCGGGACATCACCTGAAGACAGTGAGGATCCAAAGATTTCTGTCAAGACCTCCGCAATTTCCTCTCTAGCCTCCTTCAGTAGTCTGGGGTAGATCCCATCAGGCCCTGGGGACTTATCTACCTTAATATTTTTCAAGACGCCCAACACCTCGTCTTTTTGGATCTCAATGTGACCCAGGCTATCTACACACCCTTCTCCAGACTCAACATCTACTAATTCCTTCTCTTTGGTGAATAGTGACGCAAAGTATTCATTTAGTACCTCGCCCATTTCCTCTGGCTCCACACATAGATTCCCTTGCCTATCCTTTAGTAGGCCAACCCTTTCCCTGGCTACCCTCTTGCTTTTTATGTACGTGTTGGGCAGAGGTTGGGCAGCGCCAGCCCCCCCCCTATCTCTACTCCGCTCCAGGAACACCCTTCTCATCCTCGGAGTCCCTGCGCCCACACAAACCCCATTATACTCCTGTTAACCCGCCTGAAAAAAGCCTTCGGGATAAACACGGGGAGGCACTGGAACAGGAACAAAAACCTTGGGAGCACCGTCATTTTGATTGATTGCACCCTACCCGCCAGGGGCAGCGGCAGCGCGTCCCACCTCTTGAACTCCTCCTCCATTTGCTCCACCAGCCTTGTAAAGTTAAGCCTATGCAGGGCACCCCAGCTCCTGGCCACCTGGACCCCCAAATATCTGAAGCTCCTCTCCGCCCTTTTTAGTGGGAGCTCGCGAATCCCCCTCTCCTGGTCCCCTAGCTGAACTACGAACAGCTCGCTCTTCCCCATATTGAGCTTGTACCCCGAAAAGTCCCCGAATTCCCTAAGAATCCTCATTACCTCTGGCATTCCTCCCACCAGGTCCACCACATACAGCAGCAGGTCGTCCGCATAAAGCGACACCCTATGCTCCTCCCCACCCCGCACCAACCCCCTCCAGTTCCTCGACTCTCTCAGTGCCATATCCAGGGGATCAATCGCCAGTGCGAAGAGCAGGGGGGTCAGGGGACACCCCTGGCTTGTCCCTCGGTGCAACCGAAAGTACTCTGACCTCCTCCTATTTGTGGCCACACTCGCCATCGGGACCTCATACAACAGCCTAACCCACCTGACAAACCCCTCCCCAAACCCGAACCTCTTCAGCACCTCCCACAGGTACCCCCACTCTACCCTATCGAAGGCTTTCTCAGCGTCCATCGCCACCACTATCTCCGCCTCCCCCTCCCTTTCCGGCATCATGATAATGTTCAAAAGCCTCCGCACATTCGCGTTCAACTGTCTCCCCTTCACAAACCCCGTCTGGTCTTCATGGATGATCTGTGGCACACAATCCTCAATCCTCGTGGCTAAGACCTTCGCCAGCACCTTGGTACAGGTCAATGTGTATGCTCCGAACTGGGACACCAAGGAAATCGGTCTGTAAGACCCACATTGCAGGGGATCCTTGTCCCGCTTCAGGATCAAGGAGATCAGTGCCCGGGACATCGCCGGGGGTAAAGCGCCCCCCTCCCCTGCCTCATTAAAGGTCCCAACTAACAGCGTGCCCAACAGGTCCATATATTTTTGAGAGAATTCGACCGGGAAACCGTCGGGCCCTGGTGCCTTCCCAGTCTATTCCTATTCCTTTGATCAGCTCCTCCATCCCAATCGGGGCCCCCAGTCCCGCCACCAGTCCCTCTTCCATCTTTGGAAACCTCAATTGGTCCAGGAACCGGCCCATCCCTCCCTCCTCCCGTGTGGGCTCGGATCGGTACAATTCCTCGTAGAAGTCCCTGAAGACCCCATTGATGCCAACCCCACTCCGCACCACGCTCCCTCCCCTGTCCTTAACTCCCCCGATCTCCCTAGCTGCGTCCCGCTTCCGAAGCTAATGCGCCAGCATCCGGCTTGCCTTTCCCCATACTCGTAGACCGCCCCCTGGGCCTTCCTCCACTGCACCTCCGCCTTCCTGGTGGTCACCAGGTCGAATTCGGCCTGGAGGCTGCGCCTCTTCCTCAACAATCCTTCCTCAGGCTCTTCCGCATACCTCCTGTCTACCCTCACCATCTCCCCCACCAGCCTCTCCCTCTCCCCCCGCTCCCTCCGCTCCTTGTGGGCCCTAATGGAGATCAGTTCTCCCCTCACCACCGCCTTCAGTGCCTCCCATACCATCCCCACTCGGACCTCCCCGTTGTCGTTGGTCTCCAAGTACCTCTCTATAATTCCTCAGACCCGCTCGCTCGCCTCCTTGTCCGCCAACAGCCCCACCTCCAAGCGCCACTGCGGGCGCTGGTCCCTCTCCTCCCCCATCTCCAAGTCCACCCAATGCGGGGCGTGGTCCGAAATGGCTATTGCCGAATACTCGGTATCCTCTACTCTCGCTATCAGTGCCTTACTCAAAATGAAAAAGTCGATTCGAGAATAAGCCTTATGGACATGTAAGAAGAATGAAAATTCCCTAGCCCCCGGCCTTGCAAATCTCCAAGGGTGCACCCCTCCCATTTGGTCCATAAATCCCCTCAACACTCTAGCCACCGCCGGCTTCCTACCTGTCCTAGACCTGGAGCGATCCAGTGCCGGATCCAACACCGTGTTAAAGTCACCCCCCATTATCAGGCCCCCCACTTCCAAGTCTGGGATGCGACCCAACATACGCTGCATAAAACCCGTATCGTCCCAGTTCGGAGCATACACATTGACCTGTACCACCCTCTCTCCCTGCAACTTACCACTTACCATTATGTACCTACCGCCATTATCTGCCACAATACTCGACGCCTCGAATGACACCTTCTTTCCCACCAAGATCGCCACTCCTCGATTTTTGGCATATAGCACCAAGTGAAACACCTGATCGACCCACCCTTTCCTCAGTCTTACCTGGTCTGCCACCTTCAGGTGTGTCTCCTGCTCCTGGAGCTTAACCATATCCACGTTAAGCCCCTTCAGGTGCGCGAACACGCAGGCCAGCTGAACCGGCCCATTCAGTCCCCTTACATTCCAGGTTATCAGCTGGATCAGGGGGCTACCCGCCCCCCTGCCCCGCCGACTAGCCATGACCCCTCTTCGGCCAGCCACGCGCTCGCACCCCACACCCGGCCCGTTCCCCACAGCGGCATACCCCCGCCTCGACACCCCGCCCCCCCCCCCCGCCCCGGCTAGGACCCATCCTAGTTGGTTTACTCCCCCCATTGCACTTCCGCAAGTCAGCTGACTCCTGCTGACCCCGGCCACTCCCGCCTCCCCTTCGACTCCTCCCATTGTGTGGCACACCCTCCTCCACCGCTCCCCATCGACAGGCTCTCCCCCCCCTCCGTTCTAAGCGCGGGAAAGAACCCTCGCTTCCCTGCCCCAGCCCCGCCCCCCCAGTCTTCGGCGCGGGAAAAAAAGCCCGCGCTCTCCACCTAACAGGCCCCGCCACCAACCAAAACAGTGCCCAACCCGCCCCATCCACCCTCCCCGACCCGAAAGAGAAAAACACACTTTCACCCCCTTCCTGTGCAGCACCGCCTTCGCTCGATTGTACCCGGACCTCCTCTTCGCCACCTCCGCACTCCAGTCCTGATATATCCGAACCTCCGCGTTCTCCCACCTGCTGCTCCTCTCCTTCTTGGCCCACCTGAGCACACACTCCCGATCGACGAACCGATGGAACCTCACCAGCACCACCCGCGGAGGCTCGTTAACCTTGGGCCTCCTCGCCAACTCTTTATGGGCCCCTTCCAGCTCCAGGGGCCCCTGGAAGGACCCCGCTCCCATCAACGAGTTCAACATGGTGACCACATAGGCCCCCACGTCCGGCCCCTCCAGCCCCTCCGGGAGGCCCAGAATCCGCAGATTCTTCCGCCTCGACCGATTCTCCATCTCCTCAAACTGCTCCTGCCATTTCTTGTGGAGCGCCTTGTGCGCCTCCACCTTTACCGCCAGGTCTAAGATCTCGTCCTCATTGTCAGAGATCTTTTGTCGAGCCTCTCGGATCGCCACCCCCTGGGCTGTCTTTGTCTCCAGCAGCTTATCAATAGAAGCCTTCATCGGCTCTAGCAGGTCCGTTTTAATCTCTCTGAGGCAGCGTTGGATACCCTCCTGTTGCTCCTCCGCCCACTGCCTCCACGCTGCCTGGTCTCCGCCCGCCGCCATTTTGTCCTTCTTCCCTCCCTTCTTCTGCTCCACCACCACCTTTTTTGTCGCCCCACTACTAGTTAAAGACATATACTGACGGGGAGCTTTTATTAACTCCTTCCCACACCGGGAAACGTCGAAAAAGTGCCCTTGGGGGCCCTGAAATGAGCCCAAAAGTCCATTTTTGCGGGAGCCGCCGAATGTGCGACTTAGCTCCGCATAGCCGCAACCGGAAGTTTCAAGAGGGAATCCTTTTGGCAGTGTTCGCTTCACCAATCTGCCCCAAAAAGTCTGTGAAAACTCCTGAAAAAGGTCTGAGAGTAAGTTCCAGACGGGAGCTGCCGAATGCGCGACCTACTCCTCCATGGCCGCTACCGGAAGCCTCGTCCCCACTTCTTCAATGGCCTTGGTAGATCTCTTCACAGTTGTTCCCTCTGCTGCTAGAATTCACCTTTATTAGAGGCCCTCAAGTCAGGTTGCAGCTTTAAGCTTGCCCTTCCCCGCCTGCATGCTGGAAGAGGCTCCTCTCTCCCCTGCAGTTACAGACAAATCTTTTACTGTTTCTGCCGGGTCTGGTAACCAAAAGACATAACATTCCTGGGGGACACTGTCACAGGAATGCTGCAGCCTTCTTCCCACACCGGGAAATGTCAAACAAATGCCGTGGGGGCCCTGTAAAAGAGCCCAAAAGTCCATTCCAAGCGGGAGCTACTGAATCTGCGACCTAGCTCTGCATAGCCGCACCCGGAAGTCCCCATACATAAGATCTAGGCGACTTAAAACTGAAGAAGCTTTGGAGGAATATCGGGAAAGTAGGACAAATCTCAAACGCGCAATAAAGAGGGCTAATAGGGGTCATGAAATATCTCTGGCCACCAGGGTTAAGGAAAATCCCAAAGTTTTTTATATGTATATAAGGAGCAAGAGGGTAACTAGAGAAAGGATTGGCCCACTCAAATGCAAAAGAGGGAATTTATACGTGGAGTCAGAGGAAATGGGTGAGATTCTTAATGAGTACTTTGCATTGGTATTCACCAAGGAGAGGGACATGACGGATGTTGAGGCTAGGGCTGGATGTTTAAATACTCTGGGTCAAGTCGGCATAAGGAAGGGGGAGGTTTTGGGTATTCTAAAAGGCATTAAGGTGGACAATTTCCCAGGTCCAGATGGGATCTATCCCAGGTTTCTGAGGGAAGCGAGGGACGAAATAGCTGGTGCCTTAACCATAAGACCATAAGACATAGGAGCGGAAGTAAGGCCATTCGGCCCATCGAGTCCACTCCGCCATTCAATCATGGCTGATTTCAACTCCATTTACCCACTCTCTCTCCATAGCCCTTAATTCCTCGCGAAATCAAGAATTTATCAACTTCTGTCTTAAAGACACTCAACGTCCCGGCCTCCACCGCCCTCTGTGGCAATGAATTCCACAGACCCACCACTCTCTGGCTGAAGAAATTTCTCCTCATCTCTGTTCTAAAGTGACTACCTTTTATTCTAAGGCTGTGCCCCCGGGTCCTAGTCTCCCCTGCTAATGGAAACAACTTCCCTACATCCACCTTATCTAAGCCATTCATTATCTTGTAAGTTTCTATTAGATCTCCCCTCAACCTCCTAAACTCCAATGAATATAATCCCAGGATCCTCAGACGTTCATCGTATGTTAGGCTTACCATTCCTGGGATCATCCGTGTGAATCTCCGCTGGACCCGCTCCAGTGCCAGTATGTCCTTCCTGAGGTGTGGGGCCCAAAATTGCTCACAGTATTCTAAATGGGGCCTAACTAATGCTTTATAAAGCTTCAGAAGTACATCCCTGCTTTTATATTCCAAGCCTCTTGAGATGAATGACAACATTGCGTTTGCTTTCTTAATTACGGACTCAACCTGCAAGTTTACCTTTAGAGAATCCTGGACTAGGATATCTTAACAGATATCTTTGCAGCATCCTTGAGCATGGGTGAGGTCCTGGAGGACTGGAGAATTGCTAATGTTGTCCCTTTGTTTAAGACGGGTAACAGGGATAATCCAGGGAATTATAGACCTGTGAGCTTGATGTCAGTGGTAGGCAAACTGTTGGAAAAGATACTGAGGGCTAGGATCTATTCACATTTGGAAGAAAATAGACTTATCAGTGATAGGCAGCATGGTTTTGTGCAGGGAAGGTCATGTCTTACAAACCTAATAGAATTCTTTGAGGAAGTGACAAAGTTAATTGATGAGGGAAGGGCTGTAGATGTCATATACATGGACTCCAGTAAGGCGTTTGATAAAGTTTCCCATGGCAGGTTGATGGAAAAAGTGAAGTCGTATGGGGTTCAGGGTGTACTAGCTAGATGGATAAAGAACTGGCTGGGCAACAGGAGACAGAGAGTAGTGGTGGAAGGGAGTGTCTCAAAATGGAGAAAGGTGACTAGTGGTGTTCCACAGGGATCTGTGCTCGGACCACTGTTGTTTGTGATATACATAAATGATCTGGACGAAGGTATAGGTGGTCTGATTAGCAAGTTTGCAGATGATACTAAGATTGGTGGAGTTGCAGTTAGCAAGGAGGACTGTCAGAGAATACAGAAAAATATAGATAGATTGGAGAGTTGGGCAGAGAAATGGCAGATGGAGTTCAATCCAGGAAAATGTGAGGTGATGCATTTTGGAAGATCTAATTCAAGAGTGGACTATACGGTCAATGGAAGAGTCCTGGGGAAAATTGATGTACAGAGAGATCTGGGAGTTCAGGTCCATTGTACCCTGAAGTTGGCAACGCAGGTCGATAGAGTGGTCAAGAAGGCACACAGCATGCTTGCCTTCATCGGACGGGGTATTGAGTACAAGAGTCAGCAGGTCATGTTACAGTTGTATAGGACTTTGGTTAGGCCACATTTGGAATACTGCGTGCAGTTCTGGTCGCCAAATTACCAGAAGGATGTGGATGCTTTAGAGAGGGTGCAGAGAGGGTTCACCAGGATGTTGTCTGGTATGGAGGGTGCTAGCTATGAAGAAAGGGTGAGTAGATTAGGATTGTTTTCGTTGGAAAGACGGAGGCTGAGGGGGGACCTGATTGAGGTCTACAAAATTATGAGAGGTATGGACAGGGTGGATAGCAACAAGCTTTTTCCAAGAGTGGGGGTGTCAATTACAAGGGGTCACGATTTCAAGGTGAGAGGGGAAAAGTTTAAGGGAGGTGTGCGTGGAAAGTTTTTTACGCAGAGGGTGGTGGGTGCCTGGAACCCTTTGCCAGCGGAGATGGTAGAGGGCACGATAGCCTGATTTAAGATGCACCTAGACAGATATATGAACGGGCGGGGAACAGAGGGAAGTAGATCCTTGGAAAATAGAAGACAGGTTTAGATAAAGGATCTGGATCGGCGCAGGCTGGGAGGGCTGAAGGGCCTGTTCCTGTGCTGTAATTTTCTTTGTTCTTTGGAAGGGTTGCCATAAAGAAACAAAAGAGTTTTGAACTTAACGAGCCAAAATGGGGTGCGTATGGGGCCGCGGCGGGTAAGAGTGTGTGGAATCCCCGGGTAGGACAGTGACCAGTGCAGTGTGTGCTCTACCCGAGCTTAGCTGACCAGAGGGGGGGGTCCTCAGGCAGGGCGGGGACCAGTGCCGTTTCTCCATGCCTGAGCGACCGGCAAGAAGGGAATGAATATGTGGTCGTCGTGGGGGCTGCCTCTCGTGATTACCTTCAAATCAGGAGAGTAGTTATGATTGGTTGTCTGCCGACAAACTAGTTCCTCTAACAGCCATTGGGCGTCAGAAGGGTAGTTCTGCCTGCATCAAGACGTGGCTTTGGGCCATGAAAACTTTAAATTAACAAACAACATTTAACATTCACAAGAACGAACAAACATGCATAACAAACATGGTGCAGGTTCCATCAGAAAGGACACCGTAACTCTCCATCGGTTCCTTTTTGCCATCATCTGGACACCTCATTGCTCAGTAGCGAACAGAGTCGCAAAGGGATTTGTTTGGTGGGAGTCAGACTCTATGTCATCATCTTCTCCCGGCTGCCATACACTTGACTGGAGTAGGTTTGCTAAAGCTGCGTGGGGCAAATTGGGATCCATCTCATCATTCCGGGTGAGCCTGAATGAATTGTCTTGGTGCCAGATTCTTGTGTCGAGGTTGGAGCTGCTCGGTTTTAATCCATAATCGTCGGGCGGTGGGTCTGGGCCAGGGGATTTAATGTATGTTATCTCAAAGGGGTCGCTGGAATCATGTTCGAAATCGCTGGGAGGGGGCCTGGTGCAGAGGTGTAATCGTAGCGTGGTGTGCTGGGGCTGTCACTATCGCTGTCGCTGCTGGTTGAAGGAAGGGAGAGGCGGAGTCGTGCCTCTGGGGGTGGAGTCGTGTCTGAGGACGGGCTGGACGGGTTGGGTGAGGGTAGGAATATGTCATTCGTGGGCAGGGCGTGCTCATCTGCTGCTGCAAGCGAGATGTGGTGTGCATGGTTGTTCTGCGAGCCATAAGCCTGAAGCTGGTTTATGTGAAACCACGCAGACTTGCCATTGGGATATGTGATCTTGTATACCGAGGGGCTGAAATGGAGTCCGGAAAATTTGTGGGAAAGGAATGAACTGGGGTTGTATCGGGATAGCATCACTTGCTGCCCTACTGCAAACTCGGTGGCGTGTACCATTTTATCAAAGCAAGCCTTCCTTTGCTTCTTCCGTGTCCCAAGTCTAACAGCTGCTGTGAGCTGGGCTGCCTTTACTTTATCAATAATCTGCTGTACTGCTTTTTTCTGCGTGAGGGCGGTGACTGTGGGGCTGGCCAAATCCAGTCCTAATAAATACTCTGTCCCTTTCATGGGGCATCCGGTCATGAGGGTGTGGGGGGTGTATCCTGTGGACGTGGATACCGTGTTTCGAATGAACATTAAAGCAAATGGGAGAAACGTGTCCCAGGTGCTATTGTGCTGTTGCACCATTTTCCTGAGGGTGGCTTTTAGAGTTCTGTTCATCCTCTCTACAATGCCGCTTGATTGGAGGTGGTATGCTATATGAAACTTTTACTTTATTCTGAAAATTGTGAGGATGTTTTTCGTCACTCGTCCTGTAAAGTGGGAGCCTTGATCAGACTCTATACTGCGTGGGAGACCCCATCTTGTAAAGATGTGCTGTGTTAGAATTTTAGCTGTCGTTTTGGCCATTTTTGTTTTGGATGGAAAAGCTTCCATCCATTTTGTGAAGTTGTCGATGACCACCAACACATACTTAAAACCATTTCTGCAGGGGGGTAGGGGTCCTATATAATCTATTTGCAAATTCGTCCAGGGGCCATTAACAGGGCGGGTGTGACTAAGCTGAACCTTTCTTGCAGATCTGTCCGGATTGTTCTGGGCACAGATTAAGCAATTTTCAATGTAATGAGTAACATTGGCTTTTAAATCAGGCCACCAGCAGAGAGGTCTGAGGTGGACTAGGGTGGGTTCAATGCCCTGGTGTCCATGATTGTCATGAAACTGACAAATAATTTGGTTCCTGTCCCGGCTGGGGGCTACATAAATGCCGTCTTTTAAAATCACACCGTCATGTGTGGTTATCGCGTTTTAAAACTTATCATAAGGGGCTGGGAAGTTGCCTTTTAAAACTTCCCTGAGCTTCTCATCTTCTTTTTGAGCTTTTGCCAAATCTTGAATGTTGGTCTGTGAGACCTGAACCGCATGTACTGTGGCATTTTTGGGGGGGTTCCAAAAGTGACCATGTCTGGAACCTGCTTTCGCTAGGGTGTCTGCTTTAACGTTACCAGTGGGGAAGAACGATGATGACTGCGAACTTTAATAATGCCATATTTCCTATATTTAGCTGTCTCTAGGATATGCCGGAGTAATGGGGCTGAGGGTAGGAACTTTCCGTCTGCGGAAACAAATCCTCTAGTTTCCCACAGGGTTAGGAATTTGGTTGAACTGTTGCAGACATATAAACTGTCCGAACATATGTCTGCTGGGGTCGGAAACGAGTCGGGGTGGTCTACAATGTACGCTATGGCTGCCAGTTCTGCTGCCTGCGAACCTAAGTGTCCTGGCAATTTCAACGAAATCTCTTCTAGGGCGCGACCCTGTGCGTCCTCTACATAAATACCACAACCTGTAATTCTTTTCCCATTTAAAACTGTGGAGGAGCCATCCACATAGATTCTCAGGGGTGTGCATGTGTCTGTGGGCTGGGGTCTCTGGGGTGTAGTACCTGCTTTCCTGGGAGCTGACTTATGTTTAGAGGAGATGATCTCACACTCGTGTGGGGTACCTGCATATTGTAAGTTATCGGCTAGGAAAGTGTGGGTCTTGGTTCTTTTAACTGTGATGTCCCGTCCCTGTAAAAGAAGGGTTCAACGGGCTGCGCGGATTTGGCTTAAGTCGACCATCTGGAAGTAGCTGTGTTGGGGGGTGTTCAGTGTGAATGGTGATGGGGTTGAGTTCTGTAATGTAGGCAAAGTATTGTACTGCCCAAAAAACTGCGAGCAGGTCCCTTTCGCAGGCAGAAAACCCTTGCTCGACAGGATCTAACACGCGTGAGGTGTATGCCATGGGGCCTAATTGGTCATGGCGTTCCTGGAGGAGCAAGGCCGAAAGGGTTCGGTCGGTGCTTGCAACTTCAATTGCGTACGGGGCAAGTGGATCTGGGACCTGTAACGCGGGATCTGTGCTGAGGGCTCTTTTTAAAGCATCCACGGCATCCGTGTGCTGTGGAAGCCATTCCCAAGGTGCTTGTTTCTTGAGAAGGTCGGATAGGGGCGCTGCTTTTGTGGCGAAACTGTTGATATGTTTTCGGCAGTAGCCAACCAGTCCTAGAAATGACTGGAGGGCTGTTACGTTATGGTGAAGGGGCAATTTGATGATCAAGTCAATTCTCTTTTGCTCAATCTCGCGTTTACCATGTGTGATTACTGTACCCAAGTAAATCACTTTTTCCTGCAAAATCTGGGCCCTTTTGGGGTTCACTTTACATCCAATATGTTGTAGGAGTCCTAAAACTTCAGTGAGAAGTGAAATGTGCTCTCCCTTTGTGTCCGTCTGTAGTAGCAGATCATCTACATATTAGACCAGACAATCGGGTCGGGAAAATGTTGCTAATCCATTTGCCAGCTGTCGGTGGAAAATGGAGGGGGAGTTGTGGAAGCCTTGTGCAAGGCATGTCCACGTATATTGTTATCCCTGGAACGTGAATGCAAATTTATATTGGCACGCTTTATCCAATGGAATGGACCAAAAGCCGTTGCTAATGTCCCAAACCAAAATTTATTTTGACTGTAATCCCTGTTTGAGCATGGTCTCAGGATTCATGGCTATGGTGGTGGCTGCTACTGGGGTTACTTTGTTCAGTTCCCGGTAATCAATGTTCAGTCGCCATGATCCATCGGATTTCCTGACGGAGCAAATTGGTGCGTTATTCGTGGAGGCTACTGATCGGAGTACGCCTTGATCAAGCAGACTCTGTATTACATTTGAGATTTCTCCCTCTGCTTCTTGGGGGAAACCGTACTGCTTTTGGGGTCTGGGATCGGGACCTGTAATGTTCACTAAGCCAGTGATCTTGCCACAGTCGTGCTTGTGCTGTGCAAATGCTGCTTTGTGTTGCTGCAGGACTTCCCTAACTTGTTTGTCCTGACTAATGGCTCGGGGTTCGAACCAGGAGTCTCCTACTGCGTTGATTCTATTTTCATACTCTCCAACTGTGAGCGTGGCGGGGGCTCGTGATGCCTTTGCCATTCTCCATACACATTTATTTACCGGATCAAATGATAGATTGTGGGAGCTCATGAAGTCAATTCCTAAGATGTGTTCGGCTGTCTGGGGTAGATCAACCAGAACTACGGGGTGTTTTGTTTTAATGTTCCCTATCTCGATTGCTACAGGGGCTGTGATATGTCCCTGCTGTAAATGACCTGTAAAACCGTTGAGTGTAATGGTGTCTGTCGTGGGCCACGTGTCTCGCTGAAATATCGTGGAGGAATTGAGCGTGGTGGGGGACCCTCCTGTGTCCCAAAGGAATTCTACGGGGTGTCCCCGGACTGTGCTTGCCACTACCGGTCTACCGGACTTGTCCCAAAGGGTGTCGCAGACCCAAGTTGGGGAGCCCAAACACCGTCAGTCGGTGCTGTTCATATCTACATTCTCAGAACGGGCGCTAACAGTGTGGATTGGTTTTGCTCTATTCTTATTTCGGGTGCCTGTCTGATGGTTTCTCTGCTGCTTCTTGGGTGCATTGCACTCTTGTGCGTAGTGTCCTAATTGTCCACAATTGTAACACTTCTAGGGCTTGGGTTGCTGTGGGCTGTTCCTGCCCTCATTTACCCATGCGGGTTCTGGTGCCTCCTAACTGGATGCATGTCTGCCTGTTCTTCCTCGGTTTTAACAAATGCGGTTTTGCCTTGGACGGACTGTTCCCAAGAGCGGGACAATCTCTTCAAAATCCATTTCTCACTGTGGGCCCCGTCTGAGGAGTCGTAATTTGCACAAGCTCTCTGTCCTGCCTCTGTCGCATGAGAAACTGATATGCAAGTCCATTTGGCCATATTATCTGGGGACAAATGGGCGCGGGCTAACTCTCCAAATACCGCTGTAAAATGAATCCACAAGCATCCAGAAAACGCTGTGGGGTGCTCTGTCTTTTTCTGCCTACATTTGTTTAGGCCTTCTACGGGGTCTCCTTTGTTATAGCCGATCGCATCTAGGATCGCTGTGTGCATTTCTTGGAGTGTGCCTCCTCCTACATTCTGTGGGTCGGGAAGGGCTGCACGACTGAAGGGTCGAGGCTTAAAACTGTGAGCTTCACTTGCTCCTTTTCATCCAGGCCATACATGGTCGCCTGCTGTTTTACTCTTGCAAAGTAATGGTGGGTGTCTGATGTCGTAGGGACAGTGTAATTTTATCACACGCATCCCGTAATGGGGTTACAGTTAATGGGGTCGTGTATAGGAAATCTGGGTCTCCTTCTGTTGTGGCCCTGCGCTGTGTGGTTACAGGGTTCATCGGGGTGTGTTCTGCCTGTGCAGTTGGGGGTTGGGGTGCTTTTCGTTTCTGGGGTTTTTCCTATGTACATGTCCCATGTACATATATATCTGTGGGCAGTCTCATTTAGCTCCTGCCAATCGGGTCTGTTTTCCTGGTCTAACTGGGGTCCAAACGTGCTCTGAAACCCATTCTGAACGGAAAGCAGAGATTGCAATTCTGCAATTTGCTTCCAGCACTTTGCATGATTTACCGAGCTCTGCCTTTGTTCCGTTGTGGAAGTGTGGAGTGCTCGTAGGGCTGCTTTTAAGTCATTGCACTGTTTCTGCAACTGCACAACCTGTTGTTCAGTTTCCTGTCTTACCAAGACCGCCGTTGCGTGTCTTGGTAGGCCTTATCATATTGGGTCTGAAAACTACTCAAATGGGCAAGACAAGAACAAAGAACAACAAAGAACAAAGAAATGTACAGCACAGGAACAGGCCCTTCGGCCCTCCAAGCCCGTGCCGACCATACTGCCCGACTAAACTACAATCTTCTACACTTCCTGGGTCCGTATCCTTCTATTCCCATCCTATTCATATATTTGTCAAGATGCCCCTTAAATGTCCCTATCGTCCCTGCCTCCACTACCTCCTCCGGTAGTGAGTTCCAGGCACCCACTACCCTCTGCGTAAAAAACTTGCCTCGTACATCTACTCTAAACTTTGCCCCTCTCACCTTAAACCTATGCCCCCTAGTAATTGACCCCTCTACCCTGGGGAAAAGCCTCTGACTATCCACTCTGTCTATGCCCCTCATAATTTTGTATACCTCTATCAGGTCGCCCCTCAACCTCCTTCGTTCCAGTGAGAACAAACCGAGTTTATTCAATCGCTCCTCATAGCTTATGCCCTCCATACCAGGCAACATTCTGGTAAATCTCTTCTGCACCCTCTCTAAAGCCTCCACATCCTTCTGGTAGTGTGGCGACCAGAATTGAACACTATACTCCAAGTGTGGCCTAACTAAGGTTCTATACAGCTGCAACATGACTTGCCAATTCTTATACTCAATGCCCCGGCCAATGAAGGCAAGCATGCCGTATGCCTTCTTGACTACCTTCTCCACCTGTGTAGCCCCTTTCAGTGATCTGTGGACCTGTACTCCTAGATCTTTTTGACTTTCAATACTCTTGAGGGTTCTACCATTCACTGTATATTCCCTACCTGCATTAGCCCTTCCAAAATGCATTACCTCACATTTGTCCAGGTTAAACTCCATCTGCCATCTCTCCGCCCAAGTCTCCAGACAATCTAAATCCTGCTGTATCCTCAGACAGTCCTCATCGCTATCCGCAATTCCACCAACCTTTGTGTCGTCTGGTGTGCCAGCTTGGCATCAGCCACCTCCTTGTCCCTCGCCGCTAACTGCTCTCTCAATTCCCTGTTCTCCTTCTCAAATTCACTCACATCTCCTTCACTATTCCTGTCTCTCTCCTCAATCTCTCTACGGAGCGTCCTACGACCTCCTCTGTGCCTCGCAATTGTGCCAAGCAGGACACGATTGCCATCGGCTTGCGAGCTTTCCCTAAGCTCTTCTTATGGATCTCTGTCAGGTTCTCCCACCAAGTATACCCTATACTCCCAGCCTGTTTCATCATTGGCGCAGAATTCACTCCAAAGGGGTCATCCTTTCCCTTTGAGATATTTTCTGATCTCTTCTTCCCATATGGGACACTGTCCTACTCTACTGGTCGCTGCGACCTCGAATTCCTGGGGGTTCATAAGGCGTTCCATTGCCTTCGTTGCCATTTTCTCTATCTCTGGGTTCTCTACTGAATTTGGAACAGGGGGTGATAAAGTGGTGATGCAAACACGGGTACGGCTTACGCTAATCTCCGGCCTACAAAACTCCCGACAGTTTTACGCAACAAAATCTCTCAGGTTTACCTTATATCCCTGTTAGTACGCATGCATTAACACACTTCCGAATCTTGGAGGTTTGATCAGTATCGTTCTTACACATGTGGTTTTTCTGTTTCCAATTGGATTCCAATTCAAATTTGGGTTCTCTCGGAGTGACTTGGCCACTTCTAGGTCGAGTCCCGTCAGAGGTCGCCAGTAAATGTTGCTCTCTTTGGTTGGCTCTGAATATGGCAGTCAATATGGTCACCTTCCTTAATCCTAATTACGTTTGCTTTAGAGTCGCCAGGTATCTTTCGATGCCACAAGGTTCAAACCCGAATACTGGTCAAAGAGTCGGTACACCAGTTAGTTAGTTCAAAGTCAAGACTATTTATTTACATACACAGCAATATCTACTCATGCACGAAATACTACAGACTAAACTGTCACTACTGCTAAAACCTATACTTAGCTTCGGGCACCCACTCAGTCAGAGGAACAATGGCCGTTATTCGGTTCTGAGGCTGCTGGGGTCGAAGTGGTAGAGGGGAACAGCTAAGGTCGTCCGTCTGGTAACGAGCGTTGACCTTGGACTTACTTGCTTCTGGTGTAGCTGGTGGAAGGGTCTCTCCGCTGTGAGAGCCGATTCCAAGAGAGTGATTCTCTCTTGGGGCCTTCTTATACCCGAAGGGGCTTCGCGCGCTTTTGGGTGGGCCTTGAACTTGGCCCCAATCAATTGGGCCATTTCTTGATCATTCGCATTGATCTTGACCAATAAAGGGGTGGGTGCCCTGATGTCTGGGCGTGTCCTAGGTGGCCGTTGGCCTGCTTTGTTTTCTGCTTTCAGTTTGGGGAACTGGCGCCGCGAGGTCTGGGGCCAGATCGGTTACTTTAGTATCTTCCTTTGTTCCTGGAGATGGGCCATCAATATGCTAATGAGCCTACAATTTCAGTCTTGTCTGGGAGCTACGGCTCCAATATGCAGACAGGCTCTGTGCCTGTTTGTTTTCTTAACTTTGTCCATTTTTCCCTGCAATCTTTGCAAATGTCCATTTTGTATTCTGGAAGTGGCCATCCCAGATGGCTACAGAGGGAGTGGTGGGCAGTAGATTGGGGGCTTTGAAGGGGCCACATCCTTCATCTGGAAACTTAGCAACTTGACCCAAAGGTCCTCCCTTTGTAAGAGGACTGCATGACACCACAAACCCTTGGTAATTCTTTGGAAGTCCATATTGTTTGCCTGGACTGGACCCTGATTTCTGCCATGTAGAAGCCATTACTTCTTAATGGACATAACAATCGTTACTTGAATACTAGGCCTCTAGCTGTCCGGAGACTAAGTAACTGACAGCCTGAGAGACCCCAGCCCTGACTCCTCTGATACAAGAAACAATGTTTGGGGTGGACAGAGAGTCTCGATTCTACCAAAAAACAAGACTTCTCTGAAACTGGGAATGCGTGCCACGTCCAATGTATCTGGGATGCGACTTATTTCCATGGTCTGCTATTGTACTCCGAGCAGGATTGTAGTGGAATAGAACCCACATTTTCAGGGCTCCCGTATTTATTGCTTGTCCACAGGGCATCATAACTCAAAGTGAAAGTCTCACCTTAGATGCACATAGAGCAAACAACACTGATTGATTCAAATAACCACTTTCGATTAGCTTTTTAAAAAAAAAAAAATTTATGAAAGTTTTTCATAAAATATCAATGACAAAATGAGAAAGAAAAAAGAACCCAACAGGGTTAAGTACAAAATACAATCTAAAAAAGCAACCCCCCAAACCCCTCC
This sequence comes from Scyliorhinus torazame, assembly GCF_047496885.1. Lineage (NCBI taxonomy): Eukaryota > Metazoa > Chordata > Chondrichthyes > Carcharhiniformes > Scyliorhinidae > Scyliorhinus > Scyliorhinus torazame. The sequence goes on from NC_092712.1 coordinate 78,520,613, forward strand.
CCCCCCGTACATAAATAATAAATTAACATTAACACCCCGACTTAACACAACAGGTGTATTCACCCCCTCAGACCCTCCAGTGTAAATAACAAACAAAAATAAAGTAAACCCCCCCCCCACCGAGCTGCTGCTGCCATTGACCAATGTCTATCGTTCTGCCAGAAAGTCTAAGAACGGTTGCCACCGCCTAAAGAGCCCTTGTACCGACCCTCTCAAGGCGAATTTCACCCTCTCCAATTTAATGAACCCTGCCATATCGCTGATCCAGGATTCCACACTTGGGGGCCTCGCATCTTTCCACTGAAGGAGAATCCTTCGCCGGGCTACCAGGGACGCAAAGGCCAGAATTCCGGCCACTTTCGCCTCCTGCACTCCCGGCTCCTCTGCCACCCCAAATATTGCGAGCCCACAGCCCGGTCTGACCCTGGATCCTACCACCCTCGACACCGTCCTCGCTACGCCCTTCCAAAATTCCTCCAGCGCCCCCGTAATGGGGTCCACGCCGAAGCCCCAACTTCCCCCCTATGCCGCCTCCACTGCCCCCAAAGTTTGAGGGCCGCCACCACCACCGGGCTCGTGATATACCTCCTTGGAGGGAGCGGCAGCGGCGCCATTGCCAGCGCCCCCAGACTCGTACCCACACAGGACGCTGTCTCCAGCCTCTTCCATGCAGCCCCCTCCATCACCCACTTGCGCACCATCGTCGCATTGGCGGCCCAGTAGTACACACAGAGGTTGGGCAGCGCCAGTCCCCCCCTATCGCTACTCCGCTCCAGGAACACCCTTCTCACCCTCCGAGTCCCTTGCGCCCACACAAACCCCATTATACTCCTGTTAACCCGCCGGAAAAAAGCCTTCGGGATAAACACTGGGAGGCACTGGAACAGGAACAAAAACCTTGGGAGCACCGTCATTTTGATTGACTGCACCCTACCCGCCAAGGACAGCGGCAACGCGTCCCACCTCTTGAACTCCTCCTCCATTTGCTCCACCAGCCTTGTAAAGTTAAGCCTAGGCAGGGCCCCCCAGCTCCTGGCCACCTGGACCCCCAAATATCTGAAGCTCCTCTCCGCCCTTTTTAGTGGGAGCTCGCCAATCCCCCTCTCCTGGTCCCCTAGCTGAACTGCGAACAGCTCGCTCTTCCCCATATTGAGCTTGTACCCCGAAAAGTCCCCGAATTCCCTAAGGATCCTCATTACCTCTGGCATTCCTCCCACCAGGTCCGCCAGTTACAGCAGCAAGTCGTCCGCATAAAGCAACACCCTATGCTCCTCCCCACCCCGCACCAACCCCCTCCAGTTCCTCGACTCTCTCAGTGCCATAGCCAGGGGTTCAATCGCCAGTGCGAAGAGCAGGAGGGACAGGGGGCACTCCTGTCTCTTCCCTCGGTGCAACCGAAAGTACTTGGATCTCCTCCTATTTGTGGCCACACTCGCCATCGGGACCTCATACAACAGCCTAACCCACCTGACAAACCCCTCCCCAAACCCGAACCTCTTCAGCACCTCCCACAGGTACCCCCACTCTACCCTATCGAAGGCTTTCTCAGCGTCCATCGCCACCACTATCTCCGCCTCCCCCTCCCTCGCCGACATCATGATAACGTTCAAAAGCCTCCGCACATTCGCGTTCAACTGTCTCCACTTCACAAACCCCGTCTGGTCTTCATGGATGATCTGCGGCACACAATCCTCAATCCTCGTGGCTAAGACCTTCGCCAGCACCTTGGCATCTACATTTAGCAAGGAAATTGGTCTGTAAGACCCACATTGCAGGGCATCCTTGTCCCGCTTCAGGATCAAGGAGATCAGTGCCCGGGACATCGTCGGGGGCAAAGCCCCCCCCTCCCTTGACTCATTAAAGGTCCTAACTAACAGCGGGCCCAACAGGTCCATATATTTTTTATAGAACTCGACCGGTAAACCCTCCAGCCCCGGTGCCTTCCCCGCCTGCATGCTTCCTATCCCTCTGATCAGCTCCTCCAGCCCAATTGGGGCCCCCAGTCCCGCCACCAGTCCCTCTTCCACCTTTGGAAACCTCAATTGGTCCAGGAAACGGCCCATCGCTCCCTCCTCCCGTGGGGGCTCGGATCGGTACAATTTCTCGTAGAAGTCCCTGAAGACCCCATTGATGCCAACCAGACTCCGCAGCACGCTCCCTCCCCTGTCCTTAACTCCACCGATCTCCCTAGCTGCGTCCCGCTTCCGAAGCTGATGCGCCAGCATCCGGCTTGCCTTTTCCCCATACTCGTAGACCGCCCCCTGGGCCTTCCTCCACTGCACCTCCGCCTTCCTGGTGGTCACCAGGTCGAATTCGGCCTGGAGGCTGTGCCTCTTCCTCAACAATCCTTCCTCAGGCTTTTCCGCATACCTCCTGTCTACCCTCACCATCTCCCCCACCAGCCTCTCCCTCTCCCCCCGATCCCTCCGATCGTTGTGGGCCCTGATGGAGATAAGCTCTCCCCTCACCACCGCCTTCAGTGCCTCCCATACCATTCCCACTCAGACCTCCCATTGTCGTTGGTCTCCAAGTACCTCTCGATACTTCCTCGGACCCGCTCGCTCATCTCCTCGTCCGCCAACTGCCCCACCTCCAAGCGCCACAGTGGGCGCTGGTCCCACTCCTCCCCCATCTCCAAGTCCACCCAATGCGGGGCGTGGTCCGAAATGGCTATTGCCGAATACTCGGTATCCTCTACTCTCGCTATCAGCGCCTTACTCAAAATGAAAAAGTCGATTCGAGAATAAGCCTTATGGACATGTGAGAAGAATGAAAATTCCCTAGCCCCCGGCCTTGTAAATCTCCAAGGGTCCACACCTCCCATTTGGTCCATAAATCCCCTCAACACTCTAGCCGCCGCCAGCTTCCTACCCGTCCTAGACCTGGAGCGGTCCAGTGACGGATCCAACACCGTGTTAAAGTCTCCCCCCATTATCAGGCCCCCCACTTCCAAGTCTGGGATCCGACCCAACATACGCCGCATAAAACCCGCATCGTCCCAGTTCGGAGCATACACATTGACCAGTACCACCCTCACTCCCTGCAACTTACCACTTACCATTATGTACCTACCGCCATTATCTGCCACAATGCTCGACGCCTCGAATTACACCTTCTTTCCCACCAAGATCGCCACTACTCGATTTTTGGCATCTAGCCCCGAGTGAAACACCTGATCTACCCACCCTTTCCTCAGTCTTACCTGGTCTGCCACCTTCAGGTGTGTCTCCTGGAGCATAACCACATCTGCCTTGAGCCCCTTCAGGTGCGCGAACATGCGGGCCCGCTTAACCCGCCCATTCAGTCCCCTTACATTCCAGGTTATCAGCCGGATCAGGGGGCTACCCGCCCCCCTCCCCCACCGACTAGCCATGAATCCCTCCTCGGCCTGCCACGCGCCCTCACCCCACACCCGGCCTGTTCCCCACAGCGGCATACCCCCGTCTCAATCCCCCCCCCCCCCCCCCCACTCGCTCCAGCTCCTCCTTGACCTTAGCAGCAGCAACTCGATTTCCCCCCCAGGACCCATCCTAGCTGGTTTACTCCCCCCATTGCACTTCCGCAAGTCAGCTGACTCCTGCTGACCCCGGCCACTCCCGCCTCCCCTTCGACTCCTCCCATTGTGTGGCACACCCTCCTCTCCCGCTCCCCATCCACAGGCTCTCCCCCTCTCCCTCCGTTCTAAGCGCGGGAAACAATCCTCGCTTCCCTGCCCCGGCCCCGCCCCCCCAGTCTTCGGTGCGGGAAAAAAGCCTTCTCTCTCCACCTACCAGGCCCCGCCACCAACCAAAACAGTGCCCAACCCACACAATCCGCACTCCCCAACCCGAAAGAGGAAAACACAGAGAAAAAGAAACCCAAAACAATGCAAAGGCATTCCCCCGACAGTGTCCCCCAGGAATGGTATGTCTCTTGGTTACCAGACTCGGCACCAGATCCGAACCAAAAATAGGCATAACATATCCACCGCAGCCCCCAATCGCCCATCCCGACCCTCAGTCTGTGTCCAGCTTCTCGGCCTGAACAAAGGCCCACTCCTCCTCCGGAGACTCAAAATAATGGTGCCGGTCCTTGTAGGTAACCCACAGTCGCGCCGGCTGCAACATGCCAAACCTCACCCCCTTCCTGTGCAGCACCGCCTTCACTCGATTGTACCCGACCCTCCTCTTCGCCACCTCCACACTCCAGTCCTGATATATCCAAACGTCCGCGTTCTCCCACCTGCTGCCCCTCTCCTTCTTGGCCCACCTGAGCACACACTCCCGATCAACGAACCGATGGAACCTCACCAGCACCGCCCGCGGAGGCTCGTTAGCCTTGGGCCTCCTCGCCAACTCTTTATGGGCCCCTACCAGCTCCAGGGGCCCCTGGAAGGACCCCGCTCCCATCAGCGAGTTTAACATGGTGACCACATAGGCCCCCACGTCCGGCCCCTCCAGCCCCTCCGGGAGGCCCAGAATCCGCAGATTCTTCCGCCTCGACCGATTCTCCATCTCCTCGAACCGCTCCTGCCATTTCTTGTGGAGCGCCTCGTGCGCCTTCACCTTTACCGCCAGGCCTAAGATCTCGTCCTCATTGTCAGAGATCTTTTGTCGAGCCTCTCGGATCGCCACCCCCTGGGCCGTCTGTGTCTCCAGCAGCTTATCAATCGAAGCCTTCATCGGCTCTAGCAGGTCCGTTTTAATCTCTCTGAGGCAGCGCTGGATACCCTCCTGTTGCTCCTCTGCCCACTGCCTCCACACTGCCTGGTCTCCGCCGGCTGCCATTTTGTCCTTCTTTCCTCCCTTCTTCGGGTCCACCACCACTTTGTCTATCGCCCCGCTCCTAGTTAAAGCCATATACTGACAGGGAGCCATTATTAACTCCTTCCCACACTGGGAAATGATGAAAAGGTGCCCTTGGGGGCCTTGAAAAGAGCCCAAAAGTCCGTTTATGCAGGAGCCGCCGAATGTGTGACTTAGCTCCACATAGCCGCAATCGGAAGTCTCGAGAGGGAATCCTTTTGGCAGTGTTCGCTTCACCAATCTGCCCCAAAAATGTCTGTGGAAACTCCTGAAAAAGGTCTGAGAGTCCGTTCCAGACGGGAGCTGCCGAATGCGCGATCTACTCCTCCATGGCCGCCACCGGAAGCCTCGTCCCCGCTTCTTCAGTGGCCTTGGTACATCTTTTCACAGTTGTTCCCTCTGCTGCTAGAATTCACCTTTAATGAAGGCCCTCAAGTCAGCTTGCAGCCTTTAAACTTACCCTGCCCCCGCCTGCCTGCTGGAAGAGGCTCTGTTTATCCTGCAGTTACAGACAAATCTTTTACTGTTTCTGCCGGGTCTGGTGACCAAGAGACATACCATTCCTGGGGGACACTGTCGGGGGAATGTTGCAGTCTTCTTCCTGTGGTGGTATGTATTGGGGGTAATACGGTACACCATGAATGCCGAGGAGCTATTGGAGGACAGGTCCAGGGTCCCATTTGGATCTGCCGCCTACTGGGCTCCACCCAGATAGACGGGGTATAAGAACCCGGTTTACTCCCCACAGCTGCATTCTGTGACTGAGCTGCTGGGGAACAAGTCTGAACATGTCTGCTCAATAAAGCCTCGATTGAAGTTCTCTACGTCTCGCCTCGTGTGTGATCGATGGTGCTACAATTTATTGAGCAGACTTAAAAAGGAATATGGAGCTCCGGATCGCCCCAGAGTGCCTGCGAATCGACCCCAAGCAGCTTACGCAACATCGGTGTTTAAACACTGGCTGGCGTGCTTTGAGGGGTACCTCCGAACGGCCCCCGGCAGACCAACGGAAGACCAGAAGATGCAGGTCCTGTATTCCAGAGTGAGTCCCGAAATCTACGCACTCATTGAGGACGCGGAAGAATTCCAAGCAGCGATCAACTTGCTGAAACAGACCTACATTAGGCACGTCAACCAGGTCTACGCACGCTACCAGCTCGTGACGAGACAACAAATCCCCGGGGAATCGCTGAACGAATTCTTCAATGTGCTGTCGATCCTGGGAAGAAACTGTGACTGCCCAGCGGTAACGGCGAATGAACATACGGACCTCCTGATCAGAGACGCTTACGTAGCAGGTTTGGCATCATCGCAAATTCGCCAGAAACCTTTCGAGAAAGACTCTCTCGGACTCACAGAGGCACGGGCCCTTGCAGCCTCCCTCGATGTGGCCTCCCAAAACGCCCGCGCCTATGCCCCCGACCGCACTACAGCCCCTTGGGCTCCGTGGACTACCGCCGCGACCGACCCCCCCGGCACCCCCCACCCCTCCGCAAGCGTGCGCGGCCAGAATCCCAGACCACCCGGGGGGCCCCGCTGCTACTTTTGCGGGCAGGCGAAACACCCCCGCCAGCGCTGCCCGGCCCGCTCGGCCACCTGTAAAAGCTGCGGCAAAAGGGGGCACTACGCAGCGGTGTGCCAGTCCTGTGGGGTCGCTGCTATCTCCGGGGAACAAACGGGACCACGGGCTCAACCCCCCCAGCGACCCACGGGCGGCCAACGGGCGCCGCAATTTTGGACCCCGGACACCACGAGGGGGGGACGGGTGTCGCCATCTCCCTACCCACGGGCCGCGTACGATCCATGGGAGCGGCCATTTTGTCCACCCCCGGCCGCGTGCAACCCATGGGAGCGGCCATTTTGTCCACCCCCAGCAGCGTGCGATCCATGGACGCCGCCATCTTGGCTGACAGGCAAGGACCCCAGCGTGGACGGCTCCACACTGCCTGAAGTCAACGATCTGATGCACCAACCACGTTTGGCATCGGTGACCCTCGACTAGTCGCGGCCCCGGACGCTCCAGACGACAACGACAAAGGTGCTGGTGAACGGGCACGAGACGCCGTGTTTGATCGACTCGGGGAGCACGGAGAGTTTTATTCATCCGGACACGGTAAGACGCTGTTCCCTTAAAATTCGGCCAAGCACCCAAAAAATGTTCCTGGCGGCGGGGTCCCACTCTGTTGCAATCAAAGGGTTCTGCATCGCAAACCTGACGGTGCAGGGGAGAGAGTTCAAAAATTACCAGCTGTATGTCCTCCCCCACCTCTGCGTTCCCACTCTGCTGGGGTTGGACTTCCAATGCAACCTCCAGAGCTTAACATTTAAAGTTGGCGGCCTTATACCCCCCACTGACTATCTGCGGCCTCGCGACACTCAAGGTCGAACCGCCCTCCTTGTTTGCGAACCTCACCCCGGATTGCAAACCCGTCGCCACTAGGAGCAGACGGTACAGCACCCAGGACCGGACGTTTATCAGGTCCGAAGTCCAGCGGCTGCTGAAGGAAGGCATAATCCAGGCCAGCAATAGTCCCTGGAGAGCTCAGGTGGTAGTAGTGAAGACAGGGGAGAAGTAGAGGATGGTCGTAGACTACAGTCAGACCATCAACAGGTACACGCAGCTAAATGCGTACCCTCTTCCCCGCATATCCGACATGGTCAATCGGATTGCACAGTACAAAGTCTTCTCCACCGTGGACCTTAAGTCCGCCTACCACCAGCTCCCCATTTGCCCCAGTGACCGCAAGTACACTGCCTTCGAAGCAGACGGGCGGCTATACCACTTCTTAAGGGTTCCATTCTGCGTCACGAACGGAGTCTCGGTCTGCCAACGGGAGATGGACCGAATGGTTGACCAGCACGGTTTACGGGCCACGTTCCCGTACCTCGACAATGTCACCATCTGCGGCCACGACCAGCAGGACCACGACGCCAACCTCCGCAAATTCCTCCAGACCGCTAACGCCCTCAACCTCACCTACAACGAGGAAAAATGCGTGTTTAGCACCGACCGTCTAGCCATCTTGGGCTACGTAGTGCATAATGGAGTGATAGGCCCCGACCCTGAACGCATGCGCCCCCTCATGGAGTTCCCTCTTCCCCACTGTGACAAAGCCCTGAAACGCTGCCTGGGCTTCTTTTCTTATTACGCCCAGTGGGTCCCCCAGTACGCAGACAAGGCCCGCCCACTAATCCAGTCCACTACTTTTCCCCTGTCGACAGAGGCCCGCCAGGCCTTCAGCCGCATCAAAGCGGATATCGCAAAGGCCACGATGCGCGCCATCGACGAGTCCCTCCCCTTCCAAGTCGAGAGCGACGCATCCGATGTAGCTCTGGCGGCCACTCTCAACCAAACGGGCAGACCCGTGGCCTTTTTCTCCCGGACCCTCCACGCTTCAGAAATTCGCCACTCCTCAGTAGAAAAGGAGGCCCAAGCCATAGTGGAAGCTGTGCGACATTGGAGGCATTACCTGGCCGGTAGGAGATTCACTCTCCTCACTGACCAACGGTCGGTAGCCTTCATGTTCGATAATGCACAGCGGGGCAAGATAAAGAACGACAAGATCCTGCGGTGGAGGATCAAACTCTCCACCTACAACTATGAGATCTTGTACCGTCCCGGAAAGCTGAATGAGACGTCCGATGCCCTATCTCGCGGCACATGTGCCAACGCACAAGTGGACCGCCTCCAAGCCCTCCACGATGACCTATGCCACCCGGGGGTCACTCGCTTCTACCACTTTATAAAGGCCCGCAACCTCCCGTACTCCGTCGAGGAGGTCCGAACAGTCACCAGGAACTGCCAAATCTGCGCAGAATGCAAACCGCATTTTTTCAGGCCAGATAGAGCGCACCTGATAAAGGCTTCCCGTCCCTTTCAACGCCTCAGTCTGGATTTCAAAGGCCCCCTCCCCTCCACCGATCGCAACACGTACTTTCTTAACGTCGTTGACGAATACTCCCGTTTCCCCTTCGCCATCCCCTGCCCCGACATGACCGCGGCCACGGTCATTAAAGCCCTCTGCACCATCTTTACCCTGTTCGGTTTCCCCGCCTACATCCATAGCGATAGGGGGTCCTCCTTCATGAGTGACGAGCTGCGTCAATTCCTGCTCAGCAAGGGCATAGCCTCGAGCAGGACGACCAGCTACAACCCCCGGGGGAACGGGCAGGTAAAGAGGGAGAACGGAACGGTCTGGAAGACCGTCCTACTGGCCCTACGGTCTAGGAGTCTCCCAACTTCCCGCTGGCAGGAAGTCCTCCCGGATGCCCTTCATTCTATCCAGTTCCTGCTGTGCACCACCACGAATCAAACGCCTCACGAGCGCCTCCTTGTCTTCCCTAGGAAGTCCGCTTCTGGAACGTCACTTCCGACCTGGCTGGCAGCCCCGGGGCCCATCCTGCTCCGGAAACATGTGTGGGCGCACAAATCAGACCCACTGGTGGAGAAGGTACATCTACTCCACGCCAACCCGCAGTACGCCTACGTGGCGTTCCCAGACGGCCGACAGGACACGGTCTCTCTGCGGGACCTGGCTCCCGCCGGAGCTCCCCACACCCCCCCAACACCAATCACCACCCCCTCACTCCCGCCGGTGCACCCCACAGCCACCCGCTTCCCAGGGGGATCGGTTCTCCTCCCAGGCCCATCCAGGGGTAAGGAAACAGAGGGGGACAGCGCGATGCTCCCAGAGTCGACTGGACCCGAGCCAGCACCACCTCCACCACCACCACCCGGGCTGAGACGATCGGAGAGGGCGACCAGAGCACTCATCGAGTCGACTTAAGATGTATATAATTCAGCGGCCCAGTAAAGCGGCATTGTTGTAAATAGTTAACGCTGCAAATCGGGTAAAATGTGAATAGTTCAGTGGCCCAGTAAAAGCGGCATGATTGTATATAGTTCAATGGTTAAGGTACCGACCCTGTAAACCCCGACCACCATACCACCCACCACCCCGCCGGGTTCCTTTTTAACAAGGGGAGAATGTGGTGGTATGTATTAGGGGTAATACGGTACACCATGAATGCCGAGGAGCTATTGGAGGACAGATGCTGGGTCCCAATTGGATCTGCCGCCTACTGGGCTCCACCCAGATAGGCGGGGTATAAGAACCCGGTTTACTCCCCGCAGCTGCATTCTGTGACTGAGCTGCTGGGGAACAAGTCTGAACAAGTCTGCTCAATAAAGCCTCGATTGAAGTTCTCTCCGTCTCGCCTTGTGTGTGATCGACTCCCACACCGGGAAATATCGAAAAAATGCCGTGGGGGGCCTGTAAAGGAGCCCAAAAGTCAGTTCCAAGTGGGAGCTAACGAACATGCGACCTAGCTCTGCATCGCCGCACCCGGAAGTCACTTTTGATTAGTTAACGTACCAATTGACAAAAGATCACATTGATTAAATGTGAAACCATAACTTACTGAGATTGGTACAAACTGTCTGTGTTGAGGAGTTTCTTGTAAAAGCTGTATCTGCATACTCTCCATTGCCTCACCTTCACCTAGACACCCCCTAACTTACTGCCTGGTAGAAGTGGGACTTCTCAATGGAGGGAATCCACCCCTGGTCCTTTGGGAATGTGGCTAGAAGAGTGTTAAATTGAGCATCACCATCCAATAGGCTTGTAAATCATTTCAGAGACTCCCAGGTTGCTTGTAACTTTTGTAGCCTGGGTATTTCATGCATACATTCAGTGTGAGAGCGCAGCCCCTATTCCATTATTTGAATGGGCTGCTCCTCAATTTCTGGCTTCACTTCAGTTCCATGCTCCTAATCATTGGCTACCCAGTGTGGCTGGAGATAGAGGGCATGGGAACGTCAGAGGCCTTCTTATAGGTCTACTCGTGGATTTTGAGAAAGTGGTCATCCACAGCTCCACGTTGGACACAGACCATGGGCTAGGTATGCATGCTTCTTTTTGGTGGCTATGCACATGCCAGTATGGCCCTGGAGAAAAAACACATGCTATCTGTCAGTGCACTTGAGCCCTCCCACAACCAGCACTGGTGCCATGGTGGACACTGTAACTAATATTATGGTTTAATTTGTAACATTTCCTTTCTCTTTTTGTAAGATTTAGATGTTTGTGTCCCTTCAAAAAGGGGGCTGGTGGTGTTGTATTGTTATGACCTGCACAGGACCTACGGGGAAGAAGCAATTAGCCTCCCCATGAACCTCGTTGAGGATGAGCTCCCCCGCTGAGGAGCGGGGAGCCCATGGGACTCTAATAACCTGTAATATAAAGGTTGGCCTGCTTTTGAACCGACACCCCTGACGCGGCTGGGATCTGAATACTATTGTACATATTATTATCTCATAAAGAATCAATTTTCTCTTATCCACTCACCTTGGACTCGTCCGTGGTCACTAACTGGCAACAAGAATAAAAGTGGAGCTGCTGACGATTTTTTAAATATAAACTTTGAGTACCCAATTCTGTTTTTTTCCAGTTCAGGACAATTTAGCATGGCCAATTCACCTCGCCTGCACGTCTTTTTGGGTTGTGGATGTGAGACCCATGCAGACACGGGGAAAATGTGCAAACTCCACACGGACAGAGACCCGGGGCCGGGATCGAACCCGGGTCCTCAGCGCCGTGACGCAGCAGTGCTAACCACTGCACCACCATGCCGCCCGACTGGATGTGTTTGATGGGAGTATTGAGGATTGGACACAGTATATTGAACGCATGCATTACTTTATTCAGTCAAATGCGATTACCGGTAAGACCGACAGACAGAGGGCGGCGCAGTGGGTGAGCACTGTAGCCTCACAGCACTGAGGACTCGGGTTCGATCCCAGCCCCAAGTCACTGTCTGTGTGGAGTTTGTACATACTCCCCCTGTTTGGGGAGTCTCATCCCCACAATCCAAAGATGTGCAGGGTAGGTGAATTGACCATGCTAAATTGCCCCTTTATTGGGAAAAAAGAATTGGGTACTCTAAATTTAAAAAAGCCCGGCAGATGGTAATTCCTTTAACTGCCTGTGGGGCCCACACTTATCGGGCATAAAAAGCCTGCTGTATCCCGCAGCCCCAGACGCCAAGACTTTAGAAGAATTAATAACCCTGGTTGCACCACATTATACCCCCTTTGCAAAAACATGTGAACCTAACAGTAGTTCAATAATTCTAAATACATCCAAAGAAAGTTATAATGGCAAAAATAGGGTTTCGCCCCCAAAACTCAAAGATGTGCTGGGTAGGTGGATTGGACATACTAAATTGCCTGTTAATTGGAAAAAAATTGGGTACTCTAAATTATTATTTTTTTAAATGGAGAATGAGGTCCTTGTATATCTGCTTTGCTTTCTGCAATGGCTGATGTGTGCGTTTCACTGTACTGCCATGTTCTTGTAATTCTCTTCATTTTCTACAACTTGCTATTCGTCCTCTTTCAGTGCCACTGTGATACCTTATTTATGTTAATACTGTGCAGCCTTTTCGATGGAATTCCACCTCGCCCTGGTGAAGAGGCTTGAGCGTCCCGTTGATCCTGAGAGCGATGCTGTCAGGTGTGTTAAACTCCCGGCAGGGTCACACATGACAGTAAGGCTGGAAGGGAGGAACCGGACAATGCACAATCCAAAACAAGTCCTCAATGGTGGATTAGGCGGAAGACGCTTGTATGATATCAAATTATATATTTTTCCAATTTAAGGGCAATTTAGTGTGGCAAATCCACCTACCCTGCACATCTTTTGGGTTGTGGGGGCGAAACCCACGCAAACACGGGGAGAATGTGCAAACTCCACACGGACAGTGACCCAAACAAAGAACATAGAACATTACAACGTAGTACAGGCCCTTCGGCCCTCGATGTTATGCCGACCTGTGAAACCACTCTAAATCCCATCTACACTATTCCATTATCATCCATATGTTTATCCAATGACCATTGAAATGCCCTTAATGTTGGCGAGTCCACTACTGTTGCAGGCAGGGCATTCCACGTCCTTAATACTCTCTGAGTAAAGAACCTACCTCTGATATCTGTCCTATATCTATCTCCCCTCAATTTAAAGCTATGTCTCCTCGTGCTAACCATCACCATCCAAGGAAAAAGGCTCTCACTGTCCACCCTATCTAATCCTCTGATCATCTTGTATGCCTCTATTAAGTCACCTCTTAACCTTCTTCTCTCTAACGAAAACAGCCTCAAGTCCCTCAGCCTTTCCTCATTAGATCTTCCCTCCATACCAGGTAATATCCTGGTAAATCTCCTCTGCACCCATTCCAATGCTTCACATCCTTCCTATAATGCGGTGACCAGAACTGCACGCAATACTCGAAATGCAGCCGCACCAGAGTTTTGTACAGCTGCAACATGACCTCATGGCTCCTAAACTCAATCCCTCTACCAATAAATGCTAACAAACCATACGCCTTCCTAACAACCCTATCAACCTGGGTGGCAACTTTCAGGGATCTATGTACATGGACACCGAGAACGCTCTGCTCATCCACACTGCCAAGAATCTTACCATTAGCCCAGTACTCTGTATTCCTGTTACTCTTTCCAAAATGAATCACCTCACACTTTTCGGCATTAAACTCCATTTGCCACCTCTCAGCCCAGCTCTGCAGCTTATCTATTTCCCTCTGTAACCTGCAACATCCTTCTGCGCTGTCCTCCACTCCACCGACTTTAGTGTCATCCGCAAATTTACTCACCCATCCTTCTACGCCCTCCTCCAGGTCATTTATCAAAATGACAAACAGCAGTGGCCCCAAAACAGATCCTTGTGGTACACCACTAGTAACTGAAATCCAGGCTGAACATTTCCCATCAACCACCACCCTCTGTCTTCTTACAGCTAGCCAATTTCTGATCCAAACTGTTAAATCACCCTCAATCCCATGCCTCCGTATTTCCTGCAATAGCCTACCGTGGGGAACCTTATCAAATGCTTTACTGAAATCCATATACACCACATCAACTGCTTTACCCTCGTCCACCTGTTTGGTCACCTTCTCAAAGAACTCAATAAGGTTTGTGAGGCATGACCTACCCTTCACAAAACCATGTTGACTATCCCTAATCAAATTATTCCTTTCTAGATGATTATAAATCTTATCTCTTATAATCCTTTCCAAGACTTTGCCCACAACAGAAGTAAGGCTCACTGGTCTATAGTTACCGGGGTTGTCTCTACTCCCCTTCTTGAACAAGGGGACAACATTTGCTATCCTCCAGTCTTCTGGCACTATTCCTGTAGACATTGACGACAAAAACACCAAAGCCAAAGGCTCTGCAATCTCCTCCCTAGCTTCCCAGAGAATCCTAGGATAAATCCCATCCGGCCCAGGGGACTTATCTATTTTCACACTTTCCAGAATTGCTAACACTTCCTCCTTATGAACCTCAATCCTGTCTAGTCTTGTAGCCTGAATCTCAGTATTCTCCTCGACAACATTGTCTTTTTCCTGCGTGAAGCCTGACGAAAAATATTCATTTAGCACCTCTCCTATCTCCTCGGACTCCACGCACAACTTCCCACTACTGTCCTTGACTGGCCTACTCTTACCCTTGTCATTCTTTTATTCCTGACATACCTACGGAAAGTTTTAGGGTTTTCCTTGATCCTACCTGCCAAAGACTTCTCATGTCCCCTCCTGGCTCTTCTTAGCTCTCTCTTTAGGTCCTTCCTGGCTAACTTGTAACTCTTGAGCGCCCTAACTGAACCTTCACGTCTCACCTTTACATAAGCCTCCTTCTTCCTCTTGACAAGTGTTTCAATTGCTTTTGTAAACCACGGTTCCCTCGCTCGACCACTTCCTCCCTGCCTGACAGGTGCATACTTATCAAGGACACACAGTAGCTGTTCCTTGAACAAGCTCCACATTTCAATTGTGCCCATCCCCTGCAGTTTCCTTCCCCATCCTATGCATCCTAAGTCTTGCCTAATTGCATCATAATTGCCTTTCCCCCAGCTATAACTCTTGCCCTGCGGTATATACCTATCCCTTTCCATCGCTAAAGTAAACGTAACTGAATTGTGGTCACTATCACCAAAGTGCTCACCTACCTCCAAATCTAACACCTGGCCTGGTTCATTACCCGGTACCAAATCCAATGTGGCCTCGCCTCTTGTTGGCCTATCTACATACTGCGTCAGGAAACCCTCCTGCATACATTGGACAAAAACTGACCCATCTAAAGTACTCGAACAATAGCGTTTCCAGTCAATATTTGGAAAGTTAAAGTCCCCCATAACAACTACCCTGTTACATTCAATCCTATCCAGAATCATCTTTGCAATCCTCTCCTCTACATCTCTGGAACTTTTCGGAGGCCTATAGAAAATTCCCAACAGGGTGATCTCTCCTTTCTTGTTTCTAACCTCAGCCCATACTACCTCAGTAGACGAGTCCGCATCAAACGTCCTTTCTGCCACCGTAATACTGTCCTTGACTAATAATGCCACACCTCCCCCTCTTTTACCACCTTCCCTGAGCTTACTAACACATCTAAACCCCGGAACCTGCAACAACCATTCCTGTCCCTGCTCTATCCATGTCTCCGAAATGGCCACAACATCGAGGTCCCAGGTACTAACCCAGGCCGCAAGTTCACCCACCTTATTCTGGATGCTCCTGGCGTTGCAGTAGACACACTTCAAACCACCTTCCTGCCTGCCGGTGCACTCCCGCAACCTTGAAACCTTACTCATGACCTCACTACTCTCAATCTCCTGTACACTGGAGCTACAATTCAGGTTCCCATCCCACTGCTGAATTAGTTTAAACCCTCCCAAAGAGCATTAGCAAATTTCCCCCCAGGATATTGGTACCCCTCTGGTCCAGGTGTAGACCATCCCGTTTGTAGAGGTCCCACCTACCCCAGAATGAGCCCCAATTATCCAGGTATCTGAATCCCTCACTCCTGCACCATCCCTGTACCACATGTTCAACTGCTCTCTCTCCCTATTCCTCGTCTCACTAGCACGTGGCACGGGTAACAACCCAGAGATAATAACTCTGTTTGTTCTAGCTCTAAGATTCCACCCTAGCTCCCTGAATACCTGCCTTACATCCCCATCCCTTTTCCTACCTATGTTGTTGGTGCCTATGTGGACCACGACTTGGGGGCTCCCCTCCCCCTTAAGGATCCCGAAAACACAATCCGAGACATCACGGACCCTGGCACCTGGGAGGCAACACACCAACCGCGAGTCTCTCTCGTTCCCACAGAATCTCCTTTCTGTCCCCCTAACTATGGAGTCCCCAATGACTAATGCTCTACTCCTCTCCCCCCTTCCCTTCTGAGCAACAGGGCCAGACTCTGTGCCAGAGACCTGTACCCCATGGCTTACCCCTAGTAAGTCATCCCTCCCACCAGTATCCAAAGCGGTATACTTGTTACTAAGGGGAATGACCACAGGGGATCCCTGTACTGACTGCTTCCTCCCAGCAACTCTCACCGTCACCCATCTAGCTTCATTCTTTGGAGTAACTACATCCCTGAAGCTTCTATCTATGACCAGCTCTGCCTCCCGAATGATCCGAAGTTCATCCAGCTCGAGCTCCAGTTCCCTAACATGGTTTTTGAGGAGCTGGAGATGGGTACACTTCCCACAGGTGAAATCAGCAGGGACACTGACGGTGTCCCTCACTTCAAACATTCTGATGAGTCCAAAGAAGGCTTCTGCTTCACCCTGGACATCATAGTCTCCAAATTCCGAAAGAGAATAAGATCATCCTCCTTGAGGACTTCAATGTCAAGGTTGAAAAAGATCCCAACTCCGGAAAGGAACTTTCAGAAAGGAAAGAGTTGGGATTTGCAACTCCAACTGAGTTCTCCTACTCATCAAATGCACGAAGACCAGCTTGTCATCACTAACACACTGTTCCTCTAAAAGGACAAGTTCAAGACTTCATGAAGACATCCCACAGGTCATGTTACAGTTGTATAGGACTTTGGTTAGGCCACATTTGGAATGCTGCATGCAGTTCTGGTCGCCACATTACCAGAAGGATGTGGATGCTTTAGAGAGGGTGCAGAGGAGATTCACCAGAATGTTGCCTGGTAAGGAGGGTGCTAGCTATGAAGAAAGGTTGAATAGATTAGGATTGTTTCGTTGGAAAGACGGAGGTTGAGGGGGGACCTGATTGAGGTCTACAAATTATGAGAGGTATGGACAATGTGGATAGCAACAAGCTTTTTCCAAGAGTGGGGGTGTCAGTTACAAGGGGTCACGATTTCAAGGTGAGAGGGGGAAAGTTTAAGGGAGATGTGCGTGGAAAGCTTTTTTACGCAGAGGGTGGTGGGTGCCTGGAACGCTTTGCCAGCGGAGGTGGTAGAGGCAGGGACGATAGCATCATTCAAGATGCATCTAGACAGATACATGAACGGGCGGGGAACAGAGGGAAGTAGATCCTTGGAAAATAGGTGACAGGTTTAGATAAAGGATCTGGATCGGCGCATGCTGGGAGGGCCGAAGGGCCTGTTCCTGTGCTGTAAATTTTCTTTGTTCTTTGTTCACATTCTAAGCATTGGCACATAATTGATTACATCATCGTAGGATCCCAAGACCAAAAGGATGCCCTCATCACCAAAGCATTGACCAGTACAAATGACTGCTGGACAGACCATATGCTCATCCACCAGAAGCAGCGGAACATGAAGAAATGGCTCAGAAAAAAGATCACATTTGAGGGGCTTCAAGAGCCAAGCATGCAAGCAAATTTTCAACAATGTCTTCAACAAAATCTCCAAAGCGTTCATTCTAACGGAGTGGAGGAAAATTGGAAAGAGCTGAAGACAGCCATCATCTCAAGTTGTGAAGAAATCATCAGCTACAAGACCAGGAAACACCAAGACTGCTTTCAGCAGCATGGTAGCATTGTGGATAGCACAATTGCTTCACAGCTCCAGGGTCCCAGGTTCGATTCTGGCTTGGGTCACTGTCTGTGCGGAGTCTGCACATTCTCCCTGTGTCAGCGTGAGTTTCCTCCGGGTGCTCCGGTTTCCTCCCACAGTCCAAAGATGTGCAGGTTAGGTGGATTGGCCATGATAAATTGCCTTTAGTGTCCAAAATTGCCCTTAGTGTTGGGTGGGGTTGTTGGGTTATGGGGATAGGGTGGAAGTGTTGACCTTAGGTGGGGTGCTCTTTCCAAGAGCCGGTGCGGACTCGATGGGCCGAATGGCCTCCTTCTGCACTGTAAATTCTATGATAGGCAGCACGGTAGCATAGTGGTTCGCACAGTTGCTTCACAGCTCCAGGGTCCCAGGTTCAATTCCCGGCTTAGGTCACTGCCTGTGTGGAGTCTGCATGTTCTCCCCGTGTGTGCGTGGGTTTCCTCTGGGTGCTCCGGTTTCCTCCCACAGTCCAAAGATGTGCAGGTTAGGTGGATTGGCCATGATAAATTGCCCTTCGTGTCCAAAAAGATGAGGTTGGGTTACTGGGTTATGGGGATAGAGTGGAGGCGTGGGCTTAAGTAGGGTACTCTTTCCAAGGGCTGGTGCAGACTCAATGGACCGAATGGCCTCCTTCTGCACTGTAAATTCTATGATTCTATGATTCAACGAGAATGACCACACCATCCAAGACCTCATTGATTTGAAGAGGAAAGCACTCAGTGCCTGTCACAACAACATCACCAGCAACGCAAGAGGAGAACTCATTAAACAGAAATTGAGGAGGTACAAAGAAGAACTAGGGAAATCAAGAACCAATGGTGGCCTGAGAAAGCTGAGGAGCTGCAACTCCTCACCGGCAAATATGACACCCGGGGCTTCTTCACTGCCACCAAGGAAATTTATGGATCCAACACTCTAGGCCTCAAACCAGGGAAAGGGTGGAACCCTTTTGAGAGACAGCTTCGATGGAGAGATCAATTCAGAGGACTCCTAAACCATGATACAATCATTGATGAGGACGTGCTCAAGGAAATTCTCCAACTGCCCATCAAAGATGATCTTTGACCCCCACCAAGCATGGATGAAGTCGAAGCTGCCATTAAACATATGAAGAATGCAAAAGTCACAGGAGTGGACGGGATTCCAGTGGAGATTTTCAAACTTGGAGGAGAAGAGACCACCCGTCATCTCCATCAGTTGCTGCTGAAAACCTGGGACAGAGAAGAAAGCCCTGCTGACCTCAGGGATGCCATCATCGTAGGGCAGCACGGTGGTGCAAGTGGTTAGCACGGTTGCCTCAAGGCGCCGAGGGCCCAGGTTCGATCCCGGCTCTGGGTCAGTGTCCATGTGGAGTTTGCACATTCTCCCTGTGTTTGCGTGGGTTTCGTCCCCACAACCCAAAAGATGTGCAGGTTAGGGGGATTGGCCACGTTAAATTGCCCCTTAATTGGAAAAAATGAATTGGATATTCTAATTTTTAAAAAAGGATGCCGTCATTGCCACCATCTTCAAGAAAGGAGACAAAGCGGATTGTGGGATCTACTGAGAAATCTCTCTACTCTTCATTGCTGGGAAGATCATCATCCAAATCCTCGCTGGCCGCCTTCTCCCAATCTCTGATGAAATCCTTCCAGAAAGCAATCGGCGACATCAACCACTACACATGGGCTTCAATGCTATGACCAAGGCTTTTGTCTCAGTCATTCGGGAAATGCTATGGAAGACCCTGGGCTGGATTCTCCGATTTGAAGACTAAGTGCTGACGCCGGCGTGGGAACAGTGGTGATTTACTCCTGAAAAAACGGGGCAAAACCTCCACCGATTTCCCCGTCTGGTGGGGGGCTAGCAGCCATGCAGCATAGAGCCCCCGGCTCTAGCTGTGGATAAGGCCGGAGAATTGCCTCCAGCAGCTGCGCCATGCAACATGGCGCCAGCTGCGCATGGACCCTCCTGCCAAAAACTGCCCCTCTTTGACCAGGCTCGCCACTCCTAGACCAACCCCCACCAGTGTCCCCAGCCCTGCCAAAGCTCCCCCTGCCCACGGAATGGCTCCCACCCGATTGTGGCGGCGCTGGACTCAGTCCGCAGCCGTCATGCCGGGTTCACAAAAGAAAATAGGATAAGTGTTCCATGCAGTCGGGAACTCAGCCCATTGGGTGAAGCATCAGGGGAGGGCCTCAGGTGATGTCCTGAGGCCGTCCCAATGGTGAGCGGTGTACTCTGTGAGGACGCTGTTTTTGAGGGGGCGGACCATTGCAAAAGCGGCGCTACTCCAATTTCGGCGCAAACAGCGGTTCTCCGGCCAATGACCGAATGTGATTTTGGCGTCGGAGACCAGATAATCCCGCCCTATATCTTTCATTCTATGGATTGTTTGGCACTTTCACGGAAGCATACCGAACAATTGGTTTCAACCTCAAGCAGACTCAAGTCCTTTACTAAACTACTCCAGGGCACGATCCTGTCTCTCCCTCCATCAAGGTTAACGGAGAAACCCTCCCTTACCAAGGGAGCCACCTCTCATCTAAAAAGGATATTGATGCGGAGATCCAACATCGTATCCAATCCGCAAACACTGCCTTCTGACACCTAAGGTTGAGGGCCTTCAATAAACACGACATCTGTGCTGACAACAAGATCCTGTGGACAAGGCCGTCCTCCTCCCAACTCTTCTATACGGCTCAGAAACTTGGACAATGTACAGACGGCATCTCAAGGCCCTGAAGAGATACCATCAACGCTGTCGGAGATGGATTCTCTGCATCAGCTGGGAGGCATATTCACATCAGCATCCTTGAAGGAGCCAAGAGCACCAGCATTGAGGCCATGATCATCCAAAATTAACTCCACTGGGCCAGCCACATGCTTAGGATGCCAGAGGCCTGACTACCAAAGCAAATCTTTTCGCTCAGCTCAAGGAAGGCTTACAAACAAGAGGAGGACAAAGGAAGCGCTTCATAGACACCCTGAAGGCTGTCCTCAAGAATGCAACATAGATCTCAATGCCTGAGAGACCTTTGTTCAGAAGAGATCCCTTCTGATTAAAGGGAAACAATTCTTCAAAAACATCCAACCTTGAGGAGCCCGAGAAAGGAATACCAGTGACCTAGAATCTAACGACCAGTCCCACCTCCCGGAAATACCGGCCAAGTGTGTGGTCGAAGATGCGGCTCTAGACTCGGGCTCATCAGCCATGGAAGGACCCACAGAACCCATGACCAGTAACATGGAGTTTCTTAGGTGGACAATCATACTCGTTAGCAAGTGATCACTGAAGAAGAAAAAGATTGTGTGGCATAGGTCAATAAGAATTGCAAGATAAGGAAAGATAAATCCAATCTAAGTTGCTTACTGCCATCCTGGTAGTTGAATGATACAATGATAATGGAGTTATTCATTAATCATGACAATCAATTGCTATCAATTCATTGACAATAGTTCCAGATATAAGAACATAGGAAAAGGAATAAGTCACTCATTCCCTCAAACTTGTTCTGTCATTCAATTAGGTTGTAGTGATCAGTACATTAAAACATTTACCCAGTTTGGTTCCATTTCACTTAATATCCTGGGCAAAAAAAATCTATCAACTTCATCTTTCAAATTTTCAATTGACCTGATTTCAGCACGTTTTCATAAGAGGACCTGAGGAATTCCCCAGCAGTGAAAAGCTTTGAGACCCACAGGTCCAAAGTCATCTGTCCCCACCAGTATGCTAAACTTATGATTTGTCACCACATATATTTTACCCCTAAATATTATTTTCTGAAAACAATCTACCTAATTTGCATTGAATGAATCAACGCTATGGGTGGGATTTTCCACTCCGTGCACAGAGTTCTGGCTGAGGCTAGAACACTAGAGTGCAGCTCTCCCATTGCACAGTCGTGTTTTCTCTCCATATATTCCGACGTTCTGCGCACAAAAAATCTGGAGGCGTGGCCTTTGCCACATTGGTGGCGGAGTGGAGCCTGATAGAGCCAGCAATATTTGCTCCACAAAGTTCAGATGCCCTTTAAAATTGGTGCCCCTACCTGCACTGAAAGAAATACTCCACCCCTCCTCCCCTCACCCCCACCTAACATACACCAGGACAATCCTCCCACTCCCCCACAGATAGTGAACTCCCCAGCCCCGCAACACTCACGGGGCAAACCCCACCCCCCTCCATACACATGAGCGGAATTCTGCCCCAACAATGGAGCTCCCCAGCAGCCCCCCCCCCCCGGGGGCAGTGCCATGGTACTGCCTGGTCATATCCCTCTACCCCCAGAGGCTATACGTACCTGTGAACCCCCGCCGGGTTCCCCTCGATTGCTTCACATGTTTAAACAACAGTCGTAAACCTCACCGATGTGAGGTCTTGTCAGCGAAGGGGGGGAATCTAAATGATGGGGGGCAGATGTGGTGGGGAAGCACACTAATCATACTAAAAGTCATTAAAATGTATTGAAACGGGGTTCCCGCCCTTTCTGGCCAGGTAACCTGTTACGTCACTGCCGAGGGGCAGGGTTAATCGGAAAATGAGACCTCGCCAGCGAGAATCATGCTTTCCAATTCTCGTGGGATTACGCGCCCACATCATCGTTTGTGCTCATGGCTAACACGAGCACAAAATCACCCCCTATGGGTGAAATTTTTACAGACCAGTGGAGGTGGGTTTGGTTGCATGCTGGAGTTCAGTCTTGATATAATCCCGGATAGATTTAATGGCAAGCAGGGAACATCTATCAGGTAATGCATTTAAATATTCAAATAGGTTGTTAAATTATTTTTTAACAACCTTGACAGCCAGTGGTCTTGTTTCCCGAACTCTCAGCCAGCTGTCATGGTCACCAACGTAAGTGAATGGCAGGAAATGCCTTCTCAGTGACACTGAAGAGCTGTAGACATGGCCAGGTGAGAGGTTGCTGCTTACAGTATTCCTTTTCAGAGTGTTGTCAGTGCTTGACAGATGATTAGGGCAGAGGAGATAGACATCGAGATCCATCTTCGAGGAAGCAAGATTCCCAGTGCAGCATCCACAGGCAAAGGATCAACTCTCTCAATATGTGTGAGCACCTGTCCTTCAGGAAGATCAGGTTTTCGGCCAGGTCACTGCTGACATCTGTTGCCTCCTTCCCAGGTCAGGGCGCCAAGCATTATCAGTATCCATCATGGTTCCTGTCATTGGTGGGTCACTCCCACCCACCCACCTGCACCCCCACACTGCCCTCCCCCTGCAAAACCTCTCTAAGGGTGTGTGCTCTCTTCTTCTGCAAGGAGAGAAAACAGAGACGTATGGGCTGGATTCTCCGATTTTGAGACTAAGTGCTGATTTTGGCTTCGGGGAGTGGAGAATCCAGACCATAAAGGGATTCTCCGTCAGCCAACGCCAAAATCGGGAAAGGCAATTGCACGGAGAACCGATTTTGACGCTGAAATCTTGGTCTTCGCATGCCAAATTCCAATTCTCCAGTTCCTCGACAGTAGCGTCAATGCGTTCTACTCCACATGTATAGTAAACGCCGTTTGCATATCATTAGCGGGCCTGACCCAGTATTCTTTGGGGCCTCCACGATTCTCCGCCTCCACTGGGGGGGAATACCCGGCGGTGAGGTTCCCTTGTGCTTTCAAAAAATCGTGAAACAGGCGCCGTGGCTAATGAGGGGCAGAGAGGGATTATGGAAAGTGTTCAGCATCATGGCATAGTGTCAATGTGTGCTGACAGTTGTGCCACTGGCCGGGGAGCCTCTTCCAGGGCAAGTGGCAGTAGTGGGGGCCGGCCAGGAGGTGGACCGTGGAGCCAGGGTGGATGGGCACGGAACACCATTGCCACAGCCTGCCAGGCAGCCATGACTGCCCACTGTGAACCCAGCACCATGGGATTTGGGGTGTCCCCCCAGACCACCCCTCCTAAGTGACGTCTGACCCCAGCTGACCCAGCAACAGGGTGGGCACGCTCCAGCACAACCAGTGCCATTGTGTTGGCTGGGATGAGTGTGTGTGGGGAGTGGAGCGCTAATATGTGTCTGCAGCTTGTCAGTCTCTCTAGTGTCAAACCTGACCCCGGCGAATCTGACACCGTTTTCCATTGGAATCGGTAGTGTTACATGTGGCGCCAGTGCTAGCCCCTAAATTGCTGCTGAATCGGTCCAAGTGCGGCGCCAGTACGCTGTCGTAGAACTCCACAAATCCTGCCCCAGCGTCAACACTCAGTGTCAGGAACGGTGAATCCAACCGCTGAGGTTTTGTATATCCTGACCAAATATCCATTAAATGAGAATTCTGATTCATCGTTTAGCCTCATTCTATCTGATCTTTGCTGGATTATAGGACTGGGACTGGTGTTATCAACCATTGTTGTACTATTTAATTGCATCTCCACGAACCCAGGCCTCAATCCTCCCAAGCAACTCCACTGACCCCGTCACGTTGCTGGGCTTTGTTGTCAGATCAAGGAACCATCATCCAAAACTGTCTACATATACTGGACAGGTGGAGGCGGCAATGACGTAGTGGTATTGTCACTGGGCTAGTACTCCAGAGCCCCAGGGTAATGCTCTGGGGACCGAGGTTCAAATCCTACTTGGGCGGTTGGGAAATTTAAATTCAACAAAAATCTGGAATTAAAAGTCTAATGATGACCATGAAACCATTGTCGATTGTCATAATAATCCATTTGGTTCACTAATGTCCTTTAGGGAAGGAAATCTGCCATCCTTACATGGTCTGGCCTACATGTGACTTCAGACCCACAGCAATGTGATTGACTCTTAAGTGACCTCAGGGATGGGCAATAAATGCTGCCCCAGCCAGTGACGCCCACATCCCATGAACGAATAAAAAAAACCTAACGGTTTTGAGGTCACATTCCCTGTTCCAAAACAAAGAAAATACTTCAAAAACAAAATTAGAAATGCTGGAAACAGTCAACAAGTCAGGCAGCATCTGTGGAATGAAAAGACAAGGGGCCGGATTCTCCATTCCTGGAGTATTGATGCCAGGCCAGGATTAGTGGACTTCTACGACAGCAAAACTGGCGCCGTCCCGGCCCAATTCACTGACCGTTAAGGGGCTAGCATTCGCGCCACATGGAACACAACTGATTCCAATGAAAAATAGTGTCTGATTTGCCGGATTCGGGATTGCCACTTGGGAGGCTGACAAGCTGCAGCCGCATATACACACTTCAATCCCCACATACACCATCCCAGCCAACAAAATGGCAGCAAGATGAGCAGCACCAAGATTTACATATGCTGAACTGGGGACCTTGCTCTGGATGCTGCGGAGGAAAGGCAGGCGTCCCTGTACCCGGGGTGGGAAGGGGGCTGCTAGCCGCCGCCATTCGCTGGACATAGGTGGCAGACGTCATCAGTGCCGTGAGCAACACCACGAGGGCCAGCCACCAATGCAGATAAAAACTGCACAACCACCTCAGGGTGCCCTGGTGAGTCGGCAGCACTGAGCCCCTCGCACTAACCCATGTTCCACACACCTGTAACCCCCTTACCCGCACCCACCCGGAGGGTGGCCAAAACCCCACCCTGCACTACAAGCCGGCACCCATATTGGGCTCCATGGCCGGGTGCCCTGGCCACTGGCCAGTGAAGCCACCAGCTGCCCACCCCCTGAGCTGCATGCGTCGGACTGTCTAACACTGTGCATTTTCTTCTTTTTTTAAAAAAAAAAATTTTATTCTCCATTTTCTTCAGAATTTACACCCCACCAACAAACAGTAAGCGGTAACGAATACAATGTCAATCCCCTCATTATCAACAACGATCCCATCTTCCCACCATCCCCCAAACAACGGCCCACCTGACAGTATAAGCATCAAATAAAACGAAACCTCCCAAGGAGGAAAAAAGAAAAAGGAATCAGGAATAGTTATGGTCACCATTGACATATATAGTCCACCCCCACCCTCAACCCCACCCCCCCCCCCATAATATTCAACGCCATCCAATCCCCGAAAGAGTACCGTGAATGACACCCATGAATTGTAGACAGCCCCCCCACCACCCATCCCCCATCCCAGACTCCTCCCCTCCAATTCCTCTTGTAAACTCTTCCCCCCAACCTCAGTTCTTTCCCCCAACTTCTCACCCCGGCTAGACTCACCGAAACCTGTTCTACCAGGCTCCGATGGCCGCAGCCCCTTCCCCCACCTCACTCCCATTCACTGACCGGCTTAAACCGGCCAACGTGGAGTTCCCCGCCCGGGTCTCCTCCCCCCTTGAACCGGTCCCAGGAAAACCAAGAAATCCCCTTTAGCACACAACCCCAGCATACACACCCAAGCCCCAAAGAACCATCATTGCAAATGAAAGTCCCAACTCTTCCCTTGTCCAAATATACAGCGTCGACTCATTTAGTACATGCACCAACACGCAGTGAAAAAAATAAAGTTACATGAGGCTACATCGGTACACGGCTCACTCTCACTCCCATTTCTCACTTCTGCCACAGTCCTTCTGCCTTCGCAAACTCCTCCGCCGCTTCCGCCATCCCAAAATTAAAGTCCTTGGAATTGTAGGTCACCCTCAACTTAGCTGGGTATACTATGCCGCACTGCACCTTGCTGATGTACAGTGCCTTCTTCACCCGGCTGAAGGCAGCCCGCCTCCTCGCCAGCTCCACCGTAAAGTCCTGGTATATGCGTATACCAGCTCCAGCCCACTGCACCACCCGCTTCTGCTTTGCCCAGCACAGGACCTTCTCCTTCATGCTACGGAAACACACAGTTACTACTCTTGGCGGCTCACTCGCCTTTGGTATAGGCCTCCATGACCGATGAGCCCGATCCAGTTCATATCGAGAGGGATTGTTCCCCTCCCCCAATAACTCCGCCAACATTGTGGCAAAATACTCCGTCGGCCTCGGGCCTTCCACCGCTTCGGGCAGACCCACGATCCTCAGATTCTGCCACCTGGATCTGTTTTTCAGGTCTTCCATTTTGGCTCGCAGAGCCTTGTTGTCTCTATCACCCTCTGCAACTCCTTCCCCATCGTGGCGAGTTGATTACTGTGCTGTGATAATGCCTATTCCACTTCCTTCAGTGTCTCACCTTGCTCCCACACCTCCGCCGCTGTGCACGATACCGGGGCAATCGCCTCCTCCACCAGCACTTTCAATACTGCCCCCATCTCCTTCTTTATCGCTTCCATGTGCTTTGTGAACTGTTTTTCAAGTTCCACAGCCATCACCTTGGTCATTTCTTCTGCTGTGAGCAATGCGGCCTCCCCCGACGCCCCAGCCTCCGTTTTCCTTAAAGTTCCTGCGCTGACTTTTCCACTCGCCGGCGGACTTTCGTTAACCCCCTTTTTCACGCCCGTTTGTTTCCCCAAACTTGGACATTTCTCCTCCCTGTGCCTTCTTACAGCTTTTTCAGCCTCCGTTGCCCCCGGGACCGGGCGTTAAAACCCCGAAATTTCAATTCCCGAGCGGGAGCCCTCAAGTGTGCGGCTGCCTCCCGCACGCCATCACTGGAAGTAGAGTCACACTGTGCATTTTCTGTTACCCCCCCCCATCCCCAGGAGAAGATCACACACAACCGGCGAGAGAGGGAGAAAACTGGAGGGGGACCGCCGGATCTGTGGCCCCTCACCACAGCAGAACAGAGGGCCCTGGATGTGGTCGGAGGGCAGAAGGCAGGGCAGTCGCTGGGGCAGAGGTCAGCATAAGGCGAGGAAGTGAGTTGCGGTTCCCCATGGCACGTGTGTACCCCCCCGACCATCACCACCACCAAACCCCCACCACACCACACCCACCATCATCCCACCACCACCCCCACACCCCCTCTCCACCACCGCCTCCCTGTCCCCTCACCCCCCCACCCCCCCTGGCCCGTGATGCAGTTATGTGTCTTGTCTTGTGTCTTGCAGGAGCTGCTGGTGATGATGCGGGCCCTTCTGGTGTCCCCCGACCCAAAGCACAACCACATCCCCAGGTAGTGAGCAGCGATGACGGGAACCATCGATCCGCATCCCGAGTCCGGGGAAGACACCGACTTCCCGTCACAGCTGTTTCCAGCACCCTCCAGCATCCCAGAGACACTCGCCTCAGTTGGGCACTTTCGTGAAGAGGCTCCTGGGGTACTATCTGGTGCGCACCACACACGTGCAGCAGTACCTCACGTGGAACAGCAGTACCTCACGTGGAAGTAGGAACCCGCGAGGGGACGGACAGTCAGAGGGCAGGCCGATCCCAGGGACTAGCTGCCATCCGTACGGGTTCAGGCTTCTGGCATGGACAGTCCCATTGATTGTGGAGATGCAGTCACAGAGCCAAGGCCTGTATGAGTTGTCAGCAAGCACGCAGCGCCTGCAGGTGCAGTTGGAGGAATCTAACTGCAAGCAGGAGCAGGAAGTGTTGCCGACCATGCATACCACCCAGGCCAACACTGCATGGGTGGTGTCTGCGGTGGTGGACTTGGGAGGGAAGGTCTTGGCCATGGGTCAAGATATTCAAGGCTTTACAGGCGGGGGACCAAGAAAGAGGGATCGGGGACCTACCGCTGAGGAGGGCGGAGGGGAGCTTTCGGTATCTGGGGATCCAGATAGCCAGGAGTTGGGGGACCCTACATAAACTGAATCTGACGAGGTTGGTGGAGCAAATGGAGGAGGATTTCAAAAGATGGGACATGTTACCGCTCTCGCTGGCGGGTAGAGTGCAGTCGGTCAAAATGGTGGTCCTTCCGAGGTTTTTGTTTGTGTTTCAGTGCCTTCCCATCGTGATCACTAAGGCCTTTTTTAAGAGAGTAGGCAGGAGTATTATGGGGTTTGTGTGGGCGAATAAGACCCCGAGAGTAAGGAGATGGTTCCTGGAACGCAGTAGGGACCGAGGAGGGTTGGCGCTGCCAAACCTGGGGAGCTACTACTGGGCAGCAAATGTGGCGATGATCCGCAAGTGGGTTATGGAGGGAGAGGGGGCGGCATGGAAGAGGATGGAGATGGCGTCCTGTAAAGGAACGAGCCTGGGGGCGTTGGTGACGGCACCGCTGCCGCTCTCGCCGACAAAGTATACCACGAGCTCGGTGGTGGCCGCAACGCTAAGGATCTGGGGCCAGTGGAGACGGCACCCGTGTGCAATGGGAGCATTGGTGTGGTCCCCGATCAGGGGTAACCACCGGTTTGTCCCGTGGAAGATGGTTCCAGAGCTGGCATCGGGCGGGGATTGGAAGAATGGGGGACCTGTTCATCGACGGGACGTTTGCGAGCCTAGGGGCACTGGAGGAGAAGTTCGAGTTCCCCCCGGGAAATGCCTTTAGATAGATGCAGGTGAGGGCTTTTGTGAGGCGACAGGTGAGGGAATTCCCGTTGCTCCCGGCACAAGAAGTTCAAGATAGGGTGATCTCGGGTGTATGGGTCGGGGAGGGCAAGGTGTCGGAAATACACCAGGAGTTGAAAAAAGAGGGGGAAGCGCTGGTAGAAGAGTTGAAGGGTAAATGGGAGGAGGAGCTGGGGAAGGAGATCGAGGAAGGTCTGTGGGCTGATGCCCCAGGTAGGGTTAATTCCTCCTCCTCGTGTGCCAGGCTCAGCCTGATACAATTTAAGGTGGTCCACAGAGCGCACTTGACGGGGGCGAGGTTGAGTAGGTTCTTTGGGGTAGAGGACAGATGTGGAAGGTGCTCAGGGAGCCCGGCGAACCATGTCCATATGTTTTGGTCATGCCCGGCACTGGAGGGGTTCTGGAGAGGAGTGGCGGGAGCAATATCTCAGGTGGTGAAAGTCCGGGTCAAGCCAAGCTGGGGGCTAGCAATATTTGGAGTAGTGGACGAACCGGGAGTGCAGGAGGCGAAAGAGGCCGGCATTCTGGCCTTTGCGTCCCTAGTAGCCCGGCGAAGGATCTTGCTAATGTGGAAGGAGGCGAAGCCCCCCAGCCTGGAGGCCTGGATAAACGACATGGCTGGGTTCATAAAGTTGGAGAGGATTAAGTTCGCCTTGAGAGGGTCTGCACAGGGATTTTACAGGCGGTGGCAACCGCTCCTAGACTATCTCGCGGAGCGTTAGAGGAAGGTCGGTCAGCAGCAGCAGCAACCTTGGGGGGGGGGGGGGGGGGTGTCCTGGGGGGGGGTTATTGTTTGTAAGGGAGAAAAATTGTGTTAAAAAACTTAAATAAATATATTTTTTTTTAAAAAAGATATTCAAGGCTGGGGGCAGCGCGGTGGCGCAGTGGTTGGCGCTGCTGTCTGGCGGCACAGAGGTCCCAGGTTCGATCCCGGCCCTGGGTCGCTGTCCATGTGGAGTGTGCGCATTCTCCCTGTGTTTGCATGGGTTTCACCCCCACAACCCAAAGATGTACAGGCTGGGTGGATTGGCCAGGCTAAAATTGCCCCTTAATTTGAAAAAAATGAATTGGGTACTCTAAAAATTTATTCAAGGCCTGGAGCAATCTGTGCAGGCGTTGGCCGATGCCTAGGACAAGGCTGCCCTATCACAGGCAGCCATGTACGAGAGCCACCTGGACATTGCAGCAGCGCTCCAGAGCCTGGCCCAGTCACAGTGGGCTATGGCTGAGAGCGACGACGGCATTGCCCAGGCACGTGGCACAGACCCAGAGGGAGGTGTCCCAGTCCCAGAGGGAGATGGTGCAGTCACTGGCTGGTGTGGAATAGCCAGAAGTGGTGGCACAGTCACTGGGTGATGTGGTGCAGTCCCAGATGGAGGTGGTCCACTCTCTGTGCTCCATGGCTGTGAGCGTGCAGTCCCTGGTTGAGCCGAGAGTGGGCCTCCAGGACTGCCTTAGAAGGGTCTGGTGAAGTTCTATGAAGACCAATACCCGAAATGTCATGCCTGCTCTCTTCACAATGCTGCCTGACCTGCTGAATACATCCAGCATTTGCCGGATTTGTTTCAAATTACAAACATCTGCAGTATTTAGCTTTTAGTTCAAGAGAGCTTTAAAGTCTAAAATGAAGCTTAATTTGGACTAGCATCTATCGATCCATGTGAAATCATGTAATCGCAGAAACGTCTTGCTAGCCCTCACTTGTCAATGGACTGCAAAGTAAAAATTCCTCAAACGGGTCAACAATTATATTATTACAAACGTGTCTTCCACAATTGATAGGTTCAGGCTATTTCTGCCCATCAACTGCCTTTTTGGATAAGGAAAAGCAATGAGATCCTTGTTTGCAGAAAATGCTAATTAGACAAACGATCACAACTGATTAGGTCTGTCTCTTCTAGCAGTCAGGTAAACACCATTAAGTGTTTCTGTCATGTATGCAGACTTGGCCATTAACGTTTATTAAATTATCCAGGTAGACAGAGGCGATTCATTCATCCCTTTGAAATGATATTAACACATGCAACAAAGCATATTCTAGCTATTCACTCAAAAAGTCAGATTCTAGCCAGCAGTAAACAAAGTGATCAGAATTGACATTGAATCAAAATTACAAACAGAAATATGAGTAATAGAGAATCTAACAATCTCCCCATGACATTCAATGGCATTACCATCTCTGAATCCCCCACTATCAACACCTGGGGGAAAGAGCTGGGGCGGGATTCTCTCCCTGCCCAGCGGGGCGGGGGTCCCGGCGTGATGGAGTGGAGGGAACCACTCTGGCGTCGGGCGGTCCCAAAGGTGCGGAAGTCTCCGCACCTTTAGGGACCAAGCCCTCACCTTGAGGGGCTAGGCCCACGCCAGAGTGGTTTCCGCTCCACTGGCTGGCGTGGAAGGCCTTTGGCGCCACGCGAAACAGAGCCAAAAGGACTTCGCTGGCCTGCGTAAGTCCACGCATGCGCGAGACCATGGCGAAGGCGGAAGAAAAAGAGTGCCCCCACGACACAGGCCCGCCCGCAGATCGGTGGGCCCCGATCATGGGCCAGGCCACCGTGGGGGCACCCCCCAGGGCCAGATCATCCCGCGCTCCCCCCCAGGACCCCGGAGCCCGCCCGCGCCGTCTGCTCCCGCCGGTAGGTGGTTTAATCCACGCCGGCGGGAGAGGGTTGATAGCGGCGGGACTTCGGCCCATCGTGGGCCGGCGAATCGCCGGGGGTGGGCCCGCCGAATCTCTGGTGGCCGAGAATTTGGGACACGGTGGGGGCGGGATTCACGCCAGCCCCCGGCGATTCTCCGACCCGGCGGGAGGGTCAGAGAATCCCGCCCCTGAACTGACCTAGTCGTTTTTATATACTGTGGTTATAAGAGCAGGTCAGAGGCTAGGAATTCTGCATTGGGTAACTCACCTCCTGACTCCCCAAAGTTGTCCACTGCAAGGCATAAGGCAGGAGTGTGATGGAATACTCTCCACTTGGATGGATGGATGGGTGCAGCTCCAAAAACACTCAAGAAGCTCAACACCTTCCAGGAAAAGTAACCCCTGCTTGATCAGCGCACCAACCACCAATTTAAACATTCACTCCCTCCATCACCGATACAAGGCTGAGCAGAGCACACCATCTACAAGATGCATTGCAGCAAATGATTTTAATAATCTTTATTGTCACAACTAGGCTCACATTAACACTGCAATGACGTTACTGTGAAAATCCCCTAGTCGCCACATTCCATCGCCTGTTCGGATACACAGAGGGAGAATTTAGAATGTCCGAATCACTTCACAAGCACGTCTTTCGGGAATTGTGGGAGGAAACCGGAGCACCCGGAGGAAACCCACGCAGACACGGTGAGAACGTGCAGACTCCGCACAGACAGTGACCCAAGATGGGAATCGAAACCTGGCGCTGTGAAGCCATAGTGCTAACCACTATGCTACTGTGCTGCCCACACTCCTTGAAGTCTCCTTCAACAGCCCCTTCCACTGTGACCGCTACCACCTAGAAGGACAAGGGCAGCAGATGCATGGGAACACCAGCACTGCAAGCTCCACTGCAATCCACACACTTTCTTGACTTGGAACTATATCATGTAAAATCTGAAATAAAAACAGGAAATGCTGGATAAACTCAACAGGTCTGGCAGCATCTGTGAGAGAAAAACAGAGTTAACATTTTGGGTCCATATGACCCTTCTACAGAACTATAGCATCGTTCCTTCACTGTCATTGAATCAGTATCCTGGAACTCTATGGGTATACCTACACCAGATGGACTGCAATGGTTCAGCAAAGCGGCTCAACATCACCTTCTGAAGGGTAATTGGAATCCGCAACAAATGCTCACCTTGCCAGTGATGGACACATTGCAATAAATAATTTTAAAAAGTATTTTATGAAATGAAATGAAAATTGCTTATTGTCACAAGTAGGCTTCAAACAAAGTTACTGTGAAAAGCCCCTAGTCGCCACATTCCGGCGCCTGTTCGGGGAGGCTGGTAGGGGAATTGAACCGTGCTGCTGGCCTGCCTTAAAAGCCAGCGATTTAGCCCTGTGCTAAACCAGCCCCTAAGGGGTGGCGGCGTGGGGATGTTCGTTGATTATTGCACAATGTTCAGCACGATTCCTGACTCCTCAGACACTGAAGCAGTCCATTTCCAAATGTAGCAAGATCTGGATAATATCCAGGGTTGGGCTGACAGGCCGCAAGTAACATTTGCACCAAACAAATACCAGACAATGATCGGAGGTTTACGGGGCTATTTTGGAAGAGGAGATGGTGCTGCTGGAAAGGATCAAAGCAAAGTGGGAGGAAGAGTTGGGAGAAGGTATGGAGGAGGGGTTCTGGTGTGAGGTACTCCGGAGGGTGAATGCCTCCACCTCGTGTGCAAGGTTGGGGCTGATACAGCTGAAGGTGCTGTACAGAGCACACCTTACAAAGGCAAGGATGAGCTGGCTCTTTGAGGGGGTAGAACATGTCTGTGAACATTGCGGGGGGGGGGGGGGGGGCGGGGGGGGGCAAACCACGTTCATATGTTTTGGTCCTGTCCAAAGCTGCAGGATTACTGGGAGGAGGTTTTCAGGGTAACCTCGTGAAACTGGACCCGAGCCTTCGGGAGACCATATTCAGGGTGTCGGACCAGCCGGGGTTGGAAACGGGTGCGGAGGCAGATGTAGCCTTCGCCTCGTTGATCGCCCGAAGGCGGATCCTGTTAGGGTGGAGATCAACCCCTCTACCCTGTGCCCTGGCATGGCAGGGGGACCTACTGGAATTCCTGACTCCTGAGAAGGTCAAATGTGAACTGAGGGGAAGGGTGGAGGGGTTCTACAATTCATGGGCGTTATTCATTATGCACTTTCGAGAATTGGATCACATCGAACATTTGGAGATGAGGCAGGGAGGGTTGGGGGGAGGGGGGCTGTGTGTGTTAATGGTGACGATGGGTGATTCCTGATTCCTTTTTGTCATTTGTTTATGTTAACATGCGGGCTAATATTTGGGGGTTTGGTGGGAGGATGGGATTGATATGGGGATTGGCATTACATTCGTTAGTGATTGTTGTTTATTGTTGGGTGTAAATTTGGGAGAAAATGTGAAAAAGGAGGAGAATAAAAATATTTTTTTTAAAACATACCAGACAATGAACATCGACAAAAATTGAGAATAAAACCATCACCCCTTGACATTCAATGGTATTACAATTGCTGATTCCCTCACTATCAACATCCATTGACACAAAATGGTCAGAGTAGAAATGACAGGATATACAGGATGAATACGTGGCTGAAGGGATGGTGTCAGGGAAAGGGTTTCAGATTCCTGGGGAATTGGGACCGGTTCTTGGGGAGGTGGGACCTGTACAAACTGGACGGGTTACACCTGGGCAGGACTGGAACTGATGCCCGAGGGGGGCTATTTGCTAGAGCGGTTGGGGAGTGTTTAAACTAATGTGGCAGGGGGATGGGAACCAATGCAGGAAATTGGAAGGTAGTAAAACAGGGACAGAAACAAAAGGCAGTAAGGGGGAAAGTGTAAGGCAGAGAAGCCATAGTCAAAAATCAAAAAGGTCGACACTACAAGGTACAGTGACTTGAGGGGAGCTCAGTGAATCGGCCCAGAAATACTAAAAGGAATAAAACAGGAAATAAAAACATAAATGGAAAGCGATGCGGCAGGTTGTTACATGAAGATATGGATTCAACGACAAGGAAAATTAGGAGAAAAGTTAAGAGGAAAAATAACTTAGGAGAGGTTACTGATCAAGGTGTTAAGATTCAAAACAGGTATAAAAGCCAACATAAGTGTACTTTACCTGAATGCTCGTAGTATTCGGAATAAGGTAAATAAGTTGATGGTGCAAATCATCGTGAATGACTGTGATTTAGTGGCCATTACTGAAACATGGTTAAAGGATGGTCACGACTGGGAGTTAAATATCTAAGGTTATCAAACTATTCGGAAGGACAGAGTGGATGGTAAGAGGTGGTGTAGCTCTGTTATTTAAGGATGACATCCGGGCAATAGTAAGGGATGACATTGGTGCTATGGAGGATAAGGTTGAATTGATTTGGGTGGAAATCAAGAATAGTAAGGCGAAAAAGTCACTGATAGGAGTAGTCTATAAGCCACAAAATAGTAACATTATGGTGGGCAGACAATAAACAAAGAAATAACTGATGCATGTAGAAATGGCTCAGCAGTTATCATGGGGGATTTCAATCTACATGTCGATTGGATTAACCAGGTCGGTCAAGGCAGCCTTGAGGAGGAATTTATAGAATGTATCCGCGATAGTTTCCTAGAACAGTATGTAATGGAACCTACGAGGGAACAAGCGGTCCTAGATCTGGTCCTGTGTAATGAGACAGGATTGATTCATGATCTCATAGTTAGGGATCCTCTCGGAAGGAGCAATCACAATATGGTGGAATTTAAAATACAGATGGAGGGTGAGAAGGTAAAATCAAACATTAGTGTTGTGTGCTTAAACAAAGGAGATTACAATGGGCTGAGAGAAGAGCTAGCTGAGGTAGACTGGGAGCAAAGACTTTATGGTGAAACAGTTGAGGAACAGTGGAGAACCTCCCAAGCGATTTTACACAATGCTCAGCAAAGGTTTATACCAACAAAAAGGAAGGATGGTAGAAAGACGGAAAATCGACCGTGGATATCTAAGGAAATAAGGGAGAGTATCAAATTGAAGGAAAAAGCATACAAAGTGGCAAAAATTAGTGGGAGACTAGAGGACTGGGAAATCTTTAGGGGGCAACAAAAAGCTACTAAAAAAGCTATAAAGAAGAGTAAGATAGGTTATGAGAGCAAACTTGCTCAGAATATAAAAACAGATAGTAAAAGTTTTTACAAATATATTCTACAAAAAAGAGTGGCTAAGGTAAATGAAATGAAATGAAAATGAAATGAAAATGAAAATTGCTTATTGTCACAAGTAGGCTTCAAATGAAGTTACTGTGAAAAGCTCCTAGTCACCATATTCCGGCGCCTGTTCGGGCAGGCTGGTACAGGAATTGAACCGTGCTGCTGGCCTGCCTTGGTCTGCTTTAAAAGCCAGCGATTTAGCCCAGTGTGCTAAACCAGCCCCTATTGGTCCTTATAGGTCCAAATATTGGTCCTTTAGAGGATGAGAAGGGAGATTTAAGAACGGGAGATGAGGAAATGGCTGAGGAACTGAACAGGTGTTTTGGGTTGGTCTTCACAGTGGAAGACACAAATAACATGCCAGTGACTGATGGAAATGAGGCTATGACAGGTGAGGACCTTGAGATGATTGTTATCACTAAGGAGGTAGTAATGGGCAAGCTAATGGGGCGAAAGATAGACAAGTCTCCTGGCCCTGATGGAATGCATCCCAGAGTGCTAAAAGAGATGGCTAGGGAAATTGCAAATGCACTCGTGATAATTGACCAAAATTCACTAGACTCTGGGGTGGTCCCGGCGGATTGGAAATTAGCAAACGTGACACCACTGTTTAAAATAGGAGGTAGGCAGAAAGCGGGTAATTATAGGCCAGTGAGCTTAACTTCGGTAGTAGGGAAGATGCTGGAATTTATCATCAAGGAAGAAATAGCGAGGCATCTGGATGGAAATTGTCCCATTGGGCAGATGCAGCATGGGTTCATAAAGGGCAGGTCGTGCCTAACTAATTTAGTGGAATTTTTTGAGGACATTACCAGTGCGGTAGATAACGGGGAGCCAATGGATGTGGTATATCTGGATTACCAGAAAGCTTTTGACAAGGTGCCACACAAAAGGTTGCTGCATAAGATAAAGATGCATGGCATTAAGGGTCAAGTAGTAGCATGGATAGAGGATTGGTTAATTAATAGAAAGCAAAGAGCGGGGATTAATGGGTGTTTCTCTGGTTGACAATCAGTAGCTAGTGGTGTCCCTCAGGGATCAGTGTTGGGCCCACAATTGTTCACTATTTACATCGATGATTTGGAGTTGGGGACCAAGTGCAATGTGTCCAAGTTTGCAGACGACACTAAGATGAGTGGTAAAACAAAAAGTGCAGAGGATACCGGAAGTCTGCAGAGGGATTTGGATAGGTTAAGTGAATGGGCTAGGGTCTGGCAGTTGGAATACAATGTTGACAAATGTGAGGTTATCCATTTTGGTAGGAATAACAGCAAAAGGGACTATTATTTAAATGATAAAATATTAAAACATGCTGCTGTGCAGAGAGACCTGGGTGTGCTCGTGCATGAGTCGCAAAACGTTGGTTTACAGGGGCAACGGGTGATTAAGAAGGGAAATGGAGCTTTGTCCTTCATTGCTAGAGGGATGGAGTTTAAGACTAGGTAGGTTATGCTGCAATTGTATAAGGTGTTAGTGAGGTCACACCTGGATTATTGTGTTCAGTTTATGTCTCCTTACCTGAGAAAGGACGTACTGGCGCTGGAAGGTGTGCAAAGGAGATTTACTAGGTTAATCCCAGAGTTGAAGGGGTTGGATTACGAGGAGAGGTTGAGTAGACTGGGACTGTACTCGTTGGAATTTAGAAGGATGCGGAGGGGAATCTTATAGAAACATATAAAATTATGAAGGGAATAGATAGGATAGATGCGGGCAGGTTGTTTCCACTGGCCGGTGAAAGCAGAATTAGTGGGCAAAGCCTCAAAATAAGGGGAAGTAGATTTAGGACTGAGCTTAGGAGGAACTTCTTCACCCAAAGGGTTGTGAATCTATGGAATTCCTTGCCCAGTGAAGCATTTGAGGCTCCTTCATTAAATGTTTTTAAGATAAAGATAGATAGTTTTTTGAAGAATAAAGGGATTAAGAGTTATGGTCATCATCCTGACTTGAAACTCCCTCCCTAATAGCACTGTAGGTGCACATGGACTGCACCAGTTTCAGAAAGCAGCTCACCACCACCTTAGAGGTGGGCACTAAATGCTGGTTTCACCAGTGACATCTACATTCTGTATATGAATAAAAAATAAAAAATAACAGTGCACAAGCTGGAAGAGTAGGCATTGCAGGTGATTCTCTGGCTACAACTAGAATGGTTTCTGATTGGTTTGATTTTCGTGGATCTGACAAGAAACATATTCATTGCACGCCTTTTGGGCAAGCAGTCTGCAAAGCATTCAAGCTCTGTTATTCCATGGGATGTGCAAAACCCTACCAATCTGCACTTCTCTTTTTGCACAGTCTCTTGCACTGCATGGCAAAAGTTATGGATGCTGCAAATGTGACATCATATTGCTTGTGTTTACATAAGGATATATAGCCTCAACCAGCAAGCTGTGTCCATGATCCAATATTGTAAGCAGGCTTTGCCATTGGCTGTCCTTGCAGGTTTGACCATTGTCTAACTGCAGCAAGTCACATCTCTACTCAAATCTGTTAGTTTTCAGATAGTTTTACGATTATGAAATCCCTTTGGGTGCACCTACACTAGGTTTGACACATAAGGATTCAATAGCATAACTATCTTTCTGCTTTTATTTTGTTAAAGTTAGATGGATGCTGTCATATGAGAGTACCCTTTAAGAAATGAGTGTTAAAGAAATTTACCTTTAAGAAATGGAGCTGCACATGTTACTGCAGTGATGTCAGAGTGTGGGTGGAGCTGAGCTCCACTTCTGCTTTTTAGTTTCAGTTTGAGAAAGAGCTTGGGTGTGTCTGTGTTTTTCAGTGAGCTGAATCTGAAGTTAGAAGTGAGCTGCACTGCTGTTGATCTCTGCCATCAAAAGACTATCTATGGATCATTTGGTGAATTCAGAAGAATTATAAATGTTTTCAGTCTTGAATGTAAACCCTAATGTGCTCCTGTTTGAAGGTTTGTTAAGCCTTTTGGATGTTAAAAGGACAGCATACAGATTACTTAGTGGTGTATTCTTTGGGGGGTGTATTTGATCTACTGGTTGCTAAGATATTTACTGTTTGTTTTAAAAAGGTTAACTTGAGTTCATAGAACAAACATTGTTTTGTTTTTAAAAAAATACTTTTTATGATGGTCCATGTCTGCTGTACCATACCTGTAGAGTGAGCTGTGTGCTCCCCTACCACAATCTATTAAAAGTTGTGGGTTAGGTGAACTCCATGATACACTTTGGGATTCTCTAAACCCTGACCCATAACAATTGGAGGTTCGAGGATGATAAAAGTCTATCTATTGGATTGGCTTAGTGAACTTAAAGACAGTGAGGGGTGAGCATATTGTGGTTGCTTTTCAGGTGTGTTATTTTAGTTTAAGTGGGGTGTGTGTTGTGGATAATGGCTCTTTTAGAGGCTCAGAAGTTTTTAGGGGTGGAGACAGTCACACACAGTTCCTTACGAACAGAGAATAAAAGCAGCCTGTTAGATTTGACAAAAACATTGCAGTTAACATTACCTGACAAAATGCAAAAAGATGAGGTAATTATGGCGGTGGTTAAGCATTCAAAGTTGCCTGAGATACAGTTTGACTCATTGGAAATGGCAAAGATCCAGTTGCACATTAAGCAACTTGAACATGAAAAAGAATTAAAGCAGCTTGAATACGAAAGAGAGGAAAAAGAAAAAGAACGAGAGAGAGATAGAGAGGACAAAGAAAAGGAGAGAGAAGAAAGGAGGAAGAAAGAATAGCCCCAGCAGAACAAAAAGAAAAAGAAAGGGAGATACAGATCAGGGAAAAAGATAAAGAGAGAGAGTTTGAACTTCAGAAAATGGCCATGAAACATGACAGTCAGTTAAAATTGGCAGACATAAAGGGAAACGTACAATTGGCTGATAGTGATGAGGATAGTGAGAAAGAGCGTCATAGTCGAAGGCGTGGTGGGGATCTATTTCAATATGTCCAATCATTGGCAAGGTTTGACGAGAAGGAGGTAGAAGCCTTTTTCATTTCATTTGAGAAGGTAGCTAAACAAATGAAATGGCCACAGGACATGTGGGTATTACTGATCAAACTTGCTTTGCGCAAGTCAAGGAGACACAGCCGGAGTGGCAATTTGGAACTTGGTAATTTGGTGCAGTGAGGTAATTCGGTGCAGAGTGGGAGAAGGTGCTTTTTCCCTACTGTTTTGTTCTCTCTCTTTCTTTTGGCCTGTAACTTTTAATCTGCAGGGAGAGAACCAGAGAGCATCTGAGACCCTCTAAAGTTAAGTAAGTTATTTTTATTCATTTTTACTTTTGTTACCTTTTCAAATTGTGTGGGGGCGGGGGGGGGGGTTCGGACTGAAGTGACATCACGAAAAGCTGTGACCTGATTGGCTGGTTGGGAATCTACACTAAATTAAAAAAATTAAGCATTGTTAAACTAATTAAACATAATTATTTATTACTTAATTATAATTTAGAGGGGTTTCTAAGCCAGAAATCGGAGAGTACTGTATCTAGCTTTCACATTTATAGTAGAAATCTAGTGCGAGGAAACATATAGTTAACAGTAACTTTTTTTTTTTACTTTTAAATTTAATTTACTAATTAATTGAAGCAATGTCAATTAGAGGGGTGCAGTGCTACAACTGTGAGATGTGGCAGGTCCGGGAGGCTTCCAGCGTCCCGGATGGCTTCATCTGCAGAAAGTGCACCCAACTGGAGCTCCTCACAGACTGCATGGTTCGTTTGGAGCAGCAGATGGATGCACTTAGGAGCATGCAGGTGGCGGAAAGCGTCATAAATAGCAGTTATATAAATGTGGTCACGCCCAAGGTGCAGGCAGAGAAATGGGTGACCAGCCGAAAGGGCAGGCAGTCAGTGCAGGAATCCTCTGTGGTTGTCCCACTCTCGAACAGATATACCCCTTTGGATACTGTCGGGGGGGGGGATAGCCTATCAGTGGAAAACAGCAGCAGCCAGAGCAGTGGCACCACGGCTGGCTCTGATGTTCAGAAGGGAGGGTCAAAGCGCAGAAGAGCAATAGTCATAGGGGACTCTCTAGTCAGGGGCACAGATAGGCGCTTCTGTGGACGTGAAAGAGACTGCAGGATGGTATGTTGCCTCCCTGGTGCCAGGGTCCAGGATGTCTCTGAACGGGTAGCGGGCATCCTGAAGGGGGAGGACAAACAGGCAGAGGTCATTGTACATCTTGGTACTAACGACATAGGCAGGAAGGGGCATGAGGTCCTGCAGCAGGAGTTCAGGAAGCTAGGCAGAAAGTTAAAAGACAGGACCTCTAGTGTTGTAATCTCAGGATTACTCCCTGTGCCACGTGCCAGTGAGGCTAGAAATGGGGAGATAGAGCAGCTAAACACGTGGCTAAACAGCTGGTGTAGGAGGGAGGGTTTCCATTATCTGGACCACTGGGGGCTCTTCCAGAGCAGGAGTGACCTGTATAAGAAGGACGGGTTGCATCTAAACTGGAGAGGCATAAATATCTTGGCCGCGAGGTTTGCTCGTGTCACAAGGGAGGGTTTAAACTAGTATGGCAGGGGGGGTGGGCACCGGAGCATTAGGTCAGAAGGTGAAAGCATTGAGGGAGAACTAGGGAATAGGGCCAGTATGGCTCTGAGGCAGAGCAGATAGGGGGACGTTGCTGAACACAGCAGGTCTGGTGGACTGAAGTGCATATGTTTTAATGCAAGAAATATTACGGGTAAGGCAGATGAACTTAGAGCTTCGATTAGTACTTGGAACTATGATGTTGTTGCCATTACAGAGACCAGGTTGAGGGAAGGACAGGATTGGCAGCTAAACGTTCCAGGATTTAGATGTTTCAGGCGGGATAAAGGGGGATGTAAAAGGGGTGGTGGAGTTGCGCCACTGGTTACGAAGAATATCACAGCTGTACTACGGGAGGACACCTCAGAGGGCAGTGAGGCTATATGGGTAGAGATCAGGAATAAGAAGGATGCAGTCACAATGTTGGGGGTTTACTACAGGCCTCCCAACAGCCAGCGGGAGATAGAGGAGCAGATAGGTAGACAGATTTTGGAAAAGAGTAAAAACAACAGGGTTGTTGTGATGGGAGACTTCAACTTCCCCAATATTGACTTAGTGCTAGGGGCTTAGACGGGGCAGAGTTTGTAAGGAGCATCCAGGAGTGCTTCTTAAAACAATATGTAAACAGTCCAATTAGGGAAGGGGCTGGTATTGGGGAATGAGCCCGGCCAGGTGGTAGAAGTTTCAGTAGGGGAGCATTTCGGGAATAGTGACCACAATTCAGTAAGTTTTAAAGTGCTGGTGAACAAGGATAAGAGTGGTCCTAGGGTGAATATGCTCAATCGGGGGAAGGCTAATTATAATAATATTAGACGGGAACTGAAGAACCTAGATTGGGGGCGGATCATAGAATTTACAGTGCAGAAGGAGGCCATTCGGCCCATCGAGTCTGCACCGGCTCTTGGAAAGGTCCAAGGTCCACACCGCCACCCTATCCCCATAACCCAGTAACCCCACCCAACACTAAGGGCAATTTTGGACACTATGGGCAATTTAGCATGGCCAATCCACCTAACCTGCACATCTTTAGACTGTGGGAGGAAACCGGAGCACCCGGAGGAAACCCACGCACACACGGGGAGGATGTGCAGACTCCGCACAGACAGTGACCCAAGCCGGAATCGAACCTGGGACCCTGGAGCTGTGAAGCATTTGTGCTATCCACAATGCTACCGTGCTGCCCACGTTTGAGAATTAATCAACATCTGACATGTGGGAGGCTTTCAAGTGTCAGTTGAAAGGAATTTGGGACCGGCATGTTCCTGTGAGGAAGAAGGATAAATACGGCAAATTTCGGGAACCTTGGATAATGAGATATATTGTAGGCCTCGTCAAAAATAAAAAGGAGGCATTTGTCAGGGCTAGAAGGCTGGGAACAAACAAATCCTGTGTGGAATATAAGGAAAGTAGGAAGGAACTTAAGCAAGGAGTCAGGAGGGCTAGAAGGGGTCACAATAAGTCATTGGCAAATAGGGTTAAGGAAAATCCCAACGCTTTTTATACGTACATAAAAAGCAAGAGGGTAGCCAGGGAAAGGGTTGGCCCACTGAAGGATAGGCAAGGGAATCTATGTGTGGAGCCAGAGGAAATGGATGAGGTACTAAATGAATACTTTGCATCAGTATTCACCAAAGAGAAGGAATTGGTGGATGTTGAGTCTGGAGAAGGGTTTGTAGATTGCCTGGGTCACATTGAGATCCAAAAAGATGAGGTGTTGGGCGTCTTGAAAAATATTAAGGTAGATAAGTCCCCAGGGCCTGATGGGATCTACCTCAGAATACTGAAAGAGGGACTTCCGGGTGCGGCGATGACCAGCTGAGTCGCACGTTTCGGCAGCTCCCTGTGAAACGGACTTTTGGGCTCTTGATAGGAGCCCCAACGGCAATTTTGACGGCTAAAAACACTGTGCGGTAAACCAGAAGGGAATCCCCCCTGGATACGGATGGAAAAAGGAGGAGAGAGTGGCCAGATTGCAGTGGATCCTTTAGAACAGCGGCAAGGAAGGCAAGCAAAAACCAAGATGGCGTCGGAAGGTGGCAGTTTAACATGGGGCCCTGAACAACAAGAGTTCTTGAAATGCTGTGTGGAAGAGATCAAAAAGGAAATGAAGAAAGAGCTGTTGGCCCCGATACTACAGGCGATCGAAGGGCTAAAGGAGGAACAAAAGACCCAGGAGCGGGAGCTTCGGGTCGTGAAGGCAAAGGCAGCCGAGAATGAGGACGATATACAGGGCCTGGTGGTGAAGACGGAGACGCAGGAGGCACATCAGAAACGATGTGTGGAAAGGTTGGAGGCACTGGAAAACAACGCAAGGAGGAACAACCTGAGGATTCTTGGTCTTCCTGAAGGTGTGGAGGGAGCGGACGTCGGGGCATATGTGAGCACGATGCTGCACTCGTTAATGGGAGCGGAGGCCCCGGCGGGTCCGTTGGAGGTGGAGGGAGCATACCGAGTGATGGCGCGAGGACCGAGAGCAGGAGAAATTCCCAGAGCCATAGTGGTGAGATTCCTCCGTTTTAAGGATAGAGAAATGGTCCTTAGATGGGCGAAGAAAACTCGGAGCAGTAAATGGGAGAACGCGGTGATCCGCGTTTATCAAGACTGGAGTGCGGAGGTGGCGAGAAGGAGGGCGAGCTTTAATCGGGCCAAGGCGGTGCTTCATAAAAAGAAGATAAAATTTGGAATGCTGCAACCGGCAAGACTGTGGGTCACATATCGAGGGAGGCACCACTACTTTGAGACGGCGGATGAAGCGTGGACTTTTATTGTGGAAGAAAAA
Organism: Scyliorhinus torazame; assembly: GCF_047496885.1. Lineage (NCBI taxonomy): Eukaryota > Metazoa > Chordata > Chondrichthyes > Carcharhiniformes > Scyliorhinidae > Scyliorhinus > Scyliorhinus torazame. The sequence continues at coordinate 78,564,698 of NC_092712.1, forward strand.
CTGGAATGAGCGGGTTATTAAAAAGAAAGTTCGAACAAAGTGGTGGGGCGAATGTGGGGGGCAAAGAGGGGTTTTATGTACTAATCCTGCGATGTGGTAACTTTTCTCTCTCCCACAGGTGGTGATGGGGGGAGGAGGGGAGGTGGAGGAGATGGGGCGTTGGCCATTGGGGGCGGGGCCAAGGGAGAAGCGCGGGCTTGGTTCCCGCGCTATGATAATCATGGCGGGAATAGAGAAGCAGGAAGGAGGGGGCGTCGCACGGTGCGAGCCGAGGTCACGGGGGGAAGCCGAGGTCAGCCAGAGTTTGCTGACTTCTGGGAGCAACATGGGGGGAGTAATTACGCGAGCGGGGGATCTAGCGGGGGGGGTGGGAGGGGGTAATTACTGGGTTGCTGCTGCTGGGGAGAGGGGGGAGCTGGTATGGGAGAGGATGGGCGGGGGGGCACCGCCTGGGGGAGATACAGCTGCGTGGGAACCGGGTGAGGAGCTGGAAAAAGGTGATGGCTAATCGACAAGGGGGGGGGGGTAGGAAGCCCCCCAACTCGGCTGATCACGTGGAACGTGAGAGGGCTGAACGGGCCGATAAAGAGGGCACGGGTACTCGCACACCTTAAGAAACTTAAGGCAGATGTGGTTATGTTACAGGAAACGCACCTGAAACTGATAGACCAGGTTAGGCTACGCAAAGGATGGGTGGGGCAGGTGTTCCATTCGGGGCTAGATGCGAAAAACAGGGGGGTGGCTATATTAGTGGGGAAGCGGGTAATGTTCGAGGCAAAGACTATAGTGGCGGATAACGGGGACAGATACGTGATGGTGAGTGGCAAACTACAGGGGGAGACGGTGGTTTTGGTAAACGTATATGCCCCGAACTGGGATGATGCCAATTTTATGAGGCGGATGCTAGGACGCATTCCGGACCTAGAGATGGGAAAGCTGATAATGGGGGGAGATTTTAATACGGTGTTGGAACCAGGGCTGGATAGGTCGAAGTCCAGGACTGGAAGGAGGCGGGCAGCAGCCAAGGTACGTAAAGATTTTATGGAGCAGATGGGAGGTGTAGACCCGTGGAGATTTAGCAGACCTAGGAGTAAGGAGTTCTCGTTTTTCTCCTATGTCCATAAAGTCTACTCGCGAATAGACTTTTTTGTGCTGGGTAGGGCATTGATCCCGAAGGTGAGGGGAACGGAGTATACGGCTATATCCATTTCGGATCACGCTCCACACTGGGTGGACTTGGAGATAGGGGAGGAAACAGGAGGGCGCCCACCCTGGAGAATGGACATGGGACTAATGGCAGATGAGGGTGTGTGTCTAAGGGTGAGGGGGTGCATTGAAAAGTACTTGGAACTCAATGATAATGGGGAGGTCCAGGTGGGAGTGGTCTGGGAGGCGTTGAAGGCGGTGGTTAGAGGGGAGCTGAAATCAATAAGGGCACATAAAGGGAAGCAGGAGAGTAAGGAACGGGAGCGGTTGCTGCAAGAACTTTTGAGGGTGGACAGACAATATGCGGAAGCACCGGAGGAGGGACTGTACAGGGAAAGGCAAAGGCTACACGTAGAATTTGACTTGCTGACTACAGGCACTGCAGAGGCACAATGGAGGAAGGCACAGGGTGTACAGTACGAATATGGGGAGAAGGCGAGCAGGTTGCTGGCACACCAATTGAGGAAAAGGGGAGCAGCGAGGGAAATAGGGGGAGTGAGGGATGAGGAAGGAGAGATGGAGCGGGGAGCGGAGAGAGTGAATGGAGTGTTCAAGACATTTTATAAAAAATTATATGAAGCTCAACCCCCGGATGGGAGGGAGAGAATGATGGGCTTCTTGGATCGGCTGGAATTTCCCAAGGTGGAAGAGCAGGAAAGGGTGGGACTGGGAGCACAGATCGAGGTAGAAGAAGTGGTGAAAGGAATTAGGAGCATGCAGGCGGGAAAGGCCCCGGGACCGGATGGATTCCCAGTCGAATTCTATAGAAAATATGTGGACTTGCTCGCCCCGGTACTGACGAGGACCTTTAATGAGGCAAAGGAAAGGGGACAACTGCCCCCGACTATGTCTGAAGCAACGATATCGCTTCTCTTAAAGAAGGAAAAGGACCCGCTACAATGCGGGTCCTATAGACCTATTTCCCTCCTAAATGTAGATGCCAAGGTCCTGGCCAAGGTAATGGCAATGAGAATAGAGGAATGTGTCCCAGGGGTGGTCCACGAGGACCAAACTGGGTTTGTGAAGGGGAGACAGCTGAACACGAATATACGGAGGTTGTTAGGGGTAATGATGATGGCCCCACCAGAGGGAGAAACGGAGTTAGTAGTGGCGATGGATGCCGAGAAAGCATTTGATAGAGTGGAGTGGGATTATTTGTGGGAGGTGTTGAGGAGATTTGGTTTTGGAGAGGGGTATGTTAGATGGGTGCAGCTGTTGTATAGGGCCCCAGTGGCGAGCGTGGTCACGAATGGACGGGGATCTGCATATTTTCGGCTCCATAGAGGGACAAGGCAGGGATGCCCTCTGTCCCCATTATTGTTTGCACTGGCGATTGAGCCCCTGGCGATAGCGTTGAGGGGTTCCAAGAAGTGGAGGGGAGTACTTAGGGGAGGAGAAGAGCACCGGGTATCTTTGTATGCGGACGATTTGCTACTATACGTGGCGGACCCGGCGGAGGGGATGCCAGAAATAATGCGGATACTTGGGGAGTTTGGGGATTTTTCAGGGTATAAATTGAACATGGGGAAAAGTGAGTTGTTTGTGGTGCATCCAGGGGAGCAGAGTAGAGAAATAGAGGACCTACCGTTGAGGAAGGTAACAAGGGACTTTCGTTACCTGGGGATCCAGATAGCTAAGAATTGGGGCACATTGCATAGGTTAAATTTAACGCGGTTGGTGGAACAGATGGAGGAGGATTTCAAGAGATGGGATATGGTATCCCTGTCAATGGCAGGGAGGGTGCAGGCGGTTAAGATGGTGGTCCTCCCGAGATTCCTCTTTGTGTTTCAGTGCCTCCCGGTGGTGATCACGAAGGATTTTTTAAAAAAGGATTGAAAAGAGCATCATGGGTTTTGTGTGGGCCAGGAAGACCCCGAGAGTGAGGAAGGGATTCTTACAGCGTAGCAGGGATAGGGGGGGGCTGGCACTACCGAGCCTAAGTGAGTATTATTGGGCCGCTAATATTTCAATGGTGAGTAAGTGGATGGGAGAGGAGGAGGGAGCGGCGTGGAAGAGATTAGAGAGGGCGTCCTGTAGGGGGACTAGCCTACAGGCCATGGTGACAGCCCCATTGCCGTTCTCACCGAGGAACTACACCACAAGCCCGGTGGTGGTGGCTACACTGAAGATTTGGGGACAGTGGAGACGGCATAGGGGAAAGACTGGAGCCTTGGGGGGTCCCCGATAAGAAACAACCATAGGTTTGCCCCGAGGGGAATGGATGGGGGATATGGAATGTGGCAAAGAGCAGGAATAACGCAACTGAAAGATCTGTTTGTGGATGGGAAGTTCGCGAGTCTGGGAGCGCTGACCGAGAAATATGGGTTGCCCCAAGGGAATGCATTCAGGTATATGCAACTGAGGGCTTTTGCGAGGCAACAGGTGAGGGAATTCCCGCAGCTCCCGACACAAGAGGTGCAGGACAGAGTGATCTCAAAGACATGGGTGGGGGATGGTAAGGTGTCAGATATATATCGGGAAATGAGGGACGAAGGGGAGACTATGGTAGATGAACTAAAAGGGAAATGGGAAGAAGAGCTGGGGGAGGAGATCGAGGAGGGGCTGTGGGCAGATGCCCTAAGCAGGGTAAACTCGTCGTCCTCGTGTGCCAGGCTAAGCCTGATTCAGTTTAAGGTATTACACAGGGCACATATGACTGGAGCACGGCTCAGTAAATTTTTTGGGGTGGAGGATAGGTGTGCGAGGTGCTCGAGAAGCCCAGCGAATCATACCCATATGTTTTGGTCATGCCCGGCACTACAGGGGTTTTGGATGGGGGTGACAAAGGTGCTTTCAAAAGTAGTAGGAGTCCGGGTCGAACCAAGCTGGGGGTTGGCTATATTTGGGGTTGCACAAGAGCCGGGAGTGCAGGAGGCGAGAGAGGCCGATGTTTTGGCCTTTGCGTCCCTAGTAGCCCGGCGCAGGATATTGCTAATGTGGAAAGAAGCCAAGCCCCCGGGGGTGGAGACCTGGATAAATGACATGGCGGGGTTTATAAAGCTAGAGCGGATTATGTTCGTCCTAAGGGGGTCGGCTCAAGGGTTCACCAGGCGGTGGCAACCGTTCGTCGAATACCTCGCAGAAAGATAGACGGAATGGGAAAAAGAAGGCAGCAGCAGCAGCCCAGGATCGGGGGGGGGGGGGGAGGAACCAGAAGGACTCTCAGGGTTGTTAATATATACTGTATAGTATGTATAGGTCGTTGCTACAGATAATTATATATTGGACTGTTAAATTATATTTTTGGAGAGTGTTACTTGTGACAAGGCAGTTGCCAATTAGGGCTAGTTTTCATTTTTGTTATTTATTATTTATTCATTTTTTGTTTATAAAATAGGTCATTGTTATTTGTGTTGTTATAATATTGTGTAAAGGATGCACAATGTACTGTGTTGGTTGACCAAAAATTTTCAATAAAATATTTAATAATAAAAAAAGGATTGTACAGCCTGATCAAGAGGTGGTTGATAAGAAGTTGCCAGATCTCTTTAAAGAATTTACTTGTGTGGGTAAAGTTTGTGTATCAGGAGGAGCAGGTAAAGAAGTCACAATTTCAAAAGATACGGGAGCTAGTCAATCTTTAATGGAAAGAGATGAGGAGTTATGTAGGTTGGGAAGAATGTTGCCAGAAAAGGTGGTAATATGTGGAATTCAGGGTGAGAGGAGTAGCGTTCCATTATATAAGGTAAGGTTGGAAAGTCCAGTGAAGAGTGGTGAAGTGGTAGTAGGGGTAATCGAGAAACTATCTTGTTTAGGAATACAGTTTATCTTGGGTAATGATATAGCTGGATCGCAAGTGAGAGTGATGCCTACTGTGGTTGATTAGCCAGTGGAAAATCAGACAACTGGGGCGGGATTCTCCGACCCCCCGCCGGGTCGGAGAATTGCCGGGGGCTGGCGTGAATCCCGCCAGTTGCCGAATTCTCCGGCACCGGATATTCGGCGGGGGTGGGAATCGCGCCGCGCCGGTTGGCGGGCCCCCCCCGGCAAAATCTCCGGCCCGTGATGGGCCAAAGTCCTGCTGCTGGAATGCCTGTCCCGCCGGCGAGAATCAAACCACCTCTCTTACCGGCGGGACAAGGCGGCGCGGGTGGGCTCCGGGGTCCTGGGGGGGGGCACGGGGCGATCTGGCCCCGGGGGGTACCCCCACGGTGGCCTGGCCCGCGATCGGGGCCCACTGATCTGTGGGCAGGCCTGTGCCATGGGGGCACTCTTTTCCTTCCGCCTTCGCCATGGTCTCCACTATGGCGGAGGCGGAAGAGACCCCCTCCACTGCGCATGCGCAGGGATGCCCTGAGCGGCCGCTGACGCCCCCGCGCATGCGCCGCACGGCAAAGCCATTTCCGCGCCAGCTGGCAGGGCACCAAAGGCCTTTCCCGCCAGCTGGCGGGGCGGAAATCAGTCCGGCGCGGGCCTAGCCCCTCAAGGTGAGGGCTCGGCACCTCAAGATGCGAAGAATTCCGCACCTTTGGGGCGGCGCGATGCCCGACTGATTCGTGCCGTTTTTGGCGCCGGTCGGCGGACATCGCAGCGATTGCGGAGAATCACGCCCCTGTGTTGAAGCACGAATATCCTGGGATTTTTCCAGATTGTGTAGTAACAAGGTCGCAAAGTCACAGGTCAAGACAAGAAGAGAAATCAAAGAGTGAAGATGAAGTTGAAGTGCAATTATCAGAAACGATTTTTGATCAGATGGTTGAAAAAGAACAAGAACAGGTGGAGGATGAGGCGGATATTTTTCGTTCAGGAAAATTGGCGGAGTTACAACAGAAAGACGTAGAAATAAAACGGATGTATCAGAAAGCATACACAGAAGAGGAATCTGAGTGTATACCAGAGTGTTATTGCCGTAAAAGTAGTGTCTTGATGAGAAAATGGAGACCTTTACATATGCAGGCGGATGAAAAGTGGGCAGAAGTTCATCAAGTAGTATTGCCGGTAGGGTATAGAACAGAGGTGTTACGAGTTACACATGAGGAACCAGTGGGAGGTCATTTGGGAATAAGAAAAACTCAAGCTAAAATCCAGAAACATTTTTATTGGCCTGGACTACATAAAGATGTAGTTAAATGTTGTCAATCATGTCACACATGTCAAGTGATAGGGAAACATCAAGCAGTGATAAAACCACCGCCCTTAATACCCATTCCAACATTTGAGGAACCTTGTACAAAAAGTGGGAATCAATATCTTTTGACTATAATGGATGTGTCTACTAGGTTTCCAGAGGCCATTCCAGTACGTAATATGACAGCTAAAAGGATTGTGGAGGAGTTACTTAAATTCTTTACTAAATATGGACTACCCACAGAAATTCAATCGGATCAAGGATCAGATTTTACCTCAAAGTTATTCAAAGAAGTTATGGTTAGCTTAGGAATAAAACAATTTAAATCAACTGTGTACCATCCAGAATCGCAGGGAGCGTTTGAAAGGTGGCATCAGACATTAAAGACAATGTTGAGGGCTTATTGTCAAGATTATCCAGAGGATTGGGATAAAGGAATTCCATTCGTACTGTTTGCAATTCGGGGTGCACCTAATGAGTCAACCAAATTTAGTCCTTTTGAACTAGTTTTTGGTCATGAGGTAAGAGGACCACTTAAATTGATTAAGGAAAATTGATGGGTGAGAAATTGGAAATTACATTATTGGATTACGTGTCAAATTTTCTGGAACGATTAAATAGTGCAGGTGAATTGGCTAGGCAATATTTGAAAGTTGCACAAAATGTGATGAAACGGGTCGCGGACAAGAAATCCAAAGTTCGTAGTTTTGCCAGTGGAGATAAAGTTTTAGTGTTGTTACCAGTGGGAGGTGAACCTTTAAAAGCTAGGTTTTGTGGACCTTGTCAGATTGAAAGGAAATTAAGTGAGGTGAATTATGTGGCAAAAACACCAGATAGAAGGAAGATTCACCAATTGTGTCATGTGAATATGCTTGAAAGCTACTTTGAAAGGGAAGGAGAGAAAAAGGAGGAGGTTTTAATGATTCTAACTCAAAGTGACGAACCCAATCCAGATGATTGTGAATTTGACATACCTCAAATTAAATTGGAAAATGAGGATGTTCTTAAAAATTAGGATAAATTGTTGAGTTATCTTCCAGAGGAAAAACGTACTGACCTGAAAGAGTTATTGATATCACATGGGCAAGTTTGTGGAGATAAATTAGGAAGTACTAAAATGGCTATACATGATGTAGATGTGGGAAATGCTGTTCCCATCAAATAACATCCATATAGACTTAATCCTTTAAAATTGGCACAGGTTAACAAAGAGATTGAGAGTATGCTTAAAAATGGCATAATTAGGGCAGCACAGTGGCGCAGTGGTTAGCATTGCTGCCTACAGCGCTGAGGACCCGGGTTCGAATCCCGGCCCTGGGTCACTGTCCATGTGGAGTTTGCGCATTCTCCGTGTGTCTGCGTGGGTTTCACCCCCACAACCCAAAGATGTGCAAGTTAGGTGGATTGGACATGCTAAATTGCCCCTTAATTGGGAAAAATAATTGGGTACTCTTAAAAAAAAAAATTTTTTTTTAAAAATGGCAGAATTGAAGTGGGTTGCAACCAATGGAGCTCACCCATAGTGATGGTACCTAAACCAGACGGTACCCAACGGCAGTGTGTGAACTATAGAAAGGTTAATGCAGTTACAAGAATGGACTCTTATCCTATCCCACGTTTGGAGGATTGCATTGAGAAAGTGGGACAATCAGCTTTTATTTCCAAACTAGATTTACTTAAAGGTTACTGGCAAGTACCTTTATCTGAAAGGGCGAAGGAGATTTCAGCTTTTGTGACTCCAGATGGTATATACCAATTCAAAGTTATGCCATTTGGCATGAAAAACGCCCCAGCCACATTTCAATGGTTAACTAACAAAGTCGTTTCAGGATTACCCAATTGTGCGGTATACATTGACGATCTGGTAATTTTCAGCCAGGCATGGACAGAACATTTAAAACATCTGATGGAGTTATTCGATCGACTTAAGGAGGCGGATTTGGTGATAAACCTAGCCAAAAGTGAATTTGGAAAAGCCCAAGTCACTTTCCTTGGCCATACAATCGGACAGGGTCGAATGGTCCCATGGGATGTGAAAACAAAAGTTATTGAGGAGTTTTCGATACCCTCAAGACGAAGGGAAATAATGCGATTTCTTGGCATAAGTGGATTTGATCGAACATTTGTGAAAAAGATTGGTAGCGTGATTGCTCCACTGATGGACTTGCTGAAGAAACTTAGAAAATTTCAATGGACAGCGGACTTTCAACAGGCATATGACGGCCTGAAAGCTGTGATAACCAATGCTTCTGTGTTGGAGAATTACAAGGGACTCTGTGATCAGATTGAACTAAAGTATCTGACTTTAAAGAGAAATGCAGAGGTGTAGAGAAATAGATGGATCATGCAGAGACCTTCTTGTTCAAAGAGACTGTAGATCATGAAGGATTTCAGTTGGAGGAAGGAGAACAAAAATGGACTATATTATTGTACCTGTTGGCGTGTGTTTTTTTTTTAAATGAAAAGTATATTTACTGTGTGCATTTCTTAAACGATAGTGAAAAGGTGAAAAATGAAACCATCTTGAAGTTGATGGTTGTTTTTTTTTTCTTGAGGGGAGGTGTCATGAGAATGTCGCTTTAAGAAATGGTTAGCTGCTCATGTTACTGCAGTGATGTCAGAGTGTGGGTGGAGCTGAGCTCTGGTTCTGCTTTTTAGTTTCACTTTGAGAAAAGCTTGGGTGTGTCTGTCTTTTTGGTTTTGTTTTGCAGTGTGTTGCAGCTGAAGTCAGAAAAAGCAGCTCTACTGCTGTTCTCTCTGCCATGAAAGACTATCTCTGGATCCTTTGGTGATTTAAAACTAATAACTGCTTGCAGTAATGACTTTAACCTAATGTGCTCCTGTTTAAAGGTTTGTTAAGTCTTTTGGATGTTAAAAGGACAGCTTAAAGGATTTTCATAGATTATCATAGAATTTACAGTGCAGAAGGAGGCCATTCGGCCCATCGAGTCTGCACCGGCTCTTGGAAAGAGCACCCTACCCAAGGTCAACACCTTTACCCTATCCCCATAACCCAGTCCAACACTAAGGGCAATTTTGGACACTAAGGGCAATTTATCATGGCCAATCCACCCAACCTGCACATCTTTGGACTGTGGGAGGAAACCGGAGCACCCGGAGGAAACCCACGCACACATGAGGAGGATGTGCAGGCTCCGCACAGACAGTGACCCAAGCCGGAATCGAACCTGGGACCCTGGAGCTGTGAAGCAATTGTGCTATCCACAATGCTACCGTGCTGCCCTCAAACTCTTGCTGCCGATTACTTAGTGTTGTATTCTTTGGGGGTTATCTTTGAATTAATGGTTGCTAAGATATTCACTGTTTGCTTTAAAAAGGTTAACTTGAGTTCATAGAATAAATATTGTTTTGTTTTTAAAAACCATGTCTGCTGTACCATACCTGTAGAGTGAGCCGTGTGCTCCCCATACCACAATCTATTAATAGTTGTGGGTCAGGTGAACTCCATTATACACTTTGGGATTCTCTAAACCCTGACCCATAACAATGTGTAGAAAGCTTCTATCCCTGTAAAGTGCCATCAGTGGCTAACAGAGTTTACTGCATCACTGTTGAATTTCTGCTGCAATAGAATACAAGCTTTAAGTTGGTAATTAAGTACAGTCACTCCAAATGGGGAAGAATTAGGGAATCATTGCAAGAGTATATAAATCAGTTCGTTCACTCTGGGAGAGTCTGTGGCTTTACTTTGTTGTCTTGGAAATAAACCTGTTTTAAGGTGTAGGCTAGCTTCAAATTAATTCTTTCTCAACATACAATTGTTGGAATTAACGCACTATGCAGATTTGGAATAGGATAGTGTTATGTTTGTGTACTATGATAATAAATGAATCAGCGTACGACAGAATATCTAGCTCAAGACTAGTTACTTAATGTTGAATAAATTGTGGGTAGACTAAACTATTGCTAACCAAACTGTGGAGCTTCTAACCATGCTACTAATAGCTCCTGGAACTGATCAAGACTAGCTTTGTCCAGTTCCGGATTAGTGTTCCTCTTGCATAACACCTAGTGGTCGGAGGCCGTATACACTTGTTATATACACTGTTACTGCATATCATTACAGATAGGTTCTTTCTTTCAGTCTGAGTTCCCTCTGCTTTAAGTTGCTTTTAGCCTCATCCTTGACCAATTAATTTCATAGTAAAACCTCAAATGCCGACTCCAGCCTTATTTCTTATGGTTTTATTCAGCCCATTGGGCTGTAGTCAGCTTCTTGAAAGACCTTTTCAATTCATACCCACTCCCCTAATTTTTCCCTCTGTGCCTGCAACTTTTTCCAATTCAGGTTTTTATCCAATTCCTTTTTTGCCCTTTACCCCTTTTCCTGAAAGGATGAGTGATATCCAAAAATAGTCTTTACCTAGTGGTAGAACTGAAAGTTTCTTGTCCTATTGATATTTGTGATAGTGGTACAATGAAATCCTGTTGTAGTGATTGATGTGCCAGTAGCCCAGAGTATGACTTTAACCAACCAGTTGGTATTAAGAAGGTCACAATCCCCAATATTTACAGTTGATGCCATGAACCCTCATGTGTACTGAAAATGATTAAATAGCTTCTCATCTTCTGCTCTCGTCTCTGATATTCTGCTTGAAATGTCAGTGCTTTCAGCTGAATATTAACATTTTGAGTGAGGTACTGTATCAAGTGTTGGTTATTGCTGGGCAGCAGTGCTCGATGGTGCAGCCACTGGGTACATTTTAGAAGCTTTTACAGCTAACCAGTGACAAATAGCAGCTCATAAGTAAAACCAAGAACTACTCCTATGTTGTATGGCAGTGTTAACAATGGTACAAATGCCTTTCAACAATGAGGGTTTAATGCTTCGAAAGGTCACAGTAACCAAAGTGCCATGGTCATCATAGTAATATTGTAAAGAATGAGTGGTGATTTTGGAAAATAAATGTCTTCATTATAATAAGCAAAAGATCACTACAAACAGTGATGAGTAAAATAATATGGCACTGCACTTCAAAGACTTGGTTAACCTGATATCAGTTCTGAGTGTGAATAATGGCAAACGTAAAATGAGGAGTCCAAATAAAACTTAATGAGACCTCAGATAGCGTATTATGTGCAACGTGAAGCCCCACACCATAGGTTATTTACTGAGGGTTTCGGAAGGGGATAATAGACTTGTTAGGTTGAGTTTTGAATTTGGAGATACAAATACTGAGATAAACTTGACAAATGAGGTCTTTCTTCATTAAAACATGTACTTTCCAAAAAGAAAATATGAAAGTGTTTGAAATTATGGAAGGATGGGACCAGATATCTAGAATCAGATGTTTTTAATAGTTGAGTGGTTTAGAATGTGGTGCCATAGATGCAAAAGTAAATGTTACAAAATTAGAACATAAAGCAAGAGGAACCAAGGAGGGTAGATGCAGTTAATATACAGATCAGCATGTCAGGCAGGTGTGGGGATCCCCAGCATGTAGTCATAGAGGGCTTTGACAAACAGGCATGAGGTATATGCTACCTGTATGAATGAGGACATGGACTGCAGGGTGGATGAGCAAATTGGCCATGGCACCATGATGCAGGATGCCATTGGGGTGGTAGTGACAGGAGACAGTGTAGTCAGGGGAATAGATACTATTCTGTGCAGCCACAACCAGGAGTTCCAATGACTGTGTTGCCTGCTCAATGCCAGGACAGTTTGCTGATGGAGATGAATTTGGAATGGGAGCAGTGAAGGGTCCAGTTGTCGTGATGCATGTAAGAATCAACAACATAGGTAGAGGCAAGAATGATGTTCTGCTGAGAACCTTTGAGAAATTATGCAGAACCTCAAAGGTAAAAATCTCTGGATTGTTACCAGAGCCATGCGCCAATGGGCATAGTGTTAAGGTTGAAGAACAAAGGAGAGGACACAGAGACAGACAACAGCAACTGAAATAGGGAGAGAGGAGGGCCTGCAGACAGAGAGCAGCATCTAAAAGGGCTGTCCAGCCAAATCCAATCCAATCTGTGGTTTCCGAGTAGATTGGCTGCGTGCTGAGAATAACCAAAGTGTAAAGTCAGACGAGAACAGATAGTTGATTGGTTGGTGAGTACTTTTCTCATTATCTTTCAAAAGTCGGATAATTTTAGGAACTGTGAAGTTTTTTTTAAGTAATAGTGAAGCTTATTAGATTTCCTATTTATCTTAAGTAGTGAATTTCAATCAGGGTAAGTAGAACTTTTATTGAAATAATAAAAATATAAGCCCAGGCAAGACTAGAGGCGTTAACTAATTGTTTAATTGATTAGATTTTAATTAATTAAACTCTGGAAGGATGGCAGGACAGGTGATGGCTGGCGGCAAGGTAGCACAATGGTTAGCACAGTTGTGTCACAACTCCAGGGTCCCAGGTTCGATTCCTGGCGTGGGTCACTGTCTGTGCGGAGTCTGCACATTCTCCCTGTGTCTGCGTGGGTGTCCTCCAGGTGTTCCGGTTTCCTCCCACATTCCAAAGATGTGCAAGTTAGGTGGATTGGCCAAGCTATATTGCCCTTAAGTGTCCAAAAAAAAAAAAAGATTAGGTGGAGTTACAGGGATAGGGTGAAGGTGTGGGCTTAGGTAGGGCGCTCTTTCCAAGGGCCGGTGCAGATTCGATGGGCCGATTGGCCTCCTTCTGCACTGTAAATTCTATGATACTCTGATTTGGTTCACGTCAGGAGGGTTTGACTGCCAGTGAGGCAGATATGGCAATTGAAATGGTAGAAGTGAAGGAGCCTCAGCCAATGCAATTATCCAGCATGTTCTAGGTTCTTGCAGCTTGTGTGGACCAAAACTGGAACTGTAGCAATAGTTGGGGACAGTATAGTCGGGGGGATAGGCAATGTTCCCTGCAGCTGAGAGCAGAAATCCAGAAGGCTTTGTTCTCTGCTTGGTGTCAGTGTTTGGGACATCTGCTCTGGACTGGAGAGGAACTTGCAGTGCGAGGAGAGGGTTCAGTTGTTGTGATCCACGCAGGTACCTATGACACAGGTAGGACTAGGAAAGATATTGTGCTTAGAGAGTAAGAGCTAAATTAAAAGGTAGAACCACAGGCAAACTGGAATAAGATAAAAAGGTTAAAGTGTTAAATGCATAGCTCAAAGATTGGTGTTGAAAATATGGGTTTCAATTCATGGGGCACTGGAACCACTACTGGAGAAAATAGGAGCTGCACTGTTAGATTGATCTTCATGTAAATTGTGCTGGGGCCAGTGTGCTTGCAGGTTGTAGAACAAGGGCAGTAAAGGGCTTTAAACTAATGGGGACATGGGATCAGGGAAAGGAGGATGTGAAAAATTAAAGAGAGAGGACAAGGCAAGAGTACAAGGTAGCAATAAAGGAATTTATGATCTAATTCTGCAGGAAGGGACAGAGAAAGTATTTAAGACTGCACCAGCAAATAAGACTAGAGGTTGCAAAAATGATAAAGAGATAGAATTAAATGCACCCAATCTGAATGGACATTCACAATAAGGTGGCATGGCAGCACAATGGGTAGCACTGTTGCTTCACAGGGCCAGGGTCCTGGGTTCGATTCCCACTTGGAGCACTGTCTGTGCGGAGTCTGCACGCTCTCCCTGTGTGTTTCCTCCGGGTGGTCCGGTTTCCTCCCACAAGTCCTGAAAGACGTGCTTGTTAGATAATTTGGACATTCTGAATTCTCCCTCAGTGCACCTGAACAGGCAACTAGGGGCTTTTCACAGTAACTTCATTGCAGTGTTACTGTAAGCCTACATGACAATAATAATAAAGATTATGATTATATAATCATCCTCAGCTCATTATCTTCCCACAATATCTTCCCTTACAGTCACAAAAGGTGCAACACCTCCCCATTTACTTCCTCCCTCCTCACTGTTCAAGGTCTGTAACTCTCCTTTCAGGTGAAGCAACATGCACCTACTTTAGTTTGGTCAACTGTATTCACTACTCTCGATGCAGCCTCCTCTACATAGGAGAGATTAAATGCAGACTGGGTGACCGCTTTGCGGAACACCTTCACTCAGCCTGCAAGCATGACCCCAACCTGCCTGTCGCTTACTTTTGTAACTCAGCATCTTGCTCTCATGCCCAAATGTCCATCCTTGGCCTGCTATAATGCTTCACTGAAGCACAACACAAGCTGGAGGGGCAGCACCTCATCTCCCGATTCGACACATTACCGTCCTCAGGACTCAATATTGAGTTCAACAACTTCAGACTGTGTCTTTTCTCCTCCATCTTGACCTATTTTTTAATATCTCAAACATTTTTTGTCCCAACGCAAAAAATCCCCTCCCCACCACACCATCTGTCACTTGTTCTTAAGTTTTACTTTATTCTCCCATTAACACATTCTGATACCTTACCTTTATGCAACTAATAGAACCTTCTCTTGGCATTAACACTTCCTCTGTCTCATGATCTACACATCTTTTGCAACCTCTTCTGGCTCCCAGCAATTAATGACCTTTTTCTACTCTGCTCCATCCCTATTTATACAGCACATAATCTGTAGACGTTCTGGGTTACTATGACTGGCAACCAAGGCCTTTTCACACTAGTTTATTCAGTGCTCTGACATGTTCCCACTCTGCCCACGTTCTGGGGAGAACTCCACACTTCTGTCATGTGACCTTCTTTCAATACAAATTTAGAGCACCCAATTTTGTTTTCCAATTAAGTGGCAATTTAGCTTGGCCAATCCACCTAGCCTGCATATCTTTGGGTTGTGTGGGTGAGAATGTGTAAAACTTCACATGAATAGTGACCCGGGGCCGGGATCGAACCCGGGTCCTTCGCGCCGCGAGGCAGCAGTACTCACCACTGTGCCACCGCGCCGCCCTTGTGTGACCTTTTAAGTAGCTGCGCCATCATAGGACCACTCGGTCTACATAATCCAACACATTTCTTCCACTCTTTACCTCAAAAGAATTCATACGGACTCAAAGCGTTAACTCTATTTTCTCTTCACGATGCTGCCAGACCTGCTGAGTTTTTCCAGCATTTTCTGCCCATGTACTTGTTGCTCATTTAGGTGTAGTTTTCATACTGGGTTTACTCTGTCAAGAAATGGGATCCAATTATTTGATTAATAAAAAACAATTGAGACAAATGTGCAGGGGAGAGAACCATTTGTAACAGACATTTTCAGTTGACCATACTTTGTACTAAATTATCTGAGTCATGGGGTAAAACATGTGACTATTGAACTTGTAACAACTACACATCATTAGTGCCCCAATACACATCTAATGCTGCCTGCTGTAAAGCAATTTCAGTCAGATTTTGGGCTTAATAATTCATTGGCTAATGAACCTGGTCGGAATACGAGTACTGCAGAGCTGCAATGTTTATTTATGAGAGACGTTTAATACTGGAAGGAAGCTTGTATAAAATTAATCTTGGGGAGGTTTTCAATCTAAACCTGCACTCTACATTAACAATCAGCACAAGCACCCCACCCCCACCTTGAACTCCAGCTGTGGTGCTTACACCAGCACAAAGTTAAGTTGGCACAATATCAATATCAGCCTGCAGTAATACCAGAGTCTCTGATCTGTGCTGTGTCTCCAGGCAATGAAATTTCTATGCAGTGCCACCTGTTTCGGCCAACGGTATATAACTGCATCTCAAGTCTCTTGTTTCTACAGCAATTAAATGCTGTAAATGTTGGAACTGCAGTTGGAACATCAGCAAGTGACTTTGTTTTTCAGCCTATCAAAGCTGCATTGAATTTTCCATCAGTACGTTTTAACTGAGAATAAGTTTTTGAAAGCATTGCGCCAGAGTGTTTTTGCACATTTTTTAAAAGTATATTTTATTCGGGTTTTCATATTTCATTGCAAATTTGTCATGGCCAGACATGGGCAAAACACATATTTACAATAAGTTACATACATTGTGGTTTAGGCAGTAACTTGCCAGCAACCTGCCTCTTGCAGTTATCTTTTCTTCTGCCTGTCCCGGGTTCTTGTTTGGGTGCATTTGTTCCCTCTCGCCCTCCCCTCAACCCACACCTTGCCCCCCCCCCCTTTCTTTCTCTTCCTTGTCCCGTGCATGTGTTCCCCTCCTTACTTTATTGGGTTGATGGCTACGAACAGGTCTTGAAACACGTTGGTGAACGGCTTCCACACCTTGTAAAAGCCTTCTTCTGACCCACAGATGACAAACTTTATCTTCTCCAGCCTGAGAAATTCAACCAAGTCGGACAATCGGTCTGCAGCTTTGGGTGGTGCGGCTGGTCACCAGCTGAGCAGGAGTCTCTGGTGGGCAATCAGGGAGGCAAAGGCTACGGTGTTCGGCCCCCTCCCCATGAAGAGCTCTGGCTGCTCTGCTACCTCTTTTGACAAATTGTTTTGATAATTTTTATTATTGTCACAAGTAGGCTTACATTAACACGGCAATGAAGTTACTGTGAAAATCTCCTAGTTGCCACACTACTGCGCCTGTTTGAATACACTGAGGGAGAATTCGGAATGTCCAAATTACCTAACACTGCGTCTTTTAGGACTTGTGGGAGGAAACCGGGGCACCCGGAGGAAACACACGCAGACTCAGGGAGAAAGTGCAGACTCCGCACAGACAGTGACCCAAGCCAGGAATCGAACCTGGGACCCTGGTGCTGTGAAGCAACAGGGCTACCCAGGAATAAGAAATAACATCAAAGGGCTCGTCTAGGATTGAAGGGCTCGAAGACCGCTTAAGGATGCTCGCCGCCGGACTTCCGGTGACGTTGGCGAGCAGGGCGGCCGCAGCAACAAGAGCTCCCGCCGGTGGCCGCGATTCGTGGCAATTTCGTGGAAAACCCCGAGTCTTCACGCACCCCCCGACTATCGTCGGCCTTTGGGGCCGTCACAAGCAGCCAGCGGGGCCGGTTTCAAAACCGGCGAAGAACCCTGCGTGGGTATCGGGCGGCGGGGGCTGAGGCACTGGGCCTGGCGCAACGTCGAGGTCAGAGCAGCGGGGGCAGAGCTACGAGGAGGCCGAGGCGGCAGGCCCGAGGCCAGGGCACCATGTAGGGAGGATGCTCCACGTCGGATGGCTCCCACCTAGGAGGAAGAAAGAAGGCTGAAGCCTGGTCCCAGGGAAGCTCTGGGTGAATGCAGAGGAGAAAGAAAGAAGGTTTAAAGAAGTTTGGTAAAAGTTTTTTTTTCTCGCCCCCTTTTTTTTTCAAAAAAAGAATGTCAGATTGATGAAGGACAGGAGGGTGAAGGGGGAGAGAGGAGAAAAGAAAGAAGATAAAAAACAATAAGCCGCTAAAGGATGCGAAGAGCAGCGTCGAAGAAAGGAGGAAACGCGGGTTCGCCGCCGAAGGAGAAGACGAGCAAAAGTGTTGACACGATGGCGGAAGCCGAACTGCAAGGCGGGGCCGCACTACTTACGGTGGAGAAGATGACCGAGGTGATGGCGGTGGAGCTGGAAAAACAGTTTGAGGCACATGGAGGTCCTGAGGAAAGAGATGGCGGTCGTGTTGAGGTCATTGTTGGAGGAGGCAATCGGCCCGATGAGGGTGGAGGTGGCAAAGGCATCGGCTGAGGTGAGAGAGCAGGGCGAGAAGATGAAGGAGGTGGAGGAGGCCGTGACACGACACAGTGACCAGGTCACCTCGATGGGGGACGAGCTGACCAGGTCACCTCGATGGGGACGAGCTGCGGAGGGTGGTGGAGGTTAACAGAGGACTCCGAGCAAAGCTGGAAGACTTGGAAAACCGCTCAAGGCGGCACAATTTGAGAATTGTGGGCTTGCCCGAAGGGACCGAGGGCCCAAGGCCAACACAATACTTCGCTAAGAAGTTGGCGGAGCTGATGGGGGAGGGTGAGAGCCCCACCCTGTACGAGCTAGACGGAGCTCATCGGTCATTAAGGCTGAAGCCCAAAGTGAACGAGCCGCCAAGGGCAGTAATTATCTGCTTCCATAGGTTTTGCATGAAGGAGAAGGTATTAAGCTGGGCGAAGCAGGAGCGTGAGGTGCTGTGGGATGGTACTGCGGTTCGGATCTACCAGGACTTGACGGTGGAGTTGGCAAAAAGACGAGCGGTGTTTGGGCGAGTGTAGGCGACTTTGTACAAGAAGGGGGTGCGATTTGGTTTGGTGTACCCGGCGAAGTTGAGAGTAACATATAACGCCAAAGACTTTCATTTTGAGACAGCGGAGGTGGCTGAGGCGTTCGTGAGGGCAGAAGGCTTGGGACAGACGTGAAGAGCGGAACTGGAAGAGAGACTGTGGACTGTGTTTGAGCAGCTGGATAATGTATAAATGTTACAACTTTCTTTTTCCTGATTTGTATTGAAATTTACTTCTCTTTGCATTGTTACAGAGTTCAAGTTAATGGCATTCTGTGTTGCGACGGTTAAATGTTCTGTTAGTGAATTGTCGAGGTTGGATTGTTGGGTTTGTTTTGGTGTTTCTTTGTCTGGGACTGGGTGGAAGGGGGCGAGAGGTCTTGGCAGGGGGAGCCACCCGCGCTCGCTGACTAAAGTCAATTAGTGAACGGGGGTGAGGTGAGAGGAGGGCTGCGGACGTTGGAGCCTGGATAGCAGGCTTCAATGGGCCTACGAGGCGAGCGAGAGGGGGGGAAGGGATGGATGTTGGGGGATATTTTTGTAGGGGGGGTTCTTGGGAGGGGGGTGTAGCGCACAAAGACTCCGAGAGACGAATAGAGTGAAGTCGATGAGGCTTTATTAAGCGTGACTGTTCCCCCGCAGTTCAGTAGTAGACTGCCTGCGGGGGAGGACTCCTGGTTCTTATACTCCGCCTTCAGGGCGGAGCTAGAGGTCAACGGCCAACCAGGACCCGGGATCTGTCAGCCAATGACATCACGGCTTCACAGTCCCACATGACCCCTAATGCATACTACCACAGGGGGGAAGGGGTTCGATGTTAACAATGGACAGGGGCAGGTCAGGCTTATGGGGCAGGGCCCGGTGGTATGGTGATGGTGGATAAGAAACGTGGGGGGGGTGGTGAGAGACCCCCAGTAAGGATAGTCACGTGGAACGTGAGAGGGCTAGGAGGTCCGGTCAAGAGGTCAAGGGTGCTTGCACATCTTAAAAGTTTGAAAGCCGATGTAGCAATGCTGCAGGAGACTCACTTGAGGGTGAAGGACCAGGTGAGACTTAAAAAGGGCTGGGTTAGCCAAGTGTTTCACTCCGGATTTGATGGAAGGGCTCGAGGGGTAGCGGTGTTGGTCAGCAAAAGGGTACGCTTCCAGATGGAGAAGGTGGTGGCAGATCAGGGGGGTAGATATGTGATTGTGGCAGGGGCGCTGGAGGGGAGATTAGTGGCGCTGTTAAGTGTATACGGTCCCAATTGGGACGATGTGGGATCGCGTGAAACGTGTTTGGGGCCATTCCTGACTTAGACACGCATGAGC
This sequence comes from Scyliorhinus torazame, assembly GCF_047496885.1. Lineage (NCBI taxonomy): Eukaryota > Metazoa > Chordata > Chondrichthyes > Carcharhiniformes > Scyliorhinidae > Scyliorhinus > Scyliorhinus torazame. The sequence continues at coordinate 78,584,335 of NC_092712.1, forward strand.
TGATTGTGGGGGGGGACTGGAACTTGGTGCAGGAGCCAAGGTTGGACAGATCACGGCCACGCTCGCTGGTCCCATCAGGGGGGGCGAAGGTGCTGGCTGGGCTAATGGTAGAAATGGGAGGGGTGGATCCTTGGAGGTTCCTGCACCCAAGGGAATGGGAGTTCTCGTTTTTCTCAACGGTCCATAAGGTATACTCGCGGATTGACTTTTTTGTGGTGGGGAAGGCTTTGCTGGCTGGAGTCAAGGGGTCGGAATACTCTGCAATTGCAGTGTCAGATCACGCTCCACATTGGGTGGATATGGTGCTGGAGAAGGGGGTAGCGCAGAGACTGGGGTGGAAACTGGATGTGGGGCTTTTGGGGAACCAAGTGTTCTGTGAGAAAATTGAAAAGGTCATTAAGGAATATGTAGGTTTCAATTGTACGGGTGAGGTGTCGAAGGCAGTCGTCTGGGAGGCTCTAAAGGCAGTGGTGAGGGTGAGGTAATTTTGTTTAAGGCCAGGGTGGACAAAGAGGAGAGGTTGGAGCGGCAGAGGGTAATAGATGAGATGTTGGAGGTGGATAGGAGGTATGCAGAGGATGGGGACCCAGCGAAGCTGGAAAAGAGGAAGGAACTACAGGCGAGCTTCGACCGACTGTCCACCAGGAAGGCAGTGCGCCAACTGAGACGAGCAAGGGGTGCAGTTTATGAACATGGAGTTAGGCAGGTCAGCTCCGGAGGGAGGCAGCTGCAAGGGAAATTCTTCAGGTGAGGGATAGGGCAGGGAAGTTGGTGGTGGCTCCAGTGCTGATTAACAAGGTTTTTGAAGAGTTTTATGAGAGGTTGTACAAGTCAGAGCCACTCGGGGGAGACCGTGAGATGCAGGAATTTCTAGATGGGTTGGAGTACCCGAGGCTAGGGGAGGGGGACAAGGCTACATTAGAAGGAGCAATAGTGGAGCAGGAGATAAAGGATGCGATTGGGAGGATGCAGTCGGGGAAGGTGGCAGGGCCGGATGAGTTTCCGGTGGAATATTATGAAAAATTCAAGGATAGGTTGGCACCCCTGAAGGTGGGGATGTTTGAGGAGGCGATAGGGAAGGGGGTGTTGCTGCAAACCTTGGGGCAGGCATCGATTTGTGTTACTAAAAAAAGATAAGGATCCGACGGAGTGTGGGTCGTATCGGCCCATATCACTTCTGAATGTGGACGCAAAAGTGTTGGCGAAGGTACTGGCGGGTAGGCTGGAAGAGTGCCTTCCGAAGGTGATAGACTGGGTTCGTGAAAGGGAGGCAGCTGTTTTTGAACATTAGGAGGGTTTTGAACGTTGTTATGGCACCGGCGGAAAGAAAGGAAACAGAGGTGGTTGTGGCATTGAACGCCGAGAAGGCGTTTGATCGGGTAGAATGGGGGTACCTGATGGCAATGCTGGAGCGGTTTGGGATTGGACCAAGGTTTGTGAACTGGGTAAAGCTATTATATAAGGAGCCGAAGGCGAGTGTCCGCACAAATATTATCAGTTCGAGATACTTTTCTCTCCATCGTGGGACGAGACAGGGATGTCCTATGTCCCCCCTGCTGTTTGCACTTGTGATTGAGCCGTTGGCCATCGCATTGAGAAGTTCGGGAGCATGGAAAGGAACAGTGCGGGGTGGGAGGGGGGGGCGGGGGGGTAGAGCATAGGGTGTCCTTATATGCCGACGACTGGCTGCTGTACGTGTCGGAACCGAGTGCGTCGATAGGAGGAATATTTGGATCTTTCTTGGGGTACAAGCTGAATTTGGACAAGAGTGAGTACTTTGTGGTGTCTCGGCCGGGGGTGGGGGCAGGGGAGGGGGGGCTGCCATTCCGTAGAGCAGGGACTCATTTTAGGTATCTGGGGGTGCCCCGGGAGTGGGGGAGGCTTCGCAGGTACAACATCACTAGTTTGGTGGGGAGAGTGAAAGCCGATCTGGCAAGATGGGATGGCCTTCCTCTGTCACTGGCGGGTCGGGTACAGGCGGATAAAATGAATGTGTTGCCGCGATTCCTGTTTATTTATCAATGCCTACCGATTTTCCTGCCAAAGTCTTTTTTCAGGGAGATTGAGGGAAGGATTACCTCACTCATATGGGGAGGGAAGGTGGCCAGAGTGAGAAAGGTACTGCTACAGAGGGGAAGGCAGGCAGGGGGTTTGGGTCTCCCGAACCTGTTGTACTACTACTGGGCGGCGAATGTGGAGAAGGTGCGGAGCTGGGTCAGAGGGGTTGATTCTCAGTGGGTCAGAATGGAGGAGAGTTTGTGCAGGGGGTCGGGGCTGAAGACACTTGCAACAGCACCGCTCCCGATAGCTCCGGGGAAACATTCAGGGAGTCTGGTAATAATAGCTTCATTGAAAATCTGGAGGCAGTTTCGCCAACACTTCGGGTTGGGGTTAGGGTCAAGGGAAATGCCAATTCGGGGGAACCACAGATTTGAGCCAGGGAGGTGGGATGGAAGTTTTCGGAAATGGGAAGAGAGGGGGATTAAGACGCTAAAAGATTTGTTTCTTCGGGTCGGTTTGCAGGATTAAGGGAACTGGAAGCGAAGTATGGGCGAGAGCAGGGAGAAGTGTTTAGGTACATGCAGGTTCGGGATTTTGCCAGGAAGGAGATACAGAGCTTCCCAGAAGAACCGGCCTCCACATTGCTGGAGGAGGTGTTGACGACAAGGGGACTGGAGAAGGGGGCAGTGTCAGCAGTGTATGGAGCTAATTTGGAAGAGGATAAGGCACCACTGGAAGGGATCAAAGCAAAGTAGGGGGAAGAGCTGGGAGAGGTTATAGAGGAGGGGGTCTGGTATGAGGTGCTCCGGAGAGTGAATGCCTCCACCTCATGTGCGAGGTTGGGTCTGATACAGCTGAAGGTGGTATATAGAGCGCACCTCACGAGGTCGAGGATGAGCCGATTTTTTGAAGGAGTAGAGGATGTGTGTGAGCATTGCAGGGTGGGGGGGGGGGGGGGGGGGGGGGGGGGGGGGGCGCTAATCACGTTCATATTGTTTGGTCCTGTCCAAAGCTAGGGAAGTACTGGAAGGAGGTTTTTAGGGTCATTTCCAAGGTGGTGCGTATGAAACTGGACCCGGGGCCCCGGAGGCCATATTCGGGGTGTCGGACCAGCCAGGGTTGGAAACGGGTGCGGAGGCAGGTATCATAGCCTTCGCCTCGTTGATCGCCCGAAGGCGGATCCTGCTGGGATGGAGAGCAGCCTCTCCACACAGTGCCCTGGCGTGGCGGGGGGACCTGTTGGAATACTTGACCCTTGAGAAGGTTAAGTTCGAACTGAGGGGAAGCTCGGAGGGGTTCTACAAGTCATGGGCACTATTTATTATGCACTTTCAAGAACTTAATAACATCGAACATTAGTTGGGGGGTTGGGGGGAGGGGGGCTGTGTAGATTAAGGGTGACTACGGGTGATCCCTGATTCCTTTTTGACATTTGTTTATGTAAACATGTGGGCTGATGTTTGGGGGTTGGTGGGAGGATGGGATCGTTGTTATTATGGGGATTGACATATCTTGCTGATTATTGTTTATTGTTGATGGGTGTAAATGTGGGAGAAAATGTGAAAAAGGAGAATAAAAATATATTTTTTAACAAGGATGCTCGCCGCTTCATGCGAGTATAATACTGCACTGACCGAATCTCTACGGTACCGTTTTATCTGTGGACCCTTAGTTACCGACACCCACCGGAAACTCGTTACGGAGGCCCACTTAACCCTCCAACGGGCATAGACGTTGCCTTTTCCCGGGAGAACGCAGGGTCCAAGAGTTGCAGGGTTTGGCAGTCCTTAACCTCGGTCGCTGAAGCGACCACTGACCAGCCGAACCCAGGCACGAAAAACGTGAGCTTCTGTGAAACAGGACCGACCGTGGGACACAGGGCTTCGCTATGACGCACCCGAGCGCAACCGGGTCGATTCCCCTGAACTGGAACACCAAGATGGCAGCTGCAGGCTGAGTGCCGCAACCAGGCCCAGGACACCAGACAGGCCTGTGAAGGCATTGTTCCCTGCCAAACCACCAGGTGTTACCATCCCCTAGAGGCAAACATATTATGTCAAGGACCAGGAGGTCACATACCAGCAGCTGCATTGCGTTACAGCCCCCTCGGGTCGCATCCATCCGTCGTCGCCTGTACCCGCACGGCCCGGAAGGAGTGCTGGCGAAATTTCCTGGCTTATTTGCTGAAGGCCTCAGCACAATAAAAGGCCAAAATCAGTGTGAACGAAAATGCACAACCCCGTTATTTCGCCTTTGCCTCCGCCTGTCGAGACCCAGGAGGCTGAAATGCCCGCGCCTCCTCGGAGAACTCCACAGCGGGTCTGGCATGAACACAGGTCTGCCCAATCTAGTTGTCCAGCTGCCTTTACACCAGTGTCTTTAGCAGCTGCACCACACCTGCTTCGATGCTCTGCTCGGAAATGACGGTCTCGGCTGCGTTACATATCTCCCGGATCCCTTCCGTTGATGCTGGACCATCGTCTGCTCCTAAACCGTCCAAGAGGCCAGAGAACATGGACATTTCTCTGGCCCTTGGGAAGGAGGGGGGAAAAGAGGTGTTATGACCCCCTTGGGGGCCAAGGGCTGTGCTCTATATGATTCCCCCCCTTTCATGTCAGAGTATGAACTCCCCCGGTAATTGGGAATGGAGTTTCCCCTTAACAAGGGGGAAACCTCTCATTATAAAATCCCTGATGTGTGGGGCAGCACGGTTGCTCAGTGGTTAGCACTGCTTCCTCACGGCGCTGAGGTCCCAGGTTCGATCCCGGCTCTGGGTCACTGTCCGTGTGGAGTTTGCACATTCTCCTGGTGTTTGCGTGGGTTTCGTCCCCACAACCCAAAGATGTGCAGGGTAGGTGGACGGAGAGAATAGTTGTAGCTTTGTGATTTTGTCTATACTGTAATAAACCTTTGTTCACTTCTATCCTACCGTTCGTTCCTGCGTCTCTTCCGTTGGATTCTACACGATTGATGTTCGCTGTTAGCTGTCTGGTCTTAACAAGGCCTGTCTGATCTTCCACGAGTACCTCTGGCACACAGCTCTCCAGCCGCTTGCCAGGGCCTTTGCCCTCATCTTTGTACCAGTGTTAAGGAGTCAGATGCTTCTGTGGCATCCACACTCTGTTGGGTCTTTGTCATTTTTGGGGCTCAGCGATATTGAGGCCTGAGCCAGTGTTGGTGACAGGGTTCCTCTTGCGAACGAGTTGCAAACATCTCCTGCAAATGTGGGGCCAGTGCTGACGTAAATGTTTTATAGAAGTTCACTGGGAATCCATCCGGCCCCGGCACCTTCCCCGCCTGCTCGGCGGAGCACACTTGATGGGCCAAATGGCCTAATTCTACTCCTGTATATCTTATGAGCTAATGCTCTCCATGACTTCCCTCCGTTTTTAATGGTGCTTCCAGGCCCAGTTCTCCTCGACAACCGGCATGTCCAGTCCGACAAAGAAACTGCTTCATCTTCAAGCTCCTGGAGGGTTTCTTTGCACATTTTTTGACCATTAGACATGCAAAATAGTAATTTGTTTGAGTTTAATGCTTTTGATTAAATCTCTCTCTCTCACCATGAAGTGTGTTTGTGCATGATTTTAAACTTGAAGTACATAAAAAGGCTTCAAGTTATACTTTAAGGAAATTTGATGGATGTTCTCCCATTCTTTGGTACAACCTCCCAACAAAACTAGCTGCCTGGACACAACTGGAGTTATCATAGATCATAGAATTTAAGTGCAGAAGGAGGCCATTCGGCCCATCGAGTCTGCACCGGCTCTTGGAAAGAGCATCCTACCCAAGGTCAACACCTCCACCCTATCCCCATAACCCAGTAACCCCACCCAACACTAAGGGCAATTTTGGACACTAAGGGCAATTTATCATGGCCAATCCACCTAACCTGCACATCTTTGGATGTGGGAGGAAACCGGAGCACCCAGAGGAAACCCACGCACACACGGGGAGGATGTGCAGACTCCGCACAGAGAGTGACCCAAGCCGGAATCGAACCTGGGACCCTGAGTTAGGGTGGGAGACAGGAGAGACTCTGGGAATTTCAGGAGCTTGGTTGTCAAACATGGAACAGCAGACAAGGAAAATACACAAAAGCTCTCACTAAGTTTGCATTGATATTCAATTTGAGTTACCTCAATTGAAAATCTGTAATTCTGTTCCAGTGAAGCAGACTGTGGACAACTTAGCAACAGCTCCATAACAGAGAAGTAAATAATGCCAGGATTTCACAGTCCAAAAGATGGGATGCATTTACTTTTGCATGTCAGGTTTTAGTGATGTAATTTCCTCTTCTGGCACTCGATTATGGAAATACTGTACTCGTCCAAGTAAAACCAAGCGAGTTCTCATGGGAGTACTTCAGTTCCATTCTGGACTTTGCCAAACTGGCTTCAAAGCAGTCCCATGTCACTAATCAGAATGCTTGTAAGAGCCGTTCAGGAGGTTGTCCTGGGAAACCTGGGCCTCCAGACTAATATTATTAAAAATAAATTTGTGGATAACTGTAGAAAGGTTATACTAAATAAAACCTAACTTACAAATCATAACTGTGTGAGGATTTTTTCTACTCTATTAGGCCTGGCATTTAATCCAAGATGAGTGGGAATTGGTACTCCATAGGTTTGCATGAAATGTTCGCTCCTCTTCTGGGAGATCACAAAGCTGTGGGTGGATGGGAAGTAATGGGAAGAAGTGTTGGGCCATGATGCTGTGGCCAATTGGTCCTTTTCTGCCTGTCAAATTTGTATGTTTATATGTGTGGTTGAAGAGCTGTTCCCCTGTCACTGGACCTGAATCAACATGATCTCAGAGGTAGGGAAGATATGGCAATTTAATTTAATTTTTATCTTTTGTTCTTAGGATTTGGCCAATGTTGGCAAAGCATTTCCCCAGTTGTTTTGAGAAGATAGTGGCAGGCATTTTCCTTGAACTATTGCAATTTTTGTGTCAATGATGCTTCCACAAAGGTTTGTTCGGAAATTCCAGGACTTTGACCAATTAACGCTTAAGGAAAGTGTGGTAATCACCACTGTCGTATATATTAGGAGATGTGTGGTAAGGCCCTGTACTACAGGTCCGGGGGTAGTCCCTGTCTGCTGGCTCCGCCCAGTAGGTGGAGTATAAATATGTGTGTTCCCCGTACAGCAGCCATTTCACCAGCTGCTGTAGGAGGCCACACATCTTAGCGTAATAAAGCCTCAGTTGTATTCAACTCTCATCTTTGTGTAATTGTTCGTGCATCAATTTATTACACTAAAGTTTTCAGAAGATGGACCTCCGCATCAAGCCGGATCGCCTGCAGCTGGATCTGCAATCAAGCAACGCCAAAAAGGACTTTGAACATTGGCTAGCTTGTTTCGAAGCTTACATCAGGTCTGCACCAGACCCAATTCCGGAAGCTGAGCTCCAATCTTTTTCCTCTTATCCAGGACGCGCCGACCGATGATGAAGCCATGGCGCTACTGAAAGAGAATTACACCCAGCGGACGAACACGCTCTTCGCCAGGACACGTACTCTCTACTCGTAGTCAGCTCTCTGGTGAGTCCGTAGAAGATTTCTGGCGTGCTTTAATTCGCCTGGTCAGAGACTGTGACTGTCAGCCCGTCACGGCCACGGAACATTCGAACCTCCTCATGTGGGACGCTATCGTCACGGGAATAGGGTCAGACCACATCTGCCAGCGACTTTTAGAGGGGGCCACGCTCGACTTCGCGGAAACCAAAAAAGCTGGCGCTATCGATGACAATCGCCTCGCGCATTATCCAGGCCTACACCCCCGGCCGCGTAGCCCACTCCTCCTACGCATCGTGGACTCCGCAGACGGCCACCCCACCGGGGGACCCCAACTCAGCCAATCCCACGCCTGTGCCACGCTCCAGCCAGCCAACCCCGGGGGCCCCAGATGTTACTTCTGTGGGCAGCAAAAAACACCCCCGCCAACGCTGCCTGGCCAGCAGCGCCCCTTTGCAAGACCTGCAGGCAAGAAGGGGCACTTCGCCGTGGTGTGCCAGGCCCGCTCAGTCGCCGCGATCGCCCTGACCCCCCCCCCGTATACGGACATTGGGCGCCGCCATCTTCCCCTCCTCGGGACCATGCGCGGCCAGTGGGCGCGGCCATCTTTTCCCTCCTCGGACCACGTGGCGGCCCATGGGCGCCGTCATCTTTTTCAGCCCCCACCACGTGTGGCCTGTGGGCGCTGCCATCTTGTCCCACCTCAGGATCTTCAGGTGCCGCCATCTTGTCTCCCCCCACGGCACATGGGCGCCACCATCGTACCAGGACCCGTGCCCCCCGGGCACCCCATCGTCCGGACACCAGCGGCAACCAGCGGTGACTCGCCTCGGTCCCATGATTGACCAGTCTCGCCCGCACAATCTAGCCACCGCCTCGACAACCGTGAAGATCGATGGGCACGAGTCTCCTGTCTGCTGGACTCCGGGAGCACTGAAAGTTTCATCCATCCCGATACGGTAAGGCCGCTGCTCCCTCGCGGTAACACCCCGCCAATCAGAGAATCTCCCTGGCCTCCGGGTCCCACTCCGTGGTGATCCGGGGGTACTGTATAGCCACGCTCACGATCTAGGGTGTAGTAATTCAGCGGCTTCCGCCGCTACGTCCTCCCCAACCTCTGCACTGCCCTGCTACTCGGCCTGGACTTTCAGTGTAACCCTCCAGAGCCTAACATTGAAATTCGGCGGGTCCCCTACCACCCCTTACTGTGTGCAGGCCTCGCGACCCTAAAAGTCGACTCACCTTCCCTATTCGCAAATCTAACCCCGGATTGCAAACCCCGTCGCCACCAGGAGCAGACGGTACAGCACCCAGGACAGGACCTTCATCAGGTCCGAGGTCCAGCGGCTGCTTCGTGAAGGGCATCATCGAGGCAGCAAACAGCCCCTGGAGAGCCCAAGTGGTAGTGGTGAAAACTGGGGAGAAACACCGAATGGTTGTGGACTACAGCCAGACCATCAATCGGTACACACAGCTCGACGCGTACCCCCTCCCACGCATATCTGATATGGTCAATCAGATTGCACAGTACCGGGTCTTCTCAACTGTAGACCTAAAATCTGCCTACCACCAGCTCCCCATCCGTAAGGCGGACCGCCCATACACTGCCTTCGAGGCAGATGGACGCCTCTACCATTTTCTTAGGGTTCCTTTCGGTGTCACCAACGGGGTCTCAGTCTTCCAAAGGGAGATGGACCGAATGGGCTGCGGGCCACTTTCCCATACCTAGATAATGTCACCCCTCTGCGGCCACGATCAGCAGGACCATGGTGCCAACCGTGCCAAATTTCTCCACACCGCCTCTCTCCTAAACCTCACCTATAACAAGGAGAAGTGCGTGTTCAGCACAAACCGCTTAGCCATCTTCGGCTATGTGGTCCAGAACGGAGTTCTGGGGCCCGACCGTATGCGCCCCCTCATGGAACTCCCCCTTCCCCACTGCCTCAAGGCCCTCAAACGCTGCCTGGGGTTCTTTTCTTACTACGCCCAGTGGGTCCCAAACTATGTGGACAAGGCCCACCCACTCATCCAGTCCACTCATTTCTCCCTGACGGCCGAGGCTCAACAGGCCTTCAACCGTATTAGGGCCGACATCGCCAAGGTCGCGATGACGCAGTCAATGAGACGTTACCCTTTCAAGTGGAGAGCAATGCATCAGATGTCGCTCTAGCCACCACCTTCAACCAGACAGGCAGGCTCGTGGCATTCTTTTCACAAACCCTTCATGCCTCCGAAATTCGACACTCCTCCGTCGAAAAAGAGGCCCCGGCCATCGTTGAAGCTGTGCGGCATTGGAGGCATTACCTGGCCGGCAGGAGATTCACTCTTCTCACTGACCAACGGTCGGTAGCCTTCATGTTTAACAACACACAGCGGGGCAAGATCAAAAACGATAAAATCTTGCGGTGGAGGATCAAGCTCTCCACCTACAACAACGAGATTTTGTATCACCCCGGTAAGCTCAACGAGCCCCCCGATGTCCTATCTCGAGGTACATGTGCCAGCGCACAGGTGGACCGTTTCCGGACTCTGCATGACAACCTTTGTCACCCGGGAGTCACACGGTTGTACCACTTCATCAATGCCCGCAATCTGCCCTACTCCGTCGAGGAAGTACGGGCAATCATCAGAGACTGCCAGGTCTGTGCGGAGTGCAAACCGCACTTCTACCAGCCGGACTGCGTGCACCTGGTGAAGGCCTCCCGCCCCTTTGAACGCCTCAGCGTGGATTTCAAAGGGCCCCTCCCCTCCACCGACCGTAACACGTATTTCCTCAGTGTGGTCGATGATTACTCCAGATTCCCCTTCGCCATCCCATGCCCCGACTGGACGTCTGCCACCGTCATCAAAGCCCTCAACACCATCTTCGCTCTGTTCAGCTTCCCCGCCTACATCCACAGCGACAGGGGATCCTAATTCATGAGTGATGAGCTGCTCAGTAGGGGTATCGCCTCCAGCAGGACGACTAGCTATAACCCCCGGGGAAATGGGCAGGTGGAGAGGGAGAATGGGACGGTCTGGAGGGCCGTCCAGCTGGCCCTACGGTCCAGAAATCTCCCGGCCTCCCGCTGGCAGGAGGTCCTCCCCGATGCACTGCACTCCATTCGGTCGCTCCTATGCACTGCGACTAACGACACACCTCATGAACGTCTCTTCGCCTACCCCAGGAAGTCCACATCCGGGGTGTCGCTCCCGACTTGGCTCGCAGCTCCAGGACCCGTACTCCTCCGTAAGCACGTACGACTCCACAAGGCGGACCCATTGGCTGAAAGGGTGCAGTTACTCCACGCTAACCCCCAGTATGCCTACATAGCGTACCCCGACGGCCGCCAGGATACTGTCTCCCTCAGGGACCTGGCACCAGCAGGTACCCCACACACACACCCCTCCGGCCCGGCGCCACCCTCACCTCCCCCGGCGCACCCAGCAGCAACCCCTCGGGACCATCAGTCCTCCCACTGCTCACGCCCGAGGATTTTGGCATGCTCCCGGAGTCACCGAGGACCAGACCCACACCGGAATCGCTGCCACCACTGCATCGCTCCCAACGTCAGATCAAGGCCCCGGACCGGCTAAACCTGTAATTGGTTCGGGACTGTTAAAGCACCATGTACTGGACTCCAAAAAAATTTTTGCCTCTGTATCTTAAAACTTATTCTGTATATAGTTCTCCGCCACCCCCGCCGGACTCAATTTTAACAGGGGGTGAATGTGGTAATCACCACTCTTGTATATATTAGGAGATGTGTGGTAAGGCCCTGTACTACAGGTCCGGGGGTAGTCCCTGCCTGCTGGCTCCGCCCAGTAGGCGGAGTATAAATATGTGTGCTCCCCGGACAGCAGCCATTTCACCAGCTGGTGTAGGAGGCCACACATCTTAGTGTAATAAAGCCTCAGTTGTATTCAACTCTCGTCTTTGTTCAATTGATCGTGCATCAGAAAGCTGATACATGACCAGATTAAGATGGTGTGCAACTAGTGGGAAACCTGCAGGGGACTGAATCCTTTTTGTTCATCGAGGTTATGGGGCTGAGAGGTGAACAAAGACAGATAAATGGATTGAGTTACAGATTAACCTTGATCTGGTTGAATAGTAGAACAGGATTGATGAGCCGGTTGACCTATTTCTGTTCCGATATTCCTATGAGGAGCTGTTGAAGTAAGCTTTGTGAGTTGCTGCAATGCATCCTGTAGATTGTACATACTGCAGCCATGGTGCTCCAAAGATATGCACTGTCAGAGACACAATCAAGCAGAATGTTCTGTCCTGGGTGGTGTTACACCTCTTGAGTATTGTTGCAGCTGCACCCATTCAGCCTTGAGAATAACATACTATGTTAAAGTAAAAAAAAACAAATGTAAGCCACATCCATTCAAAAGCAAATAGACAAACTACATTTCTCAATTATATAAATAAAGCTTTTAAATCAGCAATGTCACCAGGAATGTCTTAGTAGCAGCAGCAATGGACACTGGATAGGCAATAAATGGTAGCTGTCAGCAGAACCCACGTCCAGAGAATCAATTGAAAAAACTAAGAATAACACAACAACTAATTTATCGTATTATTGGAATCAAAATAGTGCAGATGCTGGAAATGTGAAATTAGAACAGGAAATGCAGGAAATACTCAGCAAGTCAGGCAGCACCCGTGGTAAGAGAAAGAAGAGTTAATGGGCAGAATATAATTGGCCTGTAAGAACAGGAAACGAGGTAGGTGGTGGGGGGACTTAATTAGGGGGAAGCTGAAATCTCAGTTTCCTGACTTGAGTGTGACAAATTCAGCGGGCAGTGTGCTACCAGCAGATTGAGCATCACATTGCCTAGTGGCAGAATTTATTTATTATGCACAGATTGGGTCCAAATGGAGGAGGCATCCTGTAAAGGAACGACCCTCCGGGCCCTGCCTACAGCAGCACTTCCATCCCCCTCAACACGATACACAAGAAGCCCAGTGGTAGCGGCCACGCTACGAACATGGACCCAGCTCAGACAACACTTCGGGATAACTAAAATGTCCCCCATGGCCCCCCATCTGCGGCAATCACAGATTTCCCCTAGCCATGCTAGATACCACCTTCAAAAGATGGAGGCGAGAGGGGGCACATTGACAGTCGGGGACTTCAATGTAGGGCACAGACTGGCAACACTAGACGAACTGACGAGGAAGTGGAGGCTAGCAAAAGGACAGGAAATGAGACACCTCCAAATAAAACACTTCCTCCGCAAAGAGACAGTGGGGTACCCTGGGGCCCCAGAAACCACACTACTAGAGGACCTGATAGGCACAAGCAACGAGAAGGGGGGGCTATGTGGGAAAATATACGGACAGCTACTGGACAGAGCTTGAACACCACTGGACGAGATATGACAAAACTGGGAGGACGAACTGGGGACAGAGGTAGGATGGGGTCTCTGGAGCGAAGCACTGAGCAGGTTGAACTCCATCTCCTCCTGTGCAAGGCTAAGCCTAATGCAGCTCAAAGTGGTGCACAGAGTGCACCTGACCAGAACCCGAATGAGCAGGTTCTTCCCAGGGGTGGAGGACAAATGTGAGCGGTGCCAGGGGGGCCGGGCCAACCACACCCACATGTTTTGGGCTTGCCCCAAGCTTGCTGGGTTCTGGACAGCCTTCTCCAAGGCAATGTCCAAGGCTGTGGGGGTGAGGGTGAAGCCATGCCCAATAGTGGCAATCTTCGGGGTATCGGAGCAGCCAGAGTTACACATGGGGAAGGGGCCAACGCCCTTGCTTTCACTTCCCTAATCGCACGCCGGCGAATCCTGCTCGGCTGGCGATCGGCAGCTCAACCCACAGCTGCAGACTGGCTCGCTGACCTTTCGCTGACTGCGCAACCCAGGGGGTGGGGAAGGTGGAAGGAAGGCAGGGAAACCACGAGAGATGATTCCACTCTGTCCGGAAAATAAAAGAAAAGCACAGCCGAAGCCGGGGGTGGGGGGGGGGTGGGGGGGGGGGGGGGGGGGGTGGGGGGGGGGGGGGGGGGTGAATGGGGAAGGGGGTGGAACCATAGACCGATCCATGGGGCAATGAAAGGCACGTAGGGTCAGTTAAACGAAGGCCAAACTAAACCTCTGTATAATAAAGGAAATTAGCGCAGGCGAGAAAAATGTGATGTGTATATACAACTGTTTATAAATATGAGAAAAGCCAATAAAAAGATTTTTTTAAAAAATAATTTATTTACTATGAATATGCATCCCATGAATACACATTAAGTGGAAACTTTTTCAAATTAAGTTCTGCCTTCAAGGTGACATCAGCAGTCCATTGGAAACTTGTGTTCCTTGTTTCCCAACAGCTTAAAAGTGGCGTTATCAAGCAAATTTGTTCAATCTTTGAATCTGAGGTGAGGTTTAGTCTATGTTTAACTGAGCGGCAAAGGGGAGGGGAGCAGGAGGTGCTATACGGTCCACCGGTGGCAATGAAGGTGGTGGTGATTGGGTCATCAAATGGGGCAGTGGATGGGAAGGCAAGAGGGTGGTAGTGATTGGATTAGATTTGTTTATGGTCACGTGTACCGAGGTACAGTGACAAGTATTTTTCTGCGAGCAACTCAAATAGATCATTAAGTACATGAAAATAAAATAAAATAAAAAGAAAATACATAATAGGGCGAAGCATACAGGAATGTAGTATTAATCAGGTCAGTCCATAAGAGGGTAGTTTAGGACTCTGGTAACAGGGGGGAAGTGATGCACAATCAATACTCTTGAGACCACGAGGAGTCATATCGATTCAGCTTTAATCAGATAGAACTGTACCCAGCAGCGATGTTACAGAAGTGGAGGCTGCTGGGACGGGGCTATGTACATTACTCAATTGTAGACCCTGCGGTCTAGCCAATGGTCATTCCTCTCTCAGGTACTGTAATACCTGGTATTACCACATTCACCCCCTGTTAAAAAAAGAGCCAGTGGGGTGATGGCCAGTGTTACTGTCGCCTTCTCATGGTAGGACCAGGTATTGCAGGTACCATGCTGTCGAGGGTAACGGAGAAAGTTCTTGTGTTGTTTATTTTCTTCATGGTGCTGCAATCAGACGATCGGGTGGCCTGGTCGTCCTATTGGAGCATCCAAGTTTCGGCGGCGACTCTGGTCCAGGGTAATGGAGGCCAGCTGGCAGTTTGGGGACGGAGACTTCGACGATTGGACCGGCGAGGGACAAAATGGCTGCGCGCACTCCTCCAGCATGGTTGCCGGGGGGCAGAATGGCCACGGCTGCGATGCTGCCTGGAGGGACAAAGGCTGCGGTGCGCGTTGGGCCGGCGGGGCTGGGAAAAAGGAGTGCGGTGGGCCTTGGACGGTCGGGACTCGAAAAAACGGCTGTGGTTGCACAGCGGGTGGCTGGAAGAACGGCTGTGGGTACTCGTTGGATACCGCGGCCACCGCGTGAGCTAGGCAGACCGCGGCATAGTGGCCTTTCATGCCGCACCCTTTGCAGGTGACGGTGATGGCCGGGCAGCGCACGCGCGCGGGTGATTCGCCTGGCCGCAGAAGAAGCAGCGTTGGCCGGCGGCGGTAGCGGGGTGCCTTGCCGCGCAGGCCTGCAGAGTTAGCGGGTAAGTCTGGGGGTTAAGCGGGTAAGTCTGGGGGCTGCCGCGGCGGGGTGCCACGCAGCCCAGGGGGCCGGGGTGCACACGGGGGCGTACGCAAGGGCGTTCTTGTATGTCACTTCCATGGACCCAGCCAAGGCCCGGGCCTCGGTGAAGCCCAGCGTGTCCATTTCGAGTAGCCTTCGGCGAATGTCGGGGGAAACCATACCTGCCACGAAAGCGTCTCGAATTAAAAGTTCGGTGTGCTCGTTCCCTGTCACCGCTGGGCAGCCGCAGTTTTGGCCCAGCGCTATCAGTGCCCAGTAGAAGTCTTTGAGTGTCCCATCTGGGCTCTGCCGTCTCGTTGCCAGCAGGTGACGGGCGTAGACCTTGTTCAGTGGACGAATGTAATGTCCTTCCAGCAGTTCCATGGCTTTACCATAGTTCGCCGCCCCTTCGACCAGGGGGTAGATCGCCGGGCTGACCCGCGAGCGTAGGAGGTGTATCTTCTACCTTTCCATGGGGGTGTCGGCAGCCGTATCGCGGTAGCTCTGGAAGCATGCCAGCCAATGCTTAAAAATCGCGGCGGAGTTTTCTGCGTGAGGGCTGAGCTGAAGGCACGTCGGCTTGATGCGGAGGTCCATCCTTCAAAGTACTTATCTGATTAAATTGATGCACAATCAATACTCTTGAGACCACGAGGAGTCCTATCAATTTAGCTTTAATCAGATAGAACTGTACCCAGCAGCGATGTTACAGAAGTGGAGGCTGCTGGGACGGCATCGGTTCTTATACGCCGCCTCTCAGGGCGGGGCTATGTACATTACCTAATGGTAGACCCCGCGGTCTAGCCAATGGTCATTCCTCTCTCAGGTACTTTAATACCTGGTATTACCACAGGAAGAATCTGTTTTTGTGTCTGTCTGTGCAAGTTCTTATACTTTTTAAAATCTCCTACCCAATGGAAGAAGTTGGACGAGTGAGTAAGCCGGGTGGGAGGGGTCTTTGATTATGCTGCCTGCTTTCCCCAGGCAGCGGGAGGTGTAGATGGAGTCAATGGATGGGAGACAGGTTTGTGTGATGGACTGGGCTGTGTTCACGACTCTCTGAAGTTTCTTGCGGTCTTGGGCTGAGCAATTGCCATACCAGGCTGTGATGCAGCCAGATAGGATGCTTTCTATGATGCATCTGTAAAAGTTGGTAAGAGTTAGTGTGCACATGCCGTATTTCCTTAGTTTCCTGAGGAAGTATAGGTGCTGTGTGCTTTCTTGGTGGTAGCATCGAGGTGGGTGGATCAGGACAGATCTTTGGTGATGTGCACCCTTAGGAATTATGGTTTACAAATGGCGGTACATCTAGGCACTGGCAGGGGAGGGATAGGAGCTCCATGGGAGCGATGCTCTGGCCTATAGAGGTCTGGTTCTCTGTGTCCAAGGGAGGAAACTGTACCACACATGGCAGGGCAACAGTCAGAGAATAGATAGCAAGTTTGAAGCAAGGCAGATCCAGCTGGAGGGAGGGCAGGTGAATGGTTTCTGGGGGAGGCTGGAGCACTCCAGGCTGCAGTTCAAGAATGGTGGGGCGAGGCTCAAGGGTGAAGGGAAAGAAGATCAAGGGTGAAAGAGGAGGATCAAGGGTAAGAGGTGGAAGCTCAAGGATCATTGGCTTTGGGTCAGGGGTGATGTTAGAAGGCAGCAGAATGATTAGGGAAAGGAGCAAGGCAATGTTGGAATGGTCAAGGGAGACAGGAGGAAAATCGAGGTGAAGGTGGATGGGCTGCAGCTGCAGGGTCACATCATGTGTGTCCATAGAGAGGGCTGCGAAGAAAGGTTGAGCTCACAGATCAGGTTGTTGTGGAAGGAGGCCACTGTGGGATGAGAGGAGTTCTCGGTGTGCCCATGGGAGAGTATGCAGTCCGTTGGTCAAGTGCAATGAGTCTCACACACCCAATATATTTGCAATCTTGTAGAGGATTCGCCAGAGAAAGGCTATGGTTACACGACAATATGGGCAACAAGGTCATCAGTCAGCACCATCTGATGGGGAGAGAAGTCAGCAGGAAGGAAACTAGGGCTGTCATCATTGACGAAGAGCATTGATGGGTCACTGCATGTTGAGAATCTGCACCAATCACCTTCAAATGTCTGAGAGCCAATGTTAGAGATGGATTTTCTGGGGAGGCAGTGGGATTGTCACTGGATTAATAGTCTGGGCACCTGAGTTTAAATCCCACCACAGCAGTTAGTGAAATTTGAATCCAATAAAAATTTAATGATGACTGCAAAACCATTTAAAATTGTTGTAAAAATCCATTTGTTTCATTAATGCCATTTAGGGAAGGAAATCTACCATGTGATTTTAGATGCCCTCTGGAATGGCCTAGCAAGCCACTCAGTTCAAGGGCAATTAGGGATGGGTAGTAAATGCTGCCCCACATCCAATGAATAAAAAACAAGTAATTGAGGCACTCTGTGCGCTCCTTCAACAAGACCCTACAGTCCTGTGGCTTTGGAGGGAACCCGATGCCAGTCGCCTTCAAGGCTCATTCCAGGGCTCCACGTGGAAAGTGTGGTATTTCCCTGGCTGCAATACACAAATGCACACAGGAGATGACCAATGCCCTGTTCAGAAGAGTCAATTAATTCATTCAATTCACAAAAGATTCTGACAGCCAGGCTGAGAGCAGTTGACTTAAGGGCCATTGTGCCGTTCTCACAAGCGCAGGGTATAATTGATTGGACTCATGTGGCCATTAGCGCTCCCTACAATTGTAAATCCCTGAAAATCAAGTAAACTGTGACCACTGAATGGAATTATGCACTGCTCATTTCTCAGGAACCTCTCCTGACTTGTACATTTTATGGAACTGCCACAGCTATTTGAGGCCCCTGCTTCAAAGGATTAGATCCTCGGTGACAAGTACGTGGCCATGACACCAGTGTGTCTACCCTATAACCCTGTGGAGGAGCGTTACAGTGCAGCACACAGATAGATTACATACAGGTCAATGGGAGGATTGCTGAAAATGTGCTTCTGCTGTGACTGGTCCGGTGGAGCCACAGAGGCTGTCCAAAATTGTCATGGTCTGCTGTTAACCATTAACCCATTGAGTATGATAACCTTGGCGTACATCCTCTGATAGTCCAAGGCCTTGAGGCCCCCGGCCTACTCGGGGTCTCCTGCACAGCTGCAGGTGCATCCTTCCCAGCCTTGCCTTCTAGAGGTTCTTTTTTTAAAAATTTAGAGTACCCAATTATTAATTTTTTTTCCAATTAAGGGGCAATTTTAGCGTGGCCAATCCACCTAACCTGCACATCTTTGGGTTGTGGGGGTGAAACCCACGCAGACATAGAACATAGAACAATACAGCGCAGTACAGGCCCTTCGGCCCACGATGTTGCACCGAAACAAAAGCCATCTAACCTACACTATGCCATTATCATCCATATGTTTATCCAATAAACTTTTAAATGCCCTCAATGTTGGCGAGTTCACTACTGTAGCAGGTAGGGCATTCCACGGCCTCACTACTCTTTGCGTAAAGAACCTACCTCTGACCTCTGTCCTATATCTATTACCCCTTAGTTTAAAGTTATGTCCCCTCGTGCCAGCCATTTCCATCCGCGGGAGAAGGCTCTCACTGTCCACCCTATCTAACCCCCTGATCATTTTGTATGCCTCTATTAAGTCTCCTCTTAACCTTCTTCTCTCTAACGAAAACAACCTCAAGTCCATCAGCCTTTCCTCATAAGATTTTCCCTCCATACCAGGCAACATCCTGGTAAATTTCCCTTCCCCCAGCTATAACTCTTGCCCTGCGGTGTATACATATCCCTTTCCATCCTTAACGTAAACGTCACCGAATTGTGGTCACTGTCCCCAAAGTGCTCACCTACCTCCAAATCCAACACCTGGCCTGGTTCATTACCCAAAACCAAATCCAATGTGGCCTCGCCTCTTGTTGGCCTGTCAACAAACTGTGTCAGGAAACCCTCCTGCACACACTGTACAAAAAACGACATGGGGAGAATGTGCAAACTCCACACAGACAGTGACCCAGGGCCGGGATTCGAACCCGGGTCCTCAGCGCCGCCTTCTAGAGGTTCTAGGATCAATGACAGAGAGAGTGAGGTGTGCCAGCTCACTCTGGGATTACCCTGAGAGTAGATGCTCAGGGTGGATAGCTGGTGTCTCTCCTCCATCTCGGTGCACAATGGAACTTGCCTGTATTCCTGAAGCACATGGAGGACGGTCCAGGTGCCTCGTTCCCAATTCACCTTGTCACTACTTAATGGCCAGAGTGACAGAATGAGGTTTTTATGCATATGTGTCACAATATAGACCTGGCTATTGATGGTAGTTGTCAATCAATAGATGGACTAATGGGGGTCCAAGACGACGATTTATCAGATGAAATGGGGAAAAATAATGGAAGGTGTCAAGGGGAATGGAGGCTGTGAGTTGCAAAAAAAAATCTAACTGGCCCTACAGGTGGGGGATCTGTATTTAAACTTGGCACCAGGTCTCCCTGCTTGCAGGCACTGGGGGCGCGATTCTCCGCTCCCGCGCTGGTTGGGAGAATCGCCTGGGTCGCCAAATTTACGCGACGCCGGTCCAACGCCCTCCAGCGATTCTACCAAGCGGCGAGAACGGCCCCGTCGAGTTCCGTGCGGCGCAGGCCGGAGAATCGCCCGAGACACACAAAATGCCGATTCTCCGGCACCCCTGCTATTCTCAGGCCCGGATGGGCCGAGCAGCCAACCCAAAACGGCGGGTTCCCCCCGGCGCCATCCACACCTGTTCGCTGCCGGCAGGATCAGCGCGGGAACGCTGGGGGGGGGCAGCCTGCGGCGGCGGGGGGGGGGGATCGGGGGATCCTGCACGGGGGCTGCCTCAAATGGGGTGTGGCCCGCGATCGGTGCCCACCGATCGTCGGGCCGTCCTCTCTGAAGGAGGACCTCCTTTCTTCCGCAGCCCCGCAAGATCCGTTTGACATCTTCATGTGGGGCGGACTCGGAGAGGACGGCTACCACGCATGCGCGGGTTGGCGCCGGCCAACCTGCACATGCGCGGGTGACGCCAGTTATGCGGCGCCAGCTGTGTCATGTATGCAGCGCCGCCTTTACGCGGCGCCAAAGCCTGGCGCGTATAAATGACGCGGTTCCGCTCCTAGCCCATTATCGGGGCCTGAATCGGTCGGGCTAGGGGCCGTTTCGCGCCATGACGGCGCAAACACTCTGCCTCCATTTCGGAGAATCTCGCCCTGGATGTTTGCAGAGACGGGTCTTTTATAATCCATCCCAATCTGAAATTTAATCAGCTCATGGCTGACGTATCCTACCCTCCCCATGGTAATTGCGAGTCATGAGCTGAAATAGTGCCAATTTCTGTCCTGCTGTCGGGAGCCGCACGCTTCTGATTAAATTCCGCCCAATGTTTCAGGTCAATAATAATTTGCCAGACTGGACAACGTTAGGGATCAAACAGGTTTACTGCCTGACCTGCTGAGCATTTCCACCATTTTCTGTTTTTCTTTCAGCTTTCTGGCATCTGCAATACTTTGCTTTTGAATTAGTGTGTAATTCCCTGCCAGGAACGGCCACTTTGAAGAAGCTCTGCCCTTCTCTTTGAAGTGATTTCCTTTTATCTCTTCTTGGTTGTTCATCCTCATTGGTTTCTGATGTGCTTGATGAGGTATCTCCCAAAGCTCACTTTCACCAGCCACTTTATGTGTCCCTTACTTTTTATGCATGAATTCCAACAGAAATTCCTCCTTTCATGTTTTAAATTCACCAGTGATCATCTCCCCTGGAGACCTCACCACCGGACAACAAGCCATCGTTTCTCCACTTCCACTCTGTCACTTCCGTTCTCGGCTCCCTGCACTGTTCTAATGAAACTCAATGAAAACTAAAAGAGCAGCAATTCATCTTTTACAAATTTCAGAGCATAGGAACATAGAAACAGGAGTAGGCCATTCAGCCTCTTGAGACTCCTGTTGCCATTCAGTGAGATCAGGGCTAATCTGCCACCGTAACATATACCCATCTTTGCCTCACCTATTACTTACCCTAGGTTAACAAAAATCTATCAATCTCAGATTTAAGATTAACAATTGATCCAACATCAATTGCTGTTCGCAGAAGAGTTTGAAATTTCTACTATCCTTTGTGTGCAGAAGTATTTCCTAATTTCATTCTTGCAAGGTCTGGCTCAAATTCTTAATCTATCCCACCTGGTCCTCAAGTCCCCATTTTTTTGGACAACAGTTACTGGTAATGATTCTGACCTTTGTCATTTTCAGTTGCTTTTTTAAAAAATTCATCCCATTACCACCCATCTTTGCCTTACAGCAGCATCCATCTTTTTCATATCCTCTCTCAGGCTTTCCACCCTATCACAGGCCTTCCCATTTGCTCGCTCTCCCTCATTGCCTCTGTACTTACTTAAAATCTCTTATGTTGCTAATGTTTTTCCATTTTGACAAAAGATTATTGACCTGAAATGTTAATTCTGTTTCTCGTTCCACAGTAACTGTCTGACCTGTTAAGTATTTCCAGCACAGCAATTTCAGAGGAGCAGGGAAAAAGAAAATCTAAGAGGCAATAAGAGAATTTGCGAAGAGACAGTTGGTTAACACAAAAAGGAAATCCAAAATTTGTCTATAAGCATATAAATAGGAAAAGGGTAGTAAGAGGAGGCATGGGACCAATTAGGGACATAAAAGGGGAATTGCAAATATTACCCATTTATTCATAAAAAGTAAGGATAAATAAACCAAGGGCTGCACAGAGCTCAGTGGTTAGCACTGTTGCTTCACAGAGCACAGTGGTTAGCACTGTTGTTTCACAGAGCCAGGGTCCCAGGTTCAATTCCCAGATTGGGTCACTGTCTGTGCGGAGTCTGCACATTCTCCCTGTGCTCCGGTTTCCTCCCTCAGTCCAAAGATGTGCAGGTTAGTTAATTGGCTATGCTAAATTGCCCTTAGTGTCCTTAAAGGTTAGGTGGGGTTACTGGGTTACGGGGCTAGGGTGGAGGTGTGGGCTTAGGTAGGGTGCTCTTTCCAAGGGCTGGTGCAGACTCAATGGGCCGAATGGCCTCCTTCTGCACTGTAAATTCTGTGATTCTATAATTCTATGATTCTATGAAGTAACTAGGCAAGTCAGTTTATTCTCAGTGGTGCAGAAAGCTTTCAGAGATGATCATTTGTGTCAAAATTAACGGTTGCTTGGACAAGTGCTGATTAATTATGCAAAGTCAACACAAATATTTTAAAGGCAAATTATGTTTAACTAACTTGATTGAAGTTTTTTTTTTAAAGTTTAGAGTACCCAATTATTTTTTTCCAATTAAGGGGCAATTTAGTGTGACTAATCCACCTAACCTGCACATTTTTGGGTTGTGGAGGTGAAACCCACGCAAACACGGGGAGAATGTGCAAACTCCACACGGACAGTGACCCAGAGCCAGGATCGAACCTGGGACCTCAGTGCCGTGCGACTGCAGTGCTACCCACTGCACCACCGTGTTCCCCCCACTTGATTGAAGTTTTAATGAGGTAACAGAAATACTTGATAAGGTTATGTGGTTCATGTGGTGTATTTTAATAAAATAATTGATCTACCAGCAAATTTTAAGTCCAATGAAAAAAGGGACATTAGCAGCACTTTTATAAAGTTGGCTGAGGGACAGGAAAAAGAGAGTATGTTGGACTGTTATTTTTCAGTCTGGAGGAAGGTGCACAAGGCTTGATACCGGGGTCTACAAAGGTGCAAGAAAGCAGTCAAGATCCCAAAAGGGCTACAGATCACATCAAAGTATCGTCTTGTATCTTTGACTTTGTCTGTATATATGTTTCTGGAACCTACCTCTTCATTCACCCGAGGAAGGAGCAGTGCTCCGAAAGCTAGTGATTTGAAACAAACCTGTTGGACTTTAACCTGGTGTTGTAAGACTTCTTCCTGTGCTCACCCCAGTCCAACGCCGGCATCTGCACATCATGGCTACCATCGACACTGCAAACTGCCGGCTCAAAGTGGAGAGGATCTCCAAGAAGATCGCGCATATATACACTGACATTAAGTTTCTACAAAGATGCAAGAAAGCAGACAAGATCCCGAAAGGGCTACAGATCACATCAAAGTATCGTCTTGCATCTTTGACTTTGTCTATATATATATGTTTCTGGAACCTACCTCTTCTTTTTTAAAAATAAATTTAGAGTACCCAATTCATTTTTTCCAATTAAGGGGCAATTTAGCGTGTTCAATCCACCTACCTTGCACATCTTTGGGTTGTGGGGGTGAAACCCACGCAAACACAGGGAGAATGTGCAAACTCCACATGGACAGTGACCCAGAGCTGGGATTGAACCTGGGACATCGGCGCCGTGAGACTGCAGTGCTATCACTGCGCCACCGTGCTGCCCCGAACCTACCTCTTCATTCACCTAAGCAGTGCTCCGAAAGCTAGTGATTTGAAACAAACCTGTTTGACTTTAACCTGGTGTTATAAGACTTCTTACTGTGCCCAATCTTAGATGCATTCTTGGTGTTTCCATGTCCAGCCAACCAAATGACCTGTCCAAGCTACCCTATTTCTTCATGACTAATATTTTTTCCATGGCTATTTTTAAAATGAAATACTAATCATTAATGCCCCTATGATTTTTCTTCTGAGACATTTGTGGTATTGTACCGTTGTATTGTTACATGCCTGGGCTTGTCTCTGCTGACTCCGCCTGTGGCTCCTCCCCTTGAGCTCATGTTTAAAGGTGGTCAACCTCCAGCCCTGCCCTCATTCTGGGACCGGGTGCCAGCAGGTGTCTTTAAGCAGATTAAAGCCACAGTTTTTCTCCCGACTCCTCGTCTGTCGTCAATTGATAGTACATCAATTTAATCAGCTTAAAATTTTCAGATGGATCTATCGCTAAAACCTGATTGCCTGGAGCTGGACCCCCAAGCAGCCGACACCACTATTACGTTTGAACGCTGGCTACGCTGCTTCGAATCATACGTCGAGTCCTCCGCGGTCGCCGTCGCAGAGACCCACAAGCTGCGAATCCTCAACTCCCGGGTGAGCCCGCAAGTATTCCTTATCATCAGGGACGCTGACACGTACGAGGATGCGATAATGCTGTTGAAAGGACAGTATGTTAAGGGAGTCAACGAGGTGTATGCTAGGCATCTCCTTGCCACGAGGCGACAGCGCCCCGGAGAATCGCAAGCCACATTTCTGCGGCATTGCGGGTACTCGGCCGGAACTGCAGTTGTAAGGCAGTATCGGCTGCCGAGCACACAGAGCTGCTGATCCGGGACGCCTATGTCGCAGGCATAAAATCGAATTACATCCACCAGCGCCTACTAGAAGGGGGTACACTCGACCTCCAAGAAACAGTACGGATTTCGGACTCATTAGAAGTGGCCTTCCACAACTTGGATGCCTACACCTCCGACCACGCGGCACCCTCGTGGACGTTGTGGGCACCACCATCACCCGACCCGGGGGCACCGCAAGCCTGTGTCGCGCAGCAACCTGCCAATCCCGGAGGCCCAAAATGCTACTTTTGTGGCCAGGGCAAGCACCCCAGGCAACGCTGCCCAGCGAGGAGCGTGGTCTGCAACGGGTGCGGTAAGAAGGGCTACTTCTCTAAAGTCAGCCAGGCCCGACCTGTTTGTAAGCCCAGCAGCGCTGCGTGTAACTTGTGGGGGCCGCCATCTTCGACGCCACCCGCCACGTGCGACCCTTGGGGGCCGCCATCTTGGACTCCACTCGCCACATGCGATTCGCGGGGCCGCCATCTTTGATTTGCCCTGCCACCTCCCGGAACCCCTGCTCATCCGATCGGCCCACCCACCTTCCGAAGATCGTCTCCATCACCCTCGACAAGTCTCGACCTCATCACCTCGCCAAATCCATGATGGCAGTCCGGATCAACGGTCACGAGACGACCTGCCTGTTCGACTCCAGGAGCACAGAGTGTTTTATTCACCCAGATACGGTACGGCGCTGCCCTCTCCCAATCTTACCCATGACCCAGAAAATCTCCCTGGCTTCCGAATCTCATTCCGTGGAAGTCCGTTGGTACTGTGTTGCAACCTTTACAGTACGGGGCATTGAGTTCAAAGGGTTCAAACTCTACGTCCTCCCACAACTCTGCGCTGCCATGCTACTAGGTCTTGACGTTCAGTGCCACCTTGTGATGAATGGGTAATGTGCCTTTAAGATCATGCATGTAATGTCCCTTTAAGACCGGGTTGGGAACCCCGGGAGACTCCGCCTCCGGCTCCACCTCCCAGGGGCCGGATGTAAGGTGGCGTCCTGTGGGCGGCGCTCAGTGAGCACTCATCTCTCCGGCTGGCGAAGTTCTCTGTTTATTAAAGCCTTCGTTTTACGAGTACACTCTCTTGTGTCATGATTGAAGGTATATCAATTTACTAAACAGATTACGATAGGATGGATAGTGGTCTCAAGCCAGAAAAGCTCGACCTGGACGCACGTACGGCGGAAGTCAAAGAAATTTTTGAACACTGGCTTTGGTGTTTTGAGGCCTACCTGGACTCCTCGGCAGACCCCATCGCCAGGCCTCGCAAGCTGCGCCTACTCCATGCCCGGGTGAGCCACAGAATCTCCGGCCTGATCGAGAAGGCGGCCAACCACAGTGCGGCGATCGAGATTCTGAGGAAGCGTTTCGTAAAACCCATCAATGAGGTACATGCACGGCATCTGCTCTCTACTCGCTGGCAGCGCTCAGGGGAATCGCTGAACGAGTACTTGGAAAAGCACACCATGCTCGCTTGAAACTGTAACCATCAAGATGTGACCGCGGAGGTCCACATGAACCTACACATCTGCGATGCCTATGTGTCTGGAATCCGATCGAACTATATTAGGCATCGACTCCTGGAAAACGGGGCGAAAGATCTGCAGGAAACGGTAACGCTCGCCACCTCTACCAGAACCTCAGCACGTATCCCGCAGACCCTGCGAGCCCCACTC
The DNA here is from genome assembly GCF_047496885.1 of Scyliorhinus torazame. NCBI lineage: Eukaryota > Metazoa > Chordata > Chondrichthyes > Carcharhiniformes > Scyliorhinidae > Scyliorhinus > Scyliorhinus torazame. The sequence goes on from NC_092712.1 coordinate 78,610,402, forward strand.
GGCCTTCCCCAGACTTGGCCACGCCACGTGCCTGCGCTGCGCGGCGACCCGTTCAGACCGGGGGCACACCATGCTTTTTCTATGGGCAGGGCCAGCATCCACGACAGCGTTGCCCAGCCCGTTCCGCGACCTGTAGCGACTGCGGAAAGAAGGGGCATTTCGTGAGGGTCTGCCTGACCAGGCACAAGGCCCATAAACAAAAAGCCCAACAGGCCCGAAAATCGAGCTCACAGGCCCGCAACGCGGCTGCGCGCTGGCTGGACACGCCCCTTTCTGACGCATCATCGGCCTTGTGCGAGTCATGGGGGCGGCTATCTTGTAAATCTGACACGTGCGGCCGACTGGGGCGGCCATTTTGTGACTCAGACTTCCCACAGCTGGGAGCAATCACCCTCGACCAGTCGCGGCCAAAGCACCTGCGGAACTCCATGATGCTCGTCCAGATCAACCGGGCACGACACTCCCTGCCTTTTCAACTCCGGGAGCACGGAGAGTTACGTGCACCCAGAAATGGTAAGGCGCTGCTCCCTGCGCACCTATCCCGCATTCCAAACCATCGCCCTCATCTCTGGGTCCCATTCGGTCCAAATCAAAGGGTACTGTATTGCGAATCTCGCGATCCAGGGCACCGAATACGCCCGTTTTAAGCTGTACATCCTCCCTCACCTCTGCGCTCCCCTGCTGCTCGGCCTGGATTTCCAATGCAGCCACCAAAGCCTGACCTTGAAGTTCGGCGGACCCTTGCCCCCTCTCACGGTATGCAGCCTCGCAACACTGAAAGTTGCACCCCCCTCACTATTCGCGAACCTCACCCCCGACTGTAAGCCCGTCGCCAGCAGGAGCCGGCAGTACAGTGCCCAAGATATGGCTTTCATCAAGTCAGAGGTCCAGTGTTTACTGAAAGAGGGGGTCATTGAGGCTAGCAACAGCCCCTGGAGGGCACAAGTGGTGATAGTCCGGTCCAGGGAAAAGAAACGGATGGTCGTGGATTACAGCCAGACCATAAACCACTTCACGCAGCTCGAAGCGTACCCCCTCCCCCGCATAACAGAGATGGTCAACCGGATCGCTCAATACCGGGTATTCTCCACGGTCGACCTGAAATCTGCCTACCACCAGCTCCCTAACCGCACGGAAGACCGCCTCTCCTGCTTTTGAAGCAGCCGGCCGGCTTTTCCATTTCCTTAGGGTCCCCTTCGGCGTTACTAATGGGGTCTCCGTCTTCCAGAGGACGATGGACCAAATGGTGGACCAGTACGGGCTGTGGGCTACTTACCCGTACTTAGACAATGTCATCATCTGCGGCCATGATCAGCCGGACCATGACGCAAACCTTGAAAAGTTTCTCCAGACCATCCGGGCCCTCAACCTGACCTACAACAAAGAAAAATGCGTTTTCCACACAACCCGACTAGCCATCCTCGGCTACGTCGTGGAAAACGGGGTCCTAGGGCCCGACCCCATGCACCCCCTCAAGGAACTCCCCCTACCCCATAGTCCCAAGGCCCTTAAACGGTTCTTGGGGTTTTTCTCCTATTATGCCTAGTGGGTCCCCAAATACGCGGACAAAGCCCACCCACTCATAAAGACCACAATTTATCCTCTCATGGCTGAGGCCCGGTCGGCCTTCAGCCGTATCAAGGCCGACATCATCAAGGCCGCTATGCATGCGGTGGACGAAACCATCCCTTTTCAGGTCGAGAGCGATGCGTCAGACGTCGCCCTGGCTGCTACCCTCAACCAGGCAGGCCAGTAGCATTCTTTTCCTGAACCCTCAACGCCTCCGAGATCCGGCACTCTGCAGTCGAGAAGAAGGCGCAAGCTATTGTGGAGGCCGTGTGGCACTGGAGGTACTACCTAGCTGGTAGGAGGTTCACCCTCGTCACTGACCAACGGTCGGTTGCCTTCATGTTCGATAACGGGGCAAGATCAAAACTGACAAGATCTTGAGGTGGAGAATCGAGCTCTCCACCTACACGTACGATATTAAGTATCGTCCAGGGGAGCTCAACAGATGCCCTGTCCCGCGGCACGTGTGCCAACGTGCAGGAGGATCGCCTGCGGGCTATCCACAATGACCTCTGTCACACGGGGGTCACCCGGCTCGCCCATTTTCTTAAGTCCCGCGACCCACCCTACTCCACCGAGGAGGTCAGGGCCATGACCAAGGCTTGCCAAATCTGTGCGGAGTGCAAACCGCACTTCTATCGACCAGGCAAGGCTCGCCTGGTAAAGGCCTCTGGGCACTTGGAGCGACTAAGCTTGGGACTTCAAAGGGCCCCCTCCCATCCACCAACCGCAATACCTATTTTTGAACCGTCATCGACGAGTTCTCCCGCTTCCCATTCGCTGTCCTCTGCCCCGACATGACCTCAGCCACCGTTATAAAGGCACTGCACAGCATCTTCACCCTGTTTGGTTTCCCCGCTTATATCCACAGCGACCGGGGTACATCGTTCATGAGCGATGAGCTGCATCAGTACCTGCTCAGCAAGGGCATTGCCTCGAGCAGAACGGCCAGCTACAACCCGCGGGGGAACGGGCAGGTGGAGAGGGAGAACGCGACAGTTTGGAAGGCTGTCCTTTTGGCCCTCCGGTCGAGAAGTCTCCCAACCACCCGCTGGCAGGGGGTCCTACCCGACGCGCTCCACTCCATAAGGTCGCTCGGCCACGAACGAGACCCCTCACAATCGCTTGTTTGTCTTCTCCAGGAAGTCCACCTCCGGGGTCTCGCTTCCACCTTGGCTGATGACTCCGGGACCTGTCTTTCACCGGAGGCACGTGAGGAGCCATAAGACGGACCCTCTGGTCGAGAGGGTCCAGCTGCTACATGCAAACCCCCAGTACGCCTACGTCGCACACTCGGACGGAAAGATACGGTTTCCCTGCGGGATCTGGCACCTGCTGGTTCCCCTACTGATGCTCCCCCCGCCGATGTTCCCCCTTGCACCCCCACACCGCCTGTTGCAACCAAACGCACCCCCCCACTCGCGCCTCTTCCTCCTTCCTCCATGCCGGCGATGTCAGCGCCACCCCCAGCTACCCTCCCTACTCCCCAACCCCCTACCCTGCACCGCACAAAAGCTCCGACCACTGTGCTCCCGGATGTACCCTCATCGAAGACGTCCATGTCTGCCGCACCACCGCCCGAGCTGAGAAGGTCGACAAGGACGATCAGGCCTCCAAAGAAAATGGACATGTAATCCCACTTCACGCCCGACGGTCTCTCTGTTTTTCTTAAACAGGGGGTGAATGTGATGAATGGGTAATGGGCCTTTAAGGTCATGCATGTAATGTCCCTTTAAGACCGGGTTTGGAACTTAGGGGACTTCGCCTCCAGCTCCACTTCCCAGGGGCCGGTTATAAGGTGGCGTCCTGTGGGCGGCGCTCAGTGAGCACTCATCTCTCCGGCTGGCGAAGTTCTCTGTTTATTAAAGCCTTCGTTTTACGAGTACACTCTCTCGTGTCATAATTGAGGATATATCACACCTCAAAAGTCTTACCCCGGAGTTCGATGGACCCCTGCCCCCCCCTCACCGTATGTAGCCTCTCGACCCTGAAAGACGCCCCACCTCCGCTCTTCGCTAACCTCACCCCAGACTGTAAGCCCGTCACCACTCGGAGCAGACGATACAGTGCTCGGGACAAGGCCTTTATCAGGTTGGAGGTCCAGCGACTCCTGCGGGAAGGGATCAAAGAGGCCAGTACTAGCCCCTGGAGAGCCCAAGTGGTGGTCGTCAAAACTGGGGAGAAGCACCGGATGGTCATCGACTACAGTCAGACCATCAACCAGTATACGCAGCTCTATGCATACCCTCTTCCCCGCATATCTGACATGGTCAACCAGATTGCGCAGTACCGAGTCTTCTCCACCATCGACTTGAAGTCCGCGTACCACCAGCTCCCTATCCGCCCGGAGGACTGCCAATACACTGCCTTCGAGGCAGATGGCCGCCTCTACCACTTCCTCAGGGTCCCCTTCGGCGTCACCAATGGGGTCTCGGTCTTCCAACGGGAGATGGACCGAATGGTTGACCAGTACGGGCTGAGGGCCATGTTCCCGTATCTGGATAATGTCACCATCTGCGGCCATGACGTCAACCTCCAAAAATTCCTCCACACCGTCAAGCTCCTTAACCTCACATACAATAAGGAGAAATGTGTTTTTCGCACAACCCGCCTTGCCATCCTTGGCTACCTTGTGGAAACGGAGTCCTAGGGCTTGACCCCGACCGCATGCGCCCCCTCCTGGAATTTCCCCTCCCCCACTGCCCCAAGGGCCTGAAGAGATGCATCGGGCTCATGTATAAAGGTGGCCAACCTCCAGCCCTGCCCTCATTCTGGGACCAGCTGATTAAAGCCACAGTTTTTCTCCCGACTCCTCGTCTGTCGACAATTGATGGTACATCAACTTCTTACTGCGCCCAGTCTTAGATGCATTCTTGGTTTTTCCATGTCCAGCCAACCAAATGACCTGTCCAAACTACCCTATTTCTTCGTCACCAATATTTTTTCCATGACTATTTTAAAAATGAAATACTATTTCTTCTGAGACATTCACACTGTACAGCAGGCAACTTGAGAGAATGGGGATGTTTTATAGGGAAAGCCCCTAGTCGCCACACTCCGGTGCCTGTGCGGGCACACTGAGGAAGAATTCAGAACATCCAAATGACCTAACAGCAAGTCTTTCAGGACTTGTGGGGGGGGGGGAAACTGCAGCACCCGGAGGAAACCCACGCAGACAGCTGGAGAACATGCAGACTCCGCACAGTGACCCAAGGAGGGAATCGAAGCTAGGACCCTGCCAGCTGTGAAGCAACAGTGCTAACCACTGTGCCACCATACCAGCCAAGGCCGAAATGTGCTACAAGAGATATTGTGGGTGGAGAGAGCGGTATCGGATTCAAACCCGAGTTAAACAGGTGGAATTGTGATAAAAGTCCTGAAGAAAGTTCACCTTGACCTGAAAGGTGAACTCTTGTCCGTCTCCCCCCCCCCAATCCCTCCCTCCCCAGATGCTGCCTGACCCGCTGAGAATTTTTTTTGCGTTCTGTTTCTATATTAACTGCGTGGCGTTACCCTTTTATTAAAAAAAAACCCTCATGGAGATAAGATGCGCTGTGAACCCTGCCTGGTTGAATAAATATCAGTTGTTGCTCCTCTCGGTGCGGGTTTGCTGCCGCCAGGTCCAGTGAGAGCCTCTGATGCTCAGTGAGCACAGGCTCTTTGATGTGTTGTTGCCCGGGCCGGGAGCCGCCCTGCTCCTCTCCCATTGGAGTTCATGGACGGAATGAAAGAAGATGGCGGCGCCCAGCTGGAGCTGATCATGGCGGATGCCTCAAGGTGCAAGCACAGAAAACAGGCGAATCCGAGGAGAAAAAACGGTGAGTCGGGTTGCATTTTAACCCCTGTTGCCGTCAGGGAGGCGGGTGGGCCGGACCTTTCCGGAGCTAGGCCGAGTTGGGAGGTTTGCGTGTGTTTTTTTTTTAAATTAAAAAAAAAACACATTTGTTTCTTTGACCTGGCCGAGGATGTGGTTTAAAATTTTTTTTAAATTTAAAAGCCGGTTGGTCGGCCGGCCTGCACTTTCGTGGCTTCGCCTCATCTGCAGCCATTCGCTGATCTTTCCTTATTTTATTTTTATAAAAGCGCTTGCTGTCGATGGGGGGGTTACTGCAGGTTGCCGGCGGGTTATATTTACCTCGGTTACCGATATAAAAAGAAAGGCCGTGATCGGGGCCTTGGTGTGGCCCTGTGGCGCGGGCTGCGTGCCGGCCGGCGGGAGGGTGCCGGCTGGTCCTGGCTTCCCGTGTGTGTGCGCTCCTGAGGAGCCGGAGTTTGGAGCTCTCGCCGTCTCTTAACATTTTATTCCATTGCCAGGGCAGCGTGGGCGTGTGACGTGCACCTGCAGTTATGTTGCAGCGTCTCGAGTCCTGTTGAGGTTGTTTTTCAGGGTTTCACAAGAGTATTTGCAGCTCTCCGCACAGAGGCTTTGAGGCTCCCGATGTGTCCCCACTCCCCTCGATTAGATTTATTATACCGAAGTGCAAATTGGCGGGCGATGGGGGTAGACAAAATGACACGGTTGAGTTCTGCAAGTCGCTGGTCTGGGTAGCTTTAATGCCCGAGGAACATTAATGCAGATGTGCAAAAGCATTGGGCCCATTTAAAAAAAAAAGTGAACCACCTTTTTCTTTATTAATTCGCGGCATGTAGAGTGGACCAACTGCATATCACTAACAAAAATAAATGCATATTTTTTTTCACTGAATTCTGAAAATGTTTTCATAATTTTGGGCGTGTGCAGTGTCAAAACATCGTTTGCCTCTATGCTAAATCTTTCCAAATTCTGCCTTAATGTTTTTTCAATCACCTTTATTTCCAAGAAATGGAGAATGCTATTGCCAACAATGAAATGCTAACAATTTTCAAAAAGTAGTGTCAGCTTCTTTGCAACTGCGTGGGCAATAACATTTGCGCAATCCCAATTTTAGTTTTATGATTACATATTGTAAATTATTTATTTCACGTAATCAATAAATTAGAATTTGGAGACTGGAATCTCACACCACCGTCCCCCGTCTGTATGCTTTGATCTTTGGAATATGTAATTCGATAACATTTTCATGTTTGTATATTCTGATGTGTATTGATATCTAACAGTATCCATTTGATAACTGATATTAGTGAGATTTAGATTTACAGTATCATACTGATTGTTCATACAGCTGTTGATTATCCACTGACAAATTACAGCAGCTGTTTTAGATTGATCATTATTGCGCTAAAATTTATTTATTTTCTTTTGACCTAGGCAATCCTTGTGTTTGCTTTTGCTATTGATTTACTGACATCCTGGCTAAAACTATTACAGTTTTAAAAGATGTCAGTGATTTATGTATTGTGTAATGGAGCTTATATCGGGAGTATTCATCTTGGGACTAGTTTGTGGAAAGAATACCTCAAGTGGTACCACTCAACAGAGTCAAGCTTGCTTGTTATGGTGCATCTCCTTTTGAAGTTAGCTGATGCCAGAAGAGGTAGTTACTTCAGAGCAATGATGTGGAGATGCCGGCGTTGCGATGAAGGAGATGCCTCCTTCACCTGAGGAAGGAGCAGCGCTCCGAAGGCTAGTGACATCGAAACAAACCTGTTGGACTTTAATCTGGTGTTGTAAGACTTCGTACTTCAGAGCAAGTCCGGTGCACATGTAATGTAGTTCAGAGAAAGAAAAGAATAGATCAACTTTTAGGCAAATAGCTGCAGGCGAGCTCTCATTTCTTCTATATTCTTAGATTACTTAATGTATCTTCTGTTTGTAGTTCCTTGTGTGCTCCCATTAATTTTTGAGAGATCTGAAACATGTTGCAGAATCATTGTAAATTAACTGGTTTTCATTAGCTATGATAAGAATTTTTTTAAATTAAAACTCAAATTATGGGGTCTGGGTGGTGGAGTGGGTTGGGTTTTAACTCGGCTGAGGCCAATGAAATGGGATTCTGCTGTGCAAGGGTCCCATTTAAACTTAACTTGGGTTGTCTTGATCCATTGAACGGGCCCACGGCCCAAAGCTGTAGCTATTTGCCACAAATTGTCAATCTAATTTAGGCCACATGATAGTTTGCGATGCACCATCAATTACACACGAGGCAAGTTGTAGGAAACAAAGTAATACTTTTAATACTCTTAAGATGTAGCCTGTCTGCTGCTGAACCCAGACTGGAGACAGGGCTACAGATCAGTCAACTATATACAACACCCAGTGGGGCGGAGCCACGGAAGAACAACAATATATAACACTGAGTAACAATGGAACAAACAGGAACAGAATATATACAGCGCGGTAAGTAACAGTGGAACAACAGTGGAACTACAATAACAGTAGGGGCTGTTTAGCACAGGGCTAAATCGCTGGCTTTGAAGGCAGCCCAGCAGCACGGTTCAATTCCCGTACCAGCCTCCCCAAACAGATGCCGGAATGTGGTGACTAGGGGCTTTTCACAGTAACTTCATTGAAGCCTACTTGTGACAATAAGCGATTTTCATTTCATTCAGTGGTTCAACACATTCACCCCCTGTTTAAAAAAAAAAAAAGTCTAGCGTGGGTGAAGCAAACTTAGATTAAGTCTATCAGGAGCTTTAACCATCTGTTGTGATCTCCTCAGTCCCGGCTGTGGTGTGGGCACTGGTGTCCAGGCCTGTGACTCCGTAGCGTGTCGTCCTCTTCTTCCGGAAGCGTCGGCAGAGAGGGAGACGGTGTAGGTGCGGGGGGAAGGTATTGCAGGTAGACGGTGGAGGGTCGGGTGGCGAACCAGCGGGTGCCAGGTCCCGGAGGGAGACTGTGTCCTGCCGCCCGTCCTGATGTGCCACGTAGGCATATTGTGGGTTCGTGTTGGGAAGCATAACCCGCTCGGCCAAGGGATCGGTTTTGTGGTTCCTCGCGTGCTTCCGGAGGAGGACAGGCCCTGTGGCTGTCAGCCAAGACGGGAGCGAGATCCCTGAGGTGGACTTCCTAGGGAAGACAAACATAACGTCTGTGAGGGGTCTCGTTGGTGGCAGTACACAGAAGCGACCGGATAGAGTGGAGTGTATCGGAAAGGACCTCCTGCCAGCGGGAGACTTCTAGACCGTAGAGCCAGGAGGACGGCCTTCCAGACCGTCGCGTTCTCCCTCTCCACCTGTCCGTTTCCCTGGGGGTTGTAGCTGGTAGTCCTGCTTGAGGCGATGCCCTTGCTGAGTAGGAACTGATGCAGCTCATCACTCATGAACGAGGAGCCCCGATCACTGTAGATGTAGGTGGGGAAACCGAACAAGGTGAAGAGGCGAAGGGAAAACGTGAGTACTCATCAAACATGTTGAGGAAGTACACGTTACGGTCGGTGGAGGGGAGGGGCCCTTTGAAGGCGCTCTAAGGGGCGGGAAGCCTTCACCAGGTGCACTCTGTCTGGCCGATAGAAGTGCGGTTTCACTCCGCGCAGACCTGGCAGTCCCTGGTCATGGTCCTGACCTCGATGGAGTAAGGCAGGTTGCGGGTCTTGACAAAATGAAAAGAATGGGTGAACCCCGGGTGACAGAGGTCATTGTGGAGGACCCAAAGTCGGTCTACTTGTGCGCTGGCACAAGTACCGCGGGTTAGGGCATCTGGGGGCTCATTGAGCTTCCCAGGTCGATACAAGATATCACAATTGTAGGTGGAGAGTTCAATCCTCCACCTTAGGATCTTGTCATTCTTGATCTTGCGCCGCTGTGTATTATTGAACATGAAGGCAACCGACTGTTGGTCAGTGAGGAGAGTGAATCGCCTGCTGGTCAGGTAATGCCTCCCAATGTCGCACCACTTCCACAATGGCTTGGGCTTCTTTCTCGACGGAGGACTGTCGAATTTCGGAGCCCTGGAGGGTACGGGAAATGAAGGCCACGGGTCTGCCTGCCTGATTGAGGCCAGGGCAAAATCAGACTCGCCTGGAACGGGATGGACTCGTCCACAGTGTGCATCGTGGCCGTGGCAATGTCTGCCTTGGTGCGGTTGAAGGCTAGACGGGCCTCAGCCGACAAGGGGAAAAGGGTGGATTTGGTGAGTGGGTGGGCCTTGTCCGCATAGTTGGGGACCCACTGGGCATAGTACGAAAAGAACCCCAGGCATCTCTTCAGGGCCAAGGAACAGTGGGGAAGCGGAAGTTGCAGGAGGGGGTGCATGCGGTCGGGATCGGGCCCTAGGATTCCGTTTTCCACAACGTAGCCGAGGATGGCTAGGCAGGTTGTGCGGAAAACGCACTTCTCCTTGTAAGTAAGATTAAGGAGCTTGGCGGTGTGAAGGAAACGCTGGAGGTTAGCGTCATGGTCCTGCTGGTCATGGCCGCAGATGGTGACATGACCCAGATATGGGAATGTGGCCCGCAGCCGTACTGATCAACCATTCGGTCCATCTCCCATTGGAAGACCGAAGGGGACCCTGAGTAGGTGGTAGAGGCGCCCATCTGCCTCGAAGGCAGTGTGTTGGCTGTCCTCGGGCGGATAGGGAGCTGGTGGTACGCGGACTTCACGTCTACCGTGGAGAAGACTCGGTACTGCGCAATTTGGTTCACCATGTCAGATATGTGGGGAAAGGGGTACGCATCAAGCTGTGTGTACCGGTTGATCATCTGACTGTAGTCGACGACCATCCGGAGCTTCTCCCCAGTCATGACGACCACCACTTGGGCTCTCCAGGGGTTGGTACTGGCCTCTATGATCCCTTCCCGCAGGAGTCGCTGGACCTCTGACCTGATAAAGGCCTTGTCCCGAGCACTGTATCGTCTGCTCCTGGTGGCGACGGGCTTACAGTTCGGGGTGAGATTAGCGAAGAGTGGGGGTGGGGCGAGGCTACAAACAGTGAGAGGGGGCAGGAGTCCACCGAACGTTAAGGTCAGGCTTCGAAGATGGCATTGGAAGTCTAGGCCTAATAAAAGGGGAGCGCAGAGATAGGGGAGCACATAGAGTTTAAAGTTAACATACTCTACGTCACGTATCGCAAGAGCTGCGACACAGTACCCCCGGACCTCAACAGAGTGTGATCCGGAAGCCAGGGAGATTGTCTGGGACGTAGGAAAAATTTGGAGGGAGCAGCTCCTTACTGTATCTGGATGGACGAAGCTGTCCGTGCTCCTGGAGTCGAAATAAGCAGGTCGTCTTGTGCCCGTTGATCCGGACGGTCATCATGGAGTTCTTGAGATAAAGGGGCCGGGACTGGTCGAGGATGACTGAAGCGAGCTGTGGAAGGTGGCTGGTCTGGTCGGTGGTAGCGGGTGGCGTAGAAGATGGCGGCCCCCACGAGTCGCACGTGACTGGTCGCGTAGAAGATGGCGGCCAAGATGGTGGTCCCCACCAGTCGCACGTGGCGGGTCACGTCGGAGATGGCGGACGCCACGGGTCGCACGAGGCGGATGACGCGTTAGAAGGGGGCGGTCCCGACAGGCAAGATACCACGCAGCAGGATTTGGATGTTTTAGGCCAGTCCTGGCAGACTTTTGCAAAGTGGCCCTTCTTTCCGCACTCGCTGCAGGTCGCGTTCCGAGCTGGGCAGCGTTGTCTTGAGTGCTGACCCTGGCCGCAGAAGTAGCAGGACGGTCCCCCGGAGTTGGCGGGCTGCTGCACGGCACAGGCTTGTGACACCCCCGGAGCCCAAGATGCCCACGAGGATGCCGCATGGTCAGGTGTGAAGGCATCCATATTCTGGAAGGCCACTTCCAGGGAGTTCGTGAGCCGCACCGTGTCGTTTAGGTCGAGGGTACCCCCTTCGAGCAGGCGCTGACTGATGTAGTCCGACCTCACGCCGGCCACATAGGCGTCCCGGATCAGGAACTCGGTATGTTGAACTGCCGTTACTGCCTGGCAGCTACAATTCTGGGCGAGTACCCGCAGGTCACGCAGGAACTCGGCCAAAGATTCTCCTAGGCACTGACTCCTCATGGTGAGGAGGTGCGGGGTGTACGCCTCGTTTACCGCCCTCGCGTACTGCCCTTTGAGGAGTGTAATCGCCTCGTCGTATGTGGCCGCGTCTCTGATGAGGGTGAATATTCAGTGGCTCACCCGGGCATTGAGGACCCGAAGCTTGTGCTCCCCTGAGACGGCGTCAGTGGAAAAGTCGAGGTAGGCCTCGACACAGCTTAGCCAATGCTGGAAGATTGTGGTGGCGTCGGCTGCCTCTGGGTCCAGGTCCAATCACTCAGGCTTGAGGGACTTATCGATCGTACTATCTTAGAGTATTAAATTGATGCACCATCAATTACACACGAGGCAAGTTGTAGGAAACAAAGTAATACTTTTAATACTCGTAAGATGTAGCCTGTCTGCTGCTGAACCCAGACTGGAGACAGGGCTACAGATCAGTCAACTATATACAACACCCAGTGGGGCGGAGCCATGGAAGAACAACAATATATAACACCGTGAGTAGCAATGGAACAAACAGGAACAGAATATATACAGCGCGGTAAGCAACAGTGGAACTACAAAAACAGTGGTTCACCACAGGTTGTATGAAAAATAGGGGGACTAGTAATGCTCTTTCAAGGTTGGGTCTGAAACCTGTGGTTGGTGCAGAGTCAAGGAAGTTTTCCTTTTTCCTTCCAATTATGCTGCACCTGCCTGAAATGGAAAGAATTCTCCTAAGTGATGATGCCCCTTACCTTGTGCATTTAAATGGGGGGAAAAAAATCAACTAAAACTAAGAACAATTGCTTCCACAAAACATCATTTTGCAACTAAAGCCTCATAATATTGTAATGTTACACCTGGTGCATTTATGTTCTAATTCCGGAGGAACTGTAGTGTTCAAACTTAAGTGCTTGTGAAATTCAAACCAGTCTGTGAAAATGTAATATCTGGCACAGGGTTCTGCAGTGTTAATTAGCTGTACCAATGGAGTACAGTTTGCTTTGCCAGTGCCTACATCCTGAGAATGATCATGTGTGTTTGTGTGCAGCAGTTTGCCACAAGGGAAATTCCTAAATTCGCCTAGGTTATTGAAGTCAATTGATGAGTAGAGGCTAGACATGTCCCTGGAGGGAAGGAAAATTTCTGGGCCAGTTACCCTGGGATGTTATTAATACCTCAATGAGGAATAGTGTACATCATGAGAAAACCTGAAAGTGAAGAGAATTCAATATCTGATTTAAGAGGTAATTAAAAACCACCGATGCAACAGTTTAGTTCGAATTATGATTGAAGGTGGATAAACGACCTAAACTGCACAAAAGGAACTGTTTTCTTAATTTAGTCTGTGTAATTTTAGCTTTTATTTCAAGCTGTATTAATGTATTTAATGGAAGTAAAATGAAATGTCACTCTCACATTGTTAATTTTGGATTTGTGTTGCAACAGTAAAAGCGCACTAGTGTCACAGTATAGCCTTTTGTGTGAAGCTCAATGTGCTATATTTTTAATCGTGCCTTTGATTGACTTTGACAAGCTATAATGCAATTTACATCTTTGTGAAGAAGACTGTATTTATATGAAATCTAGATGTGCTTTTCTTTCCAAGACATCAGTGACATTGAATTCCACATCCACCTGGTGGGTTCCTGGAGGCCATTCATATGACAAGAGGCTTTTGAGGATGAGTTGTTATGTCGACTCCCTGCTGTCCCCAACTCTAGTTTGATCTCTTGTCTTGCTTTTTTTTCTCTGTTACATGATGGTTTTGCAGCTTTGTTTTTGAAGAACCAGATCACAAAAGGCCTGCATGTAGCACATACATACCATGTGCATGTACATACCATGTGCACGTACATACCATGTGCACCACTGGCAGAAAGACCAGAGCTGGTAGATGGAAGTATGGAGGGAGGAATTCTTATGTCTTATCAAAGATTTTATAGTGCCCTGACTCCGACAACATGAACAACTTCACGTTGAGGGAGATGGCGGAAAAACCTTTTCCTGTGATTTTTGATCCACAGTGAAATGACGTTTGACTGTACTCTGTTTCGGAGTTTAAAAGATAGGCACAGTGGTGGGGGTATTTGTTTGAAGTGAGCTAAGGACCATAGTTCTCTATCTAGTGAGTTTCCATTCCTTAAAGGGAGGAAAGAACATTGAGAGAACCCTCCCCCCGCCCCACCCCCTACAATATACATTTGCAAGTACACATCGAAAATATTGGATCTATAGCTGCATGGGATGGCATGATGCTAATTATTGTAACTCTCCAACCTGCACTTCTGATAGGAATATGCATGGTAGAGAGATATGAAGGAAAGTGGTGAGTATTGGCTATACCTTGGATATATATGTTGGTGTCTGCTTCTGATTGTCTTACACAAGATTATAATCTCAGCTGTACAACTGAGTACAGTTGAAGTGTCTCCGCACTTAGGGTGAGGGTGGTATTAAATGAAGGATTGTTCTCAGTGGTACTAGGCTATTCAACTCTGGGAATGTTTCTTCCTGCATTTTATCTGCACATTTACTCTCAGTAGGAATCAGTGGATAACAGAAGGAATGGACCACTCTCTGCTTACCTCTTGGGTAAATGAGATGAGGACTTTGCCGATTTGTGGGGATTAGTATTAGAATGCTTCCCACCCACTCTGATCTCAACCGTATCCGACCCATCTCCTGCACCTGCGCTCTCATCCAGCATGATGTCACCACCAAACACTTCTTCCCCTCACACCCCAGTCAGCATTTTTTCAAGGACCATTTCTTCCAGGATACCCTGGTTCATTCCTCCATCACCCCCAACACCTCACCCGCTCCCACAGCACCTTCACATGAAATCACAGAAGGTGTAACATCTGCCCCCTTATCTCGTCCCTACTCACCATCCAAGGACCTAAACACTCTGGTGAAGTGAGACAGCACTTCACGTGCACCTCCTTCAATCTGGTCTTTTGCATTTGTTGCTCCCAGTGTGATCTAGAACATACAGTGCAGAAGGAGGCCATTCGGCCCATCGAGTCTGCACCGGCCCACTTAAGCCCTCCCTTCCACCCTATCCCCATAACCCAATAACCCCATCTAACCTTTTTGGTCACTAAGGGCAATTTAGCATGGCCAATCCACCTAACTTGCACGTCTTTGGACTGGGAGGAAACTGAGCCCCCGGAGGAAACCCACGCAGACACTGGGAGAACGTGCAGGCTCCGCACAGATAGTGACCCAGCGGGGAATCGAACCTGGGACCCTGGCGCTGTGAAGCCACAGTGCTATCCACTTGTGCTACCGTGCTGCCCACCTACATTGGAGAAACTAAACGCAGGCTGGGTGACCATTTTGCAGAACACTTTTGGTCCGTCTGCAAGCAGCACCCAGACCTTTGTGTCGTTTGCCATTTCAACTCACTGGCCTGCTCTCTTGTCCACTTGTCTGTCCTTAGCCTCCTGCAAAGTTCCAGTGAAGCCCAGTGCAAACTGGAGGAACAACACCTCTTCCGATTAGGCACGTTATAGCCTTCACATTTGAGTTCAACAAATTGAGACTCTGCACTCTCTCCTCCACCTTCACCCCATTTTTATTTCTTATCCATTTATTTTCATCCATCGATCTGTTTTTCCCTCGCCATTGTCCCTTCAACCCCACCCTACTTGGGCCATTTGTTCCCTGTTCTCAGTTGTCCTTTGACACACTTCACATTTGTTCTGCCATTAACACATTCTAATCTCTTTATGTGCCACTATCAGCAACCTTCTTTGCATCACCCTATTTACATTCCTTTTGTCTTACTGTCCACAACATTTTTGTCAATCTCCACCTATTGCTGGCCCTCTATCCAGCCCCACTGCTCCATGCCTCCCCACAACAGTATAAATCTGAACCTGTTTCCAGTTCTTTCCAGCTTCGACAAAGAGTCAAAACGTTGGCTCCCTTTTCTCCACAGATGCTGTCAGACATGCTGCGATTGTCCAGTATTTTCTGTTTTTGTTTCAGATTCCAGCATCCGCAGTAATTTGCTTTTATATTGGTGATTGAACAGGACATGCTGTGAATTAGCACGTGGGCAGCAGAGTTTTTGGATGAAATAAAGTATACTGAGGGTAAAATGTGGGAGGTTAGTTGGACTGTGTTAGAATAGACTAGTCTTGAGTTAACAAAGGCATTGATGAGGGTTTAAGCAGCAGGGGACAGAGTCATTGACGTTGCGGTGGTGAAAATAGGCAGTCTTATTGATGGCACAGATATGTGGCCAGAAGCTAAGCTTGGGGTCAAGCAGAACATGGAGGTTGTGAACAGTGTCTGGTTCAGCCTCATACTTTCCAGGGGGAAGGGATGGAGTTGGTGGCTAGACAACATAGTTTGTAGCGGGTGTCAGAACAGATATCTGTCGATAACAGTTGCAGTTTAGCAACTGTGGAGGTGTTGCGCGATGTGGTGGGAGAAGGGGCTGGGTGTTGTCCATATACACGTGGAAACTAATGCTGTAAGGTTTAATTTCATTCATGATAAGTAAGAGATGATTATCTGATCAGATAATTGCTGGGAGTCTGTAAATCAGTAAAATCATAGAATCACTACAGTGCAGAAGGAGGCCATTCGACCCCTCGAGTCTGTACCGACTCTCGAAGAGCACTGTACCTAGGCGCAGCCCCCACCCTATCCCCATAACCCAGTTACCGCACATAATCGATTGGACACTCCAAGGGGCAATTTATCATGGCCAGTCCACCTAACCTGCACATCTTTGGACTGTGGGAGGAAACCGGAGCACCCGGAGGAAACCCACCCAGACACGGGAAGAACCTACAAACTCCACACTGTCACCCAAGGCTGGAATTGAACCCGGCTCCCTGGTGCTGTGAAGCAGTAGTGTTAACCACTGTGGCACTGTGCCGCCCCTCTGCAGATCTGCAAATCTGCAGACCTTTCACACACACAGTTTTAAAAGTACAGGGGACAATTGGGGAATTCATGTCAATTGAATCCATTCAGACATCGTAAGTTCTACCCGTCGCAAGATTCCGTTCACTTTGTGCACTCCCTTATAATGCAGTTTATTTTCTTCTGTTTTGCGAAATATGTTATATTGATTAGTGGTAAACAGTGTGAGAAAATAATCCTGACCATCAGCACATATATTTGGAAAGGCCTGTGGTTGAAAAATATTATCTGATCGCAGTGATCTGATAGGTGGGGCATTCAGACTTGTTTGTCTGTGTATATAAAATTACTGGTACGAAAGTGAATTTGGCTCTGCTGTATTATATCATGTTGAAATTGGAACTGCTGCAGATGAGACCAGAAATGTATACCAGCTTCAGTTCCCATCCCAAGGTACAGCTATTTTGAAACCTCTATTTTCTAGCTCTGAAAAATATGCACTTCAACAAAGTACAAGCAACATACCACATGTTTAGAACATAGAAAATACAGCACAGAACAGGTGCTTTGATGTTGTGCCGAACATTTGCCCTAGATTAAGAACAAATTAATGTACACCCCATCATTCTACCATAATCCATGTACCTATCCAAGAGCCGCTTGAAGGTGCCTAATGTTTCCGACTCAACTACTTCCACAGGCAGTGCATTCCATGCCCCCACTACTCTCTGGGTAAAGAACCTACCTCTGACAACCCCCCTATATCTTCCACCATTCACCTTAAATTTATGTCCCCTTGTAATGGTTTGTTCCACCCGGGGAAAAAGGTCTCTGACTGTCTACTCTATCTATTCCCCTGATCATCTTATAAACCTCTATCAAGTCGCCCCTCATCCTTCTCCGTTCAGATGAGAAAAGGCCTAGCACCCTCAACCTTTCCTCGTAAGACCTACTCTCCATTCCAGGCAACATCCTGGTAAATCTCCTTTCCACCTTTTCCAAAGCTTCCACATCCTTCCAAAAATGAGGCGACCAGAACTGCACACACTACTCCAAATGTGGCCTTACCAAGGTTTTGTACAGCTGCATCATCACCTCACAGCTCTTAAATTCAATCCCTCTGCTAATGAACGCTAGCACACCACAGGCCTTCTTCTCAGCTCTATCCACTTGAGTGGCAACTTTCAAAGATCTATGAACATAGACCCCAAGATCTCTCTGCTCCTCCACATTGCCAAATACCCTACCGTTAACCCCGTATTCCGCATTCATATTTGTCCTTCCAAAATGGACAACCTCACACTTTTCAGGGTTAAACTCCATCTGCCACTTCTCAGCCCAGCTCTGCATCCTATCTATGTCTCTTTGCAGCCGGCAACAGCCCTCCTCACTATCGACAACTACACCAGTCTTCGTATCGTCTGCAAATTTACTGACCCACCCTTCTACTCCCTCATCCAAGTCATTAATGAAAATCACAAACAGCAGAGGACCCAGAACTGATCCCTGCGGTATGCCACTGGTAACTGGGCTCCAGGCTGAATATTTGCCATCCACCACCACTCTCTGACTTCTATCGGTTAGCCAGTTCGTTATCCAACTGGCCAAATTTCCCATTATCCCATGCCTCCTTACTTTCTGCATAAGCCTACCATGGGGAACCTTATCAAATGCCTTACTAAAATCCATGTACACTACATCCACTGCTTTGCCTTCATCCACGTGCTTGGTCACCTCCTCAAAGAATTCAATAAGACTTGTAATGCAAGACCTACCCCTCACAAATCCGTGCTGACTATCCCTAATCAAGCAGTGTCTTTCCAGATGCTCAGAAATCCTATCCCTCAGTACCCTTTCCATTACTTTGCCTACCACTGGAGTAAGACTAACCGGCCTGTAATTCCCAGGGTTATCCCTATTCCCTTTTTTGAAACGACATTCGCCACTCTCCAATCCTCTGGTACCACCCCTGTTGACAGTGAGGACGAAAAGATCATTGCCAACGGCTCTGCAATTTAATCTCTTGCTTCCCATAGAATCCTTGGATGTATCCCGTCAGGCATGTCTATCCTCCAGTTTTTCAAAATGCCCAACACATCTTCCTTCTGAATGAGTATCTCCTCGAGCTTACCAGTCTGTTTCACACTGTCCTCTCCAACAATATGGCCCCTCTCATTCGTAAATACTGAAGAAAAGTACTCGTTCAAGACCTCTCCTATCTATCTCTTCAGACTCAATACACAATCTCCCGCTACTGTCCTTGATCAGACCTACCCTCGCTCTAGTTATTCTCATTATAAAAGGCCTTGGGGGTTTTCCTTGATCCTACCCGCCAAAGATTTTTCATGCCCTCTCTTAGCGCTCCTAATCCCTTTCTTCAGTTCCCTCCTGGCTATCTTGTATCCCTCCAGCACCCTGTCTGAACCTTGTTTCCTCAGCCTTGCATAAGTCTCCTTCTTACTCTTAACAAGACATTCAACCTCTCTTGTCAACCATGGTTCCCTCACTCGACCATCTCTTCCCTGCCTGACAGGGACATACATATCAAGGACACGTAGTACCTGTTCCTTGAACAAGTTCCACATTTCACTTGTGTCCTTCCCTGACAGCCGATGTTCCCAACTTATGCACTTCAGTTCTTGTCTGACAGCATCGTATTTACCCTTCCCCCAATTGTAAACCTTGCCCTGTTGCACGCACCTATTCCTCTCCATTACTAAAGTGAAAGTCACAGAATTGTGGTCACTATCTCCAAAATGCTCCCCCACTAACAAATCTATCACTTGTCCTGGTTCATTACCAAGTACCAAATCCAATATTGCCCCTCCTCTGGTCGGACAATCTACATACTGTGTTAGAAAAGCTTCCTGGACACACTGCACAAACACCACCCCATCCAAACTATTTGATCTAAAGAGTTTCAACTCAATAATTGGGAAGTTGAAGTCACCCATGACTGCTATCCTGTGACTTCTGCACCTTTCCAAAATCTGTTCCTCCACATCTCTGCTGCTATTGGGGGGCCTATAGAAAACTCCGAACAAGGTGACTGCTCCTTTCCTATTTCTGACTTCAACACATACTACCTCAGTAGGCAGATCGTCGAACTGCCTTTCTGCAGCTGTCATACTATCTCTAATTAACAATGCCCCCCCCCCCCCCCCCCTCCACCTCTCTTACCACCCTCCCTAATCTTATTGGAACATCTATAACCAGGAACCTCCAAGAACCATTTCTGCCCCTCTTCTATCCAAGTTTCCGTGATGGCCACAATATCGTAGTCCCAAGTACCGATCCATGCCTTAAATTCACCCACATTATTCCTGATGCTTCTTGTGTTGAAGTATACACACTTCAACCCATCTCCGTGCCTGCAAGTACTCTCCTTGGTCAGTGTTACCTTTCCCACTGCCTCACTACATGCTTTGAACATCGGCTACCTTAGTTGCTGGACTACAAATCCGGTTCCCATTCCCCAGCCAAATTAGTTTAAACCCTCCCGAAGAGTACTAGAAAACCTCCCTCCCAGGATATTGGTGCTCCTCTGGTTCAGATGCAACTCGTCCTGCTTGTACAGGCCCCACCTTCCCAGAATGCACTCCAATTATCCAAATACCTGAAGCCCTCCCTCCTATACCATTCCTGCAGCCACGTGTTCAACTGCACTCTCTCCCTATTCCTAGCCTTGCTATCACGTGGCACCGGCAACAAACCAGAGATGACAACTCTGTCTGTCCTGGCTTTTAGCTTCCAGCCTAACTCCCTAAACTCGTTTATTACATCCACACCCCTTTACCTACCTACGTCGTTGGTACCAATGTGCACCACGACCTCTGGCTGCTCCTCCCCCTTAAGGATCCTGAAGACACAATCCGAGGCGTCATGGACCCTGGCACCCGGGAGGCAACAAACCATCCGAAGGTCTCGCCCGTGCCCACAGAACCGCCTGTCTGTACCTTGAACTATTGAGTCCCCTATAACCAGTGCTCTCCTAATCTCCCCCCTTCCCTTCTGAGCCCCAGAGCCAGACCTCGTGCCAGAGACCCGGTCACTGCAGCCTACCCCGCTGGGTAATCCCCCCCCCAAAACAGTATCCAAAGCGGTATACTTATTTAAAAAAAAAAAATTATACTGACATTGGTGGCCATCCAGAGGACGTTCACGAAGTCAATCCCGGGTAGGGAGGGATTTTCTTGTTGAGAGGATCCCTGCACTGACTGCTTCCTCCTCTTCCCATCTCTAACTGTTCCCAGCTACCTTTGTTCTCAGGTGTAACTATGTCCCTGTAGCTTCTATCTATCACCCCCTCAGCTTCCCGACTGATCCTCAGTTCATCGAGCTCCAATTCCCTAACACGGTCTGTGAAATAAACAGTCACTCCTCTTGAAAGTGAATATAATTTAAACCCACAGCTGTAAAAACAATTACCTGATAGTCAAATTTGCATTGATGTAGAATGGAAGAGAAGAAATATGTAGAATATTTCTGAAAGTTAATCGACCTGAAAGGTTAACTGTTTTCCTCTCCATGGATGCCGCCAGACCTGAAGGAATATTTCCATATCTTGGTTCGCATTTCAATTTTAAACCGGAAGTGCTTTTTTTCCTGTTAAAATGTTCTTGGGGATTTTTAAAAAAAATCAAAAAGTTGAACACTATGCCTTGAGAAAGTTTAGTTGTCTTTGAAAATTGAAAATCTGCTCTGTCTCTGCTTCACTATGGGTTTCTGTGGTCATGAAAATATACACCGGGTCTGAGTAATTTTTCAAAACCAGAATGCCATGATGGGTGCTGTTGAAAACAAATGTGAGTATTTACAGCGGTGATGTGGTATGTTCACTAAGTATATAGCTCGTCTAGAAATGTATAATACACTGACTAATATGTCTGCTTGCCTCAGCTGGTGGTAGTTTTACCTCTGGCTCAAGTGGTCGTGGTTTCATCCCCATTCCAGGGTCCTCCTCTCAGCTGACACCCAAAGTGCTACATTGCTGGAGGTGCTGTGCTTTGATGTGGCCCCTAGTGGAAGTTAATGATCTCATGGCTCCATTTAAAGAGCAGTGAATGTCTGGGCAACATCCTTCCCTCATCAGTCTCACCAAATTCATTCAAACTGTATATTGACTCAAGGCTATGTTTTGTTTGATCGATAGTAGCCCATTGTAAATAATCAAAACGGGAGGGAGAGAAATCTTTTCAATCACTGCAGGAGAAATTGTTAGTTATTTGCAACTCTTCTACATCACTGATTCAGTTTATCATGAGGACATTAACAAGTAACATAACAGAAATACATATGGGTTTTAGCACAACACTTAAAATATCTTGGTGTTTTCAGTGAGGGTTGTAGTGTTGATTTGGATTCTTTATTGGACAGAATGAACAAGAAAAAGATGTATTAACCTGAGATTTTCTATCGGCTGTTACAGTGAGCATTCAGGAGGAATTCATTCATTTTTCTATTTAAAAGATTAAGGAGTCAACTTAAATCAACAAGAAACCAACTACATTTATATTTATATGTATACATAACAGATTACTGTAAATAATTAAATTAAGCAACTCACTGCATTTCTTGAAACGATCCATAAATAAATGCATAATAATTCATTTAACCCTTTACCACACCAACTGATCATCTTGACAGACCTATACATTTTCATGGTTTCTTTTGTAGAATTTTTATTCCCAAAATTGCAATTATGTTAAGATAACAGTTGGTTAGCCCTGTAGGAATAATGTATTAATCTAAATTGACTAAACCAAATGAAGAAGTATTATATTTATCATCCAGCAAACAATTGAGCTTCTTTCCCATCAATGACTTGCAAGATATAAGATTGCAGTTGCAAAGTACTCTATCCCATGGGGTGGAACATTGTATGAACTATCTTCTTTTGTTGATCAGATCAAACTGAGTGTGGCTTCAACTAAGTGAGAAACTGGCAGATTGGTGATTGAGGGAATCTTGAGGGCCAATCTCTTTCTGAAAGTCTAGACTTGTCTGCATTTAGCATTTAACTGAAATTTACTGTGGAAGTAAGGTAAGCTTCTTCCAGCTTTAGGCAGGGATAAACAAACTACTGGAGAGCAGCTGTAATTAGTTAAGTGGCTAACTCGTCTGATCTGGTTTCTGTACTTGCAACATAGCTGACACTAGTTTCAGTATAAATGGAGCGGTCTGAATGCAGCTTGTGAACTGAGTGCAGCTTAAACTAAATGAGTCTGGTAATTGAGGGAGTTGGGGTAAAGAGGTGCTCCGTTCTTTTCCTACGTTTTCCACCCTCCAGGTTTTGTTTTTTGCATAGGTGCAGTGGAAGAAGTTGATTGCTGAGTAACTAGTAAGTTGTTCTATTCTCAATTCATTTATTATATGGCAGGGCAGCTTGGCTGAGTGGAATATGCCTCCTGTGGTATGTGGGAAGTCACGGATACACTCTGTGCCCAAGGCAAACACATCTGCAGGAGGTGTCACTAGCTACAGAAGTGTGAACTCGTTGAGATTCAGAACTCAAGCAGCAAAAGGAATCACTGTGGTGCATCTGCAAGAGAGAACTATGTGGATAGCACGTTTAAGGAGATGGTCACATAGCAGGTTAGGAGCTTGCAGGGGAAGAGTAAATGGGTGACTGCCAGGCAGTCTAAGAAAACCAGGCAGGTAGTGCAGGAGTTCCTTTAGTGGATTTTGCTTGCTGATCCGTTTTTCATTTTGCTTCCTGGTGAGGACAATGCTTCCTCAGTGGACTGCAGCAAGGACCAAGTTCTTAGCTGCACAGGAGGGCAAAAAGAAGAATGCAGGGGCAACAGTGATAGGGGATTCGTTAATTAGGAGAACCGAAGAGTTTCTGCAGCCGTAGACTCCAGGATAATAATCTTTATTATTGTCACAAGTAGGCTTACATTAACACTGCAATGAAGTTACTGTGAAAAGCCCCCAGTCGCCACACTCCGTCGCCTGTTCAGGTACACTGAGGGAGAATTCAGAATGCCCAATTCACCGAACAAGCACGTCTTTCGACACTTGTGGGAGGAAACCCACGCAGACATGTGGAGAACATGCAGACGCCACACAGACCGTGACCCAAGCGGGAATCGAACCTGGGACCCTGGCGCTGTGAAGCAACAGTGCTAGCCACTGTGCTGCCATGGTATGTTGTCTCCCTGATTCCAGGGTCAAGGATGTCTTGAGTGGCTGCAGGATATTCTTTTGGGGGTGGGTGAGCAGCCAGAGGTCATAGTCTACATTGGTACCAGCGACAAGACTTTCGGGAGCAGGATTCAAAGGCACTGACCTCAAGATTACCCCGAGAGCCATGTTAGTGAGCATTGGAAGAGGAGAATTGAGTGATTGAACATGTGACTGGAGATTTGGTGTAGGAAGAAGGGCATCAGTTATCTTAAGTGTTGGGGCTTAGGTGTTGGAGCTGCTTTTGGGGTCTGCACAAGATGGATGAGTTGACCCTTTGAACGACTGGGACTGATAGTCTTGCAGGGTGATTTGGTGGGGTTTGGAGAGAGAAAACGAAGAACCCCAGACCTGTGGGTTTGTAGTAGGGAAAATGTTATAATATATGATAAAAGAATGTGATAGCTGGACACTCGTCAATATGATTTATGAAAGGGAAATCCTGGTTGACAAACCTTTTGGAATTTATTTGAGGATGTTGACTGCAGCATCGATTAAGGAGAACCAGTGGATGTTGTATGTTTGGATTTTCAGAAGACTTTCAATAAGGTCCTACAAAGGAGGTTAATCACCAAAATTAGAGCACATGGGATTAGGGGTAAAAAACCTATGGATTGTGAATTGTTTAGCAGACTGAAAATATAAGGAATAAATAAGTCATTCTCCAGAAGGGTGGGCTGTTACTCGTGGGTACCACATGGTTCAGTGCTTAGGGCACAGCTGTTCACAATCTATATAATTGATTTAGATGTAGGGAGCAAATGCAATATTTCCACATTTGCTGATGACATAAAAAAATGGCAATGTGAGTTGTGAGAATGATGCAAAGAGGCTTCAAGAGGATTTGGACAGGGTAAACAAATGGGCAAGAACAGGCCACTTTCCGTGCAGTAACCTTTCTGTGATTCTATGGCAGATGGAATATAATGTGAACAAATGTGATGCCATCCACTTTGGTTGAAAAAAAGAAAAAGGCAGAGTATTTTTCAACGGTGAGTGGTTGGGGTGTGTTGATGTCCAAATGGACCTGGGTGTCCTGGTTCATGAGTCACTGTAAGCTAGCAGGTTGGTGCAACAAGCAATTAGGAAGACAAATGTTATGTTGGCTTTCATCACAAGGGGATTTGAATACACATGTAAAAATGTCTTGCTGCAATTGGATTTGATTTTCTTTATTGTCACGTGTACTGAGGTACAGTGAAAAGTATTTTTCTGCGAGCAGCTCAAACAGATCATTTAGTACAAAATAAAAAGAAAATACATAAAAGAGCAACACAAAGTCCACTATCAGGTCAGTCCATAAGAGGGGTGTTTGGGAGTCTGGTAACAGCGGGGAAGAAGCTTTTTTTTGAATCTTTACGTGTTCTCAGACATTTGTAACTCCTGACCGATGGAAGAAGTTGGAAAGGTGAGTAAGCCGGGTGGGAGGGGTCTTTGATTATGCTGCCCACTTTCCCCAGGCAGTGGGAGGTGTAGATGGAGTCAATGGATGGTAGGCAGGTTCGTGTGATGGACTGGGCTGTGTTCACAACTCTCTGAAGGTTCTTGCGGTCTTGGGCCGAGCAGTTGCCATACCAGGCTGTGATGCAGCCAGATAGGATGCTTTCTACGGTGCATCTGTAAAAGTTGTGCAGAGCGTTGGTGAGACCTCATCTCGGGTATGATGTCCAGTTTGGCCTCCTTATCGACGGAAGGATATACTTGCCACGGAGGGTGTACAACAGAGGTTCTCCAGTCTAATTGCAGGATTGTCTTGTGAGGAGAGATTGAGGAAATTAGCTGTATTCGTAAAGTTTCAAAAAATGAGAGGTGATCTCATTGAAACTGTGAAAATTCTCCAGTGCATGACCGGATTGATGTAGATCAAATGTTTCCCCTGGCTGCTGAGTCTGGAACCAGGGGACATAGTCTCAGAATAAGGGGTAGGTCATTTAGGCTTGTGATGAGGAGGTATTTCTTCATTCAGAGGGTGCTGAATCTTTGGAATTCCTGACCCCAGAGGGCTTTGGAAGCTCAGTCATTGAACAACTTCCAAGACAGAAATCGCAACATATCTGGATACTAATGACATCAAGGGATATCGGCATATAGGGAAAAATGGCGCAAGAGGTAGATGATCAGCCACGATCTGGTCTTGCCACATTTTTGTTATACCTGTGTCAACTATTTTTCATCTCAGTCTACATTTATAATGTAAACTGTTTGTATAAAATTGTCATCCTGTAATTCAACCTGGCTGCCAGATTACACGGCTATTACTTTCACAAATAATTAAAAATGCTTTCTGGAAAATTTTTCATTTACCATTTTCTTCTTTTAACGCAAAACACATTTCAAAGAGTAACATTTGGCAATAAATGTTATACTTACAACTTGAATTGCTTCTTGTGTCTTTTAATGCATTCTTTATGAAGGCCTTGGGATGCATCAAAGCCTGAGCTTGAACTGTATATTTATTGCAACAATGATTTGGATTTGCAGCTTTCCCAACTTTCCAAGGTGAACAGTATGCTTCTGCCTTTCATCTTAGTGGAATTCTAGGTTATTTTATTTTATTTTTTAAAAAAAAGAAGAGATGAGGGGACCCATTTCAAGGCTTTGTTCTGGTAACTGGTGTGGGGGACAATGGCATTTAGTGAATGTTGCTGGAACAGTAATACAGAGGTCTGGACGTGGTTCTGGAAACATCATCCCACCACCAGAGCTTGGGGGATTGAAGTTCACTTAATTAATTGAATACCTCAATAAAGAGCCATACATCTATGTTTGCCAATGACATCTAAGATGGGTGGTATAGTAAGTCGTGTAGACATAAGCATAAAAAAGCAAATTGTTAAGAGTAAGTCGGTGGGAATTTCAGTGCAGGTAGGTGGAGGTCATCCGTTTTCTATTTAAAAATAGACACCAGCATTAAATAGTGAAACGCTAGGAGCAAAGGCGATCCAAAGAGATTTAGGTGTTCACACATACAAAAAAAATCCAAGACTAATGGAGTGTTAGCTTTTGTAACTAGAATATAAAAGGGAGAAAGTATTGCTACAGCTGTACAAAATCCAGGTTAGACCACATCTGGTATACTGTATACTGTTCTGAGCATAAACTGGGCGTGTGTTCCCTGGACGATATAAAATGAAGGGATGACTTCATTCTGGTTTTTAGAAGTTTGAAAGGAATTGAGGGTAGATAGAGAGAAACCTAATCCACTGGTCACAAAGACATACTTTTTCCTTGGAGGTCTCCACAGTCCTGCCTCAACCCCATGCTGCTCAAATCTTCATTTTGTATTTTTTTGGCCCCCAGACGTGACAATTTCATAGATCTCTCGGCCAGTCTCTAACCTTCCATGCTTTGTTAACTTCAGCTCATCCAAGACTCTGCCCATAACTTATCCCACAGAATACTCTACTCACCCTCCCTCTTGTCCATGCTGATGTACATTGGTTCCTGGTTCCCCGAACACCGTCAATTTTAAATTCTCACCTTTGTGTTTAAATTACTGAAGCACCTATGTCAATAAATAAATAAATAAATAAATAAATTACTGAAGTACCTTGCCGTTTCAGACTTTCTCTGGCCCTTAACACAAACAACTGCATTTCTCTGATTCTGGCTTCTTGTGTATTTCCCCTGCTCTCTTTGCTTTACCATTGCTGACCGTCAGTCCTCTACGGTCTGGAATTCTTTCCTGAAATCCTGTATTTCTTCATCTTCTTTAGGGCACACCCTCCATAAAATCTGCATTTTCACAGAATCATTGAATTGTTATGAATAGAATGAGGCCATTTGGCCCATCTTGTTGGCACTGGCCCTCCAAATGAGCAACACAACTTGGTGCCATTCCCATGCCTTTTCCCTGTATGCCTTCACATTGTTCAAGTAATCATTTAATGCCCTTCGATTGAACCTGTCTCCACCTCAATTCCAGGCAGTGCATTCCAGACCCGAATCACTTGATGTGTGAAAAAGTTTTTCCTCGTATCATGTTTGCTTCTTTTGAAAGTAAGCTTAAATCTCTTGCCCCCTCTTTCTTGATGCTTTTATGAGTGGGAGCAGTTTCTCCCTATCCACTCTGTCCAGCCCCCTCGTGATTTTGAATATCTCTTACCAAATCTACACTTGGCCTTCAGAACAGTTCCAACTTCTCCAATCTATCCTCGTAACTGAAGTTTCCCACCCCTGAAACCATTCTTGTAAACCTCCTCTGCATTCTCTCCAATGCATTCACATCCTTCCTATAGTGTGGGGTGGCACAGTGGTTAGCACTGCTGCTGCGGCACCTGAGGACCCAGGTTCGATCCTGGCCCTGGGTCACTGTGTGGAGTTTGCACATTCTCCCTGTGTGTGTGGGTTTCACCCCCTCAACCCAAAGGTGTGCAGGTTAGGTGGATTGACCATGCTAAATTGCCCCTTGATTGGAAATATGTATAAATATAATTGGGTACACTAAATTAAAAAATAAATAAAAATCTTTCCTGTAGTGTGGTGCCCAAAATTTTACACAATTTTCCAGCTGAGGTCCAACTTGTGTCTTGTATAAATTAGCATAATCTCCTTGCTTCCCGATTAATAAAGCCCATAATATATGCTTTATTATCTGCTCTCTCCACCTGTCCTCCCATCTTCAATGATCGATGCACATATACACCCAGGCCCCTCTGCTCCTGGACTCTCTGAAGAATTTTACCCCTTATTTTAGTTTGTCTCTCCATGTTCTTAGTACTAAATTCATCACCTCACACTTCTTCGCATTGAACCTCATCTGCCACCGATCTGCCCACTCCACCAACTTGTCTGTGTCCTTTTTGAAGTTCTACACTATCCTCGTCACAGTTTACCATACTTCCAAGTTTTGTGTCATCCACAAACTTTGAAACCCTACCAAGACCTTGATCATTAATCTCTATCAAGAAAAGCAAGAGGCCCAACACAGACCCCTGGAGATTAACTACGAGCAAAGAACTGCACAAGAACAGGCCTTTCGGCCCTCCAAGCCTGCGTCGATCATGATGCTTGTTTAAACTAAAAACGTCTGCACTTCCAAGGTTCGTATTCCTCTATTCTCATCCTGTTCATTTACTTGTCAAGATGCCTCTTAAACATCGCTATCGTATCTGCTTTCACCACTTCCCCTGGCAGCGTGTTCCAGGCATTCACCACCCTCTGTGTTTAAAATTTAAAAAAAAACAACCCACAAAAAAACAAACTTGCCTCACACAACTCCTCTAAACTTTCCCCTTGTACCTTAGTTGTCCCCTCGTAATTGACTTTTCCACCCTGGGAACAAGCGTCTGACTATCCACTCTGTGCATGCCACTCATAATTTTGTAAATCTCTAACCGGTTGCCTCTCGACCTCTGCCATTCCAGTGAAAACAATCCATGTTTATCCAACCTCTCCTCGTAGCTAATACTTGCCAGGCAACATCCTTGTCAACCTCTTCCGTACCCTCTCCAAAGCACCCTCATCCTTCTGGTAGCCTCTGATCTTTGGGTGTGGCGAACAGAATTGTGCGCAATATTCCAAGTGCGGCCGTACCAAGATTCTATACAACTGTAGTGTGACTTGCCAGCTTTTATACTCTGTGCCCTGTCCAATGAAGGCAAGTATTCCGTATGTTTCCTGTCAATACTCCTAAGGGTTCTACCATTTACTGTATAATTTCCACCAGTATTACACCTTCGAAAATGCATTGCCTCACACTTGTCTGAATTAACTCCATCTGCCATTTCTACACTTAAACATCCAACCGATTTCAGGGAAGCAACCTTCCACCGCTACCCTCTGTCCTCTATGACCGAACCAGTTCTGTATCCATCCTGCTAGCTCACCTCTGATCCCGTGTGACTTCACCTTCTGTACCACTTTGCGATGAGGGACCTTGCCAAAGGCTTTGCTGAAGTTCATGTAGACAACATCCACTGTCCTTCCTTCATTAATCATCTTCGTCACTTCCTCAAAAAACTCCCAACTTAGTGAAACACGACCTCTACTTCATAAAGCCATGCTGCCCAGGGCTAACAAATCTATTTGTTTTCAAATGTGAGTAAATCCTGTCCCTAAGAATCTTTTCCAATAACACACTGGCCTATAATTTCCTGGATTATCCTTGCTACCCTTCTTTACCAAAGGAACAACATTGGCTATTGTCCAGTCCACCTCACCTGTAGCCAGTAAGGCCCCAGCAAATACCTCCCTCAGTATTTTGAACCTTCCTCCAGCCTGAAAAATATCCATCGCTCATTACTCTCTGTTTCCTATTTTGTATCTGTGTTACTACTGTCCGTTTTATTCCATGAGCTATAACTTTTCTCTCAAGTCTGTTGTGCGATACTGTTGTATCGAATGCCTTCTGAAAGTCCATGTATACCACATCAACAGCATTACCCTCGTCAACCCTTTTCTGTTACCTCTTCAAAAAACTCCATTAGTTAAACTCTATTTTCCCTTTAGAAATCCATGTGGACTCTTTCTAATCAACCACAATTTTTCCATGTGACTACAAATCCCAAATAATTGATTCTATAAATTAAGCTGACTGGCCTGTATTTGTTGGGGCTATCCTTACAACCTTTTTTGAACAAGGGTGCAACATTTGCCATTCTCCAGTCTTCTAATACCTCCCTTGGGTCCAGAGAAGACTGGAAGATTATGGCCAGTGCCCCAGCAATTTTCATTCCCACTCCCTTCAATATCCTTGGATGCATCTCATCCGGTCCCGGTGCCTTGCCTGTTAACTTTCAGTACTGACAGTCTACTCCTGTTTAATTTTGAACCCTTTCTAGTTTGTCATGTCTTGGGTAGCATCTACCTCTCTGGTAAAGAGGGATGCAAAGTATTCATTTTATTTCTCAGCCATGCCCCCAGACTCCCATGTTAAATTCCCTTTTTGGTCCCTACTCCTTTTAGCACTTATTATTTAAGACCATAGAAGACTTTCGAATTCCCCTTTATGTTGGCTGCCCGTCTTTTCTCATCCCTCTTTGCTTCTCTAATGTGATATTTCATCTCTTCACTAAGCCGTCTTTACTCCTTTTGGTTCTCTACTTTATTTTCCACCTGACAGCTGTCAGAAACACTTTTTTCTTTCTAATTAATTAATAATATTTATTGTCACAAGTAGGCTTACTAACACTGCAATCAAGTTACTGTGAAAACCCCGAGTCGTCATATTCTGGTGCCTGTTCGGGTACGCAGAGGGAGAATTTAGCATGTCCAAATTACCCAACAGTACATTTGAGAGGAAACCGGAGCACCCAGAGGAAACCCACGCAGACACTGGGAGGATGTGCAGACTCCGCACAGACAGTGACCCAAGCCGGAATCGAACCTGGGACCCTGGCGCTGTGAAGTATCAGTGCTACCCACTGCGCTACCGTGGTGTCTATTCTTAATTCCTATCTGCTTTTTCATCCAGGGAGCTCTGGATTTGTTTGCCCTAACTTTCCCTTTTCAGGGAATGTAGCTTGACTGTGTCCTGGCCATTTCTGTTTTGAAGGTGGCCCATTGTCCCATTGAAGTCGGCACTCCCATAGTTAGTTATTTTTTACTATCGATTGCCTGTTATCCTTTTCTATTGTCATGGAACCTTATGTTCCAATGATCACTGTCTCCTAAATGTTGGCCCACCTCATTTCCAAGAACCAGGTCCAACAGTGCATCCTTTCTGGACACATACTCTTGTATAAAATATTCCTGAACACATTCTAGGAACCGTCTCCCCTCCTGCCCTTTACACTCTTATCCCAGTCTACATTTAGGTAATTTAAGTTCCCCATTAAAACTGCTCTATAATGTTTGCATCTCCTGTAATTTGCCTGCAGATTTCTTCTCTCGAGTTGGTGGTCTGTAGACTACACCAAGCAATGTAATTGCACCCTTTTTGTTCCGTGGCTCCAGCCAATTGATTCTGTCCATGAATCCTTTGGGACGTCCTCTTTCTCCAGCTCCACAATGCTCTTACGAACCAATATATCCACCCCTCCACCTTTCCTTCATTTCCTAACTTTTCTGAACACCTTATACCGAGGAATATTTAACATCCAGTCCTGCACTTCCTTGACCCTAATCTCTGTTATCGACACAACATCATTTATCCACAATGCAATCTACACCTGTAACTCCCCAATCTTATTTACTATACATTGTGCATTCACACACATGCACAGTGACCCTTTCTCCTACTTCACTTATGAACTTACTATTCTCTATACTAGTGCTTCCTGTCCATCCCAGAATTTTGTGCAACCTGGTATTCCTCTCTAATATTTACTCTTGGTTCTCACACCCCTGTCGAATTCGTTTAACGTCCTCCTGACAGCACTAACAAAATGCCTGGCAAGGAACTCTGCATCTGTACAAACCAGACAGGTTGTGCCTGAACAGACAGGACCATCCCCTGCCCCGTTCCCTCCCCCTCCCTCCCCTCCCTCTCCCTCTCCCCCTCCCTCTCCCTCCCCCTCCTGCCTCCTCCCTCCCCCGCCCCCTCCCAACTCCCCCCCCCCCCCCCCCCCCCCCCTCTCCCCCTGCACCATCCTTCCAGCCACACACTTTTCTGCCTTGCCCTCCTATTTTGCTACTCACTTTCACGTGGCGCTGGGAGTAATCTAGAGGTTATGACATGAGGTCCTGCTTGCTAATTTTTTTCCGAGCTACCTAAATTCTGATTACTGGGCTACATTCCCCTTCCTGCCTATGAAACCTTTGTGACGTCTTTGAATATCTCCAATGGCTTGACATTCATTTTCATCTGATTATGCTTCTGAAATGCAGTGAGTTGTTTTTCTACATTATATCAATGGAAGTTGCTGTTGTAACTTGATCACTTGATCAGGAGCATGAAAATTCATGATACTTTTCCAATTTAACAAAAGTCAGCTGGCCACTTGGAAATTGCCCCCTGTGTTGAAGAAAAGGTTGACTTGTTAATGCATTGCTTGCATCTTTTCCCAGCAGCACCCTTGCACTCGCGAAAGAAGTCGATCTTTAAATGTAGATCTAGACAACCGATTTCGGCTACTTGATGAACTTGTCTGATGTTTACACTTTCCAATGGGGCTGTTGCTGGATAGCAGTCCATCAAGAACGGAAGCCTGAACGCTGAAGCCATTTGTAGCACCACAAATCCTGCACAGTGCAACTAACTCCGAAGAAACCATGATTTGAAGCTAGGCTAATTTGATGTGTGACCTTGTGCTAGATTAAGTGATATTTTTACCAACTGAATCATCGTCGGAACTCTAGCTACTTGTTCTATAATAGGAACATCTGGCTCACTCTCTCAATATCAGTGCTCAGTTCTATCCAAGTGTTTCTTGCATAAAGACAAGCCCAGATTTTAAGGGTTTGTATGTGTTAAACAGCTGGAGTGTTTAACTGGACTATCAAATCCCTTTACATTTTATGAATGCTAATAGTCACCTTGGTGTTCATCTTGTGAATATCTGTCTAAATTTGCACCCTGCATCTTAAACCATGCCTTGTTTTGCAAGACCAGATCAGATTCGGCTGTGTGTGAATACACTTGATCATTAAAATAAATACTCCCTCGTTAAATGTTAGAACCACCAGGATTTCATCAAAGCATATCTAATTTACAGCATTGCTTTTCATATGCAGACTCTACCGGTCTTGATCTGTCCTATGCTTCCCTTTCCCCCGTTAGAAAATTGAAAATTTCCTTTAAAACAAATTGATATTCAATAAAAATGCTCACTCACCCCTTGTGCAAATACAAATGCTATGATTTGGACTTGTTACTTTCAGGATAAAAGATCATTATTTTAAAACAGTCTTCTTATATTTATTGTTAGGAAAACACAGGTTTTTAAGGGATTTTAATTTTTATCCTTAAATTTAAAAATGAGGTGTAGTTTTAAGTGGGTTTAATTTAACGTTTCTGCGCCTGGAAGGGTAGAATCTATAGTTGGATTCATGCTGGACCATGGTGTTTGTATGTGTGGGGTTTGGTTAAGTTACAACTGTTTCTATTGTGCTTCGTCCCGAAAGATGTGCTGTTAGATAATTTGGACATTCTGAATTTTCCCTCCATGTACCCGACCAGGTGCCGGAATGTGGCGACTAGGAGCTTTTCACAGTAACTTCATTGCAGTGTTAATGAAAGCCTACATGTGACAATAAAGATTATTATTAGAGAGCGTTATGGCGTGAAGAATAAATAAAAGGCATAAGCACGTGCGTGTTGCCTAGCAACTGGGACCTTGTAAAATAGAGAAGCTTTGAAGTTTTAGTTGAGCTAATTTGATTGCAGTTGGAGATGGGTAGTGAGTGAGAAGGCAGCTCTGCATGAAGTAGTTGGTTTTGAAGGCGAAAGAGGGAACATCTCTCTCTGCATTTCAAGAATAAAAGCCATACCATGGAGTAATGGTGAAGAAAACAGAGATCTGAAGAGCAGCTACAAGAAAACCAGAGAAATAAAGAGCAGTTTCCAAGAGGTTTGAAGTTAAAGGTAGTAGAAAGAGAACTGTTCAGTTAAGACAGACGAGCTAATCAAGAAGAAGGCTGAGATTCCAGAAAGATATCTGAAGTGATTTTCAGGTTTGTGACATTAGCACAGCCTGTGGAGCGTGAGTTCAAATAACCATGAAAATTGGTGGCTGCATCTTGGAGTTTGTATACTCCATGGTAAAGTAAACCTAAAAGGGGATGGTGTAAAATTCTGGGCTGGATTCGGTGTTAAACATGGGGTGGAAGGCTTTGTTTAAAAGAAGTCATTTGTAAAACCTGGACTGGAATTCTGAATGCTACCCAATAAGGGAAAGCATAAATATATAAAGTTTCAAAGTGTGTTTTTGGGAGTGGAATTTGGAAACTCTCACGTGACAATCATCTGGGGTGGGGGATTCTGAGGAGACACCCACAAACATTCACTTGGGGTTCCAAGTGGACAGTGTATTCGCCCACAGTCATCTTGTGTGCTTACTTTGTGCTTTCCAATTTTCACCAAGACCTTTTTTGTTAATCAAGATTAATAAATTGATAAATTATTTGGGCTGGTTAGAATCTACAGCGTTTTGTTACAAAGGAACAGTCGAGGGGCTTGTTCCTCCCCAAGTTATTGTTCTATTACTGGGCTGTTAACATTTAAAAAATACTGTTGTGGATTAGTGAGCCCGAATCGATTTGGGGGACAGGTGGATTTGGGTTTATTGTCACGTACAGTCCAGATAAATCGTTCCATGCATGAAAAACAGGACATACGATTCATACAATGTAAATACATGGACACAGACATCGGGTGAAGCATATGGAGTGTGGTACTACTCAGTAGAGAAGAAGCGTGGAGAGATCAGTTCAGTCCATAAGAGGGTCATTGAGGAGTCTGGTAACAGCGGGGAAGAAGCTGTTTTGGAATCTGTTAGTGCGTGTTCTCAGACTTTAGTATCTCCAGCCTGATGGAAGAGAGAATAACCCGGGTGGGAGGGGTCTTTGATTATGCTGGAAGCTTTCCCAAGGCAGCGGGAGGTATAGACCGAGTCAATGGATGATGGGAGGCGGGTTTGAGTGATGGACTGGGCTGTGTTTGTTACTCTCTGTAGTTTCTTACGGTCCTGGGCCGAGCAGTTGCCAGGCTGTGATGCAGCCGATAGGATGCTTCTTATGATGCATCTGTAGAAATTGGCAAGAGTCTATGTGGACACACAGAATTTCCTTAGTTTCCTGAGGATGTATAGGTGCTGTCGCCTTTTTTTGTTTGTAGCGTCAATGGGGGTGAACCAGGGCAGATTGTTGGTGATGTACATGCCTAGGAATTTGAAGCTATCAGATGGAGGCTCGTTCCTGCTCTACTTCTACTCTCCTTGCCATAATCACTGCACGATTGCCTTTTTACCCCTTCCAGATTTTCCTCAAACCCAGTGGTGATCTCTGTTAGGATTTGGAAGCAGTTTAGACAACATTTAGAGTTGCTTTCCCTTGCTTCACTGGCCCTTATTTGCAACCATCACCTTTTGCTGCTGTCTGGGTTGGACCCAACATTTAAATCTTGGGAAGTGGGTGGTTTGGGGACTTGTTTGTGGAGGGGAGGTTTGCCAGTTTTAGGGAGTTAGCTGATAAATTCCATTTCCCGACTCCAGCCTGTTCTGGTACTTTCAAGTTCATGATTTATCACAAGGCTTTTCCTTCCTTTCCTTTGGCGCCACATTCTTGATGAGCAGGATTCTGTCCCTAGCTCGGCCTGATAATGGGCGTCTATTTCTGATCTATATGACCAGATTCTTTGATCGGATTCGGCTCCCTTAAGCGGCGTGAGGTGAAATGGGAAAGTGAATTGGGCCCCATTCTTACTGGTGGGGGTTTGTAGCAAGACCCTTCACGGTCAAATCCACGTCATCATGTGCCCGGATGAGCCTGATTCAGTTTAAGGTCCTACACAGAATGCACTTAACTCGGGCAAGGATGAGTGGGTTTTTTCAAAATGTTGAGGATCGATGTGGTCGCAGTCCTTTTGGTCCGGCTAGCTGTACGGGCATGTTCGAGCCCTTCCCCAAACTCGTAGATTTCTGAGCTTCATTCTTTCATACCATGTTGGAGATACTCAATGTGGAGTTAGATCTGTGTTCCGCTGGTGACCATATTTATTGTCAGATTCACCAGTGATTCAGTCTGGGGCAGAGGTGAGTCATCTTTGCCTTGCTGATAGCCTGGAGGCGAATGTTGCTTGGTGGGAGGTCTCCTGCTCAACCCAGTGCCTCTGCCTGGTTGGGTGACTTGGATGTCATTCCTACATTTGGAGAAAGTCATTTTTACCATCAGGGGGCTTGGTGGAGAGGTTCAAATAAGATGGCAACAGTTTGTTTCCTTTTTAAAGGAGTTAGTTGCCGTCAGTAGTTCGTGGGTATAGGTTAGGTTTAGTATTTATGTTAATTATGGGGGGGAGGGGGGGTTGGCTTTACTGTTTATGTTTGGTTTGTTTTTGATTTTTTTGTTCTAGTTTGATTTTTATGGAAAGTGCTTACTTAATGTACATTTTTTTTTTAAAGAAAAGGGACTTTTTGTAAATTAAGATGTGCTTTGTAATCCTTGGTAATCCTAAATCCTGCATGTAATTGTTATGCTAAGCGGTGGGGGGTGGGGCGGGGAGCCGTATTGGATGATAATCCAATTTTTTCATGTTTAATAAATGTTTTTTTAACTAATTGCAGTCCTGTGATTCTTCCTCCACGTTTTATTTTTTTAAAAAAGTTACCATCTTTTGACCAAGGTTCCATTCTGGGATCTTCCCGTTCACTTATGACATCAGTGTGAATTGTAATATTACTTTCCCTTCCTGTGAATATCTTAAGTTCTTCTTTGTATTTTGTGTTTCATGGTAAAAAGACTCAAACAGTGAGGGAGGAAAAATGTTCTCGTCCTGGCATCCTACTCTTGTTGACTGAGATGCATGCACATCTGTCACAGAATAGTCAGAGGCTTCAGCTTGCTGAACCTAGATTGTGTCCTGAGTGGAATGAAGAGAAAGATTTAATCTTCCACCATTGTCCTCTGCACGGAGAATACCTCTGTCAAATTTGTTGCAAGGTCCCTCTTAACATTATGAGCACTGAGAGTATAAAGTATTTGCAATAGACCAGACCTTGTGACGTGATTGTTAAATCAGTTAGTGAGTTAAAACCAAATCAGTTTAATTAAACAAGGTCATTTTACCTTCCCTTAATTCATGCAGAAAAACTCAGGATGAGATTCAAAAAGGACTTTGTGCACTTGATTCCTGGGAAGTTTGAAACTAAGCTTTACCAAACCTCAGTGTCTTGAATATATTTGCTGCTGTTGCCATCTCTAGATAAACATCGGAAGTATTAATTGGACTTTTCCTTTTTGTTTCCGTGGTCTTTGAGGATGACAGGGCCCTTGCACAAGTTTAACCAATTAGGTGATTCCTCAGGAAGGTGACTGCATTGCTGCTCGCCATTGTCTCTGAGCAGCCCGAACAGTTGTTGCTGTGAGATTTGATCTTGAGGCTATCCTGTTTGCATTCCATGGTAAATGGTCTGGTCAGAAATATCGCTAGTTTAATGAAAGCAGTCTCACTCCCCTTGTGCTTTAAACTTCAAAACTTTTTTTGTTTATATTTGTATTTTAGCTTTCAGAATTATCTTGGACCATTTTAGGCTTTATCATGTTGAGTCTGGTATTACATAAATGTGACCCAGTCATATCAAATTTAAGCAGCTGCGTTGTTTGTGGTAAGGAGTCTGATTTGGATTTCCTTGTTTGATTTTTAAATTGTCCAACTGTTGTTTCTGGAAATACCTAACTCCTCTTACCCTGAAATCAGTATCCCTGAAATGGGCGGCACGGTAGCACAGTGGTTAGCACTGTTGCTTCACAGTGCCAGGGTCCCAGGTTCGATCCCCAGCTTGCGTTGCTGTCTGTGTGGAGTCTGCATGTTCTCC
This sequence comes from Scyliorhinus torazame, assembly GCF_047496885.1. Lineage (NCBI taxonomy): Eukaryota > Metazoa > Chordata > Chondrichthyes > Carcharhiniformes > Scyliorhinidae > Scyliorhinus > Scyliorhinus torazame. The sequence goes on from NC_092712.1 coordinate 78,648,297, forward strand.
CCATGTCTGCGCGGGTTCCCTCCGGGTGCTCCAGTTTCCTCCCACATGTCCCGAAAGACGTGCTGTTAGGTGAATTGGACATTCTGAATTCTTCCTCCGTGTACCCGAACAGGTGCTGGAGTATGGAGACTAGAGAATTTTCATAGTAACTTCATTGGTGTTAATGTAAGCCTACTTGTGACAATAAAGATTAAAAGTGTGCTAGGTTGTGCTTGTTGCAATTTTGCGTAAAATTAATGATGAGTTTATTAGTGTCCAATATTAATAATGTGTGAATGGGGTGACGATGTCCAGTGTCTGCGCAAGGACAATTAAATGTGAAAACCGGCATGTAATCTTTATTGTCACAAGTAGGCTTACATTAACACTGTAATTAAGTTACCATGAAAAGCCTGTAGTCGCCACATCCCGGTGCCTGTTCAGGTACACGGAGGGAGAATTCAGAATGTCCAAATTACCTAACAGCACGTCTTTCGGGACTTGTGGGATGAAACTGGAGCACCCGGAGGAAACCCACGCAGACACGGGGAGAACATGCAGACTCCGAACAGACAGTGACCCACGCCGGGATTCGAAAAAGGGACTCTGGCACTGTGTAGCAACAGTGCTAACCACAGTGTGGGACTTCTTTCCGCAAAACTGCCCTATACCATTATTTCATTGAACAGGGGGCGCGATTCTCCGATCGTGGGACAGTGTGTCCGGCGGCGCGAAACTGGCGCGGGCGCTAGCGATTCTGGCCACACAGGGGGCCAGCACGGCGCTGGAGCGGTTCACGCTGCTCCAGCCACACTTCCTGGTGCGCACTGGGGGCGGTGCCAACCTGTGCATGCGCAGTGGCGATGCGCCAACCCATGCCTGCGCGGTGGCCTTACGGAACGCTCCGGCCCCGATGCAACATGGCGTGGGGGTTCTGGGGCCGGATGCACAACAAAGTAGGCCGGGGGAGGGGGGGGGAAAGAGGCCGGCCGATCGGTTGGCCCCGATCGCGGGCCATTACCCATCGGAGGCCCCCCCCCCATAGGCCCCCCCGGACCCTTCGCGCAGAGTTCCCGCCGGCAATGACCAGGCGTGGACGGCGCCGGCGGGACTCTGCTTTTTCCGCGCGGCCACTCGGCCCATTCGGGCCAGTGAATCGGTGGCCCAGCCTCGTACAGCGACCGGCGCCGCCCCGAACGGCACCGCCGCAAATGGCACCAATTCTCCGCACCTCGGAGAATCGCGCGTCGGGGTGGCGTGGCGCGGTTGCGGCGATTTTCCGGCCCGGCAAGGGGCTGGGAGAATCACGCCCAGGGTTGGGGCTTGTCCATTCTAGTCTAACCCATCTTCATGGTATTAAAAATTAACTTGTACAAGTGTTGGGTCGTATTCCTTTAGATTTATTGTTCAGAATTAAAATAGGTGAATTTTTAACTTTTTAAAATCTCTGTCAATCCAATATTTAATTCCCTATTTATTTTTCTTTCTGCACATGATTTAGTATCAAATATAACTTGCCCTTCCTGGTTGAGACTATGCTGCTCAATAAGAATTCTTCAACCTGTTCAAACAGGACCCACATGTCCTGTAAAAGGTCCTGTGCCAAAATGGCTTTCTGATAACAAATTTCAGTCCAAAATATCACAGGAAGTCATGTGTAAATGTAATGAAAGGCTGGTTTCAGGAATGAGGGCAAAATCTAGCCCAATCCTCATGTTTTGGACAACTAAAATGGACGAGGAAACATTAATCGTCAAACACATCCAGGAGAGAAGTAAGAAGTAAACAGACGGGACATAATTTTAAGGTGATTGAAGGAAGGTATAGGGGAGACGTCAGAGGTCAGTTCTTTACACAGAGTGGTGGGTGCGTGGAATGCACTGCCTTCGGAGGTGGTGGAGTCAGAGTCATTCGGGACATTTAAGCGACTCTTGGACAGGCACATGGACAGCAGTAAATTGAAGGGGTGTAGTTTCGGTTGACCTTAGATTAGGATAATTGAGGGCAGCACGGTGGTGCAGTGGTTAGCACTGCTGCCTCACGGCGCCAAGGTCCCAGATTTGATCCGGCTCTGGGTCACTGTCCGTGTGGAGTTTGCACATTCTCCCCGTGTTTGCATGGGTTTTACCCCCACAACCCAAAGATGTGCAGGGTAGGTGGATTGACCAAGCTAAATTGCCCCTTAATTGGAAAAAATGAATTGGGCACTCTAAATTTAAAAAAAAATGATTAAGATAAATGGTCGGTGCAACATCGTACTGTGCTGTACTGTTCATGTTCTTGAACAGGAGCAGGGGTGAGAATTGGCCAGAAAAATAAAAACTTCTAAATTGTTACAAACACTTTTTAAAAAAAAAAAAAAAAAAAAAATTTTCTCACCATTTGGGATGCTTAAAAATGGTTTAACCTCGGGTGCCTACCTCCTGCAATATTGCAGCCTCCTTATATTGTACGCATTGAATTTAAAAAAAGTACCTTTCAGTAAAGAAAATGAAATTTGCTATGTCACCATGTTGTACGTCCTCCAGTGTATGAATCAAGTTGAATTTTCAATTTTAAGAAATTAATAAAATGTAACTGATTTTTATGAAAATGCAATGCAGTTACTTTAGGATTTAGACTAATGTGAAATATTGACAGAGGTAAGATTACATTGCACTGATTTGTATACCACTATAACTGCCAAAGTAATTTCACGAAACTTTTAGCTTCAGCTTGAAACACATCCATGCAGTTACTACTTGACAGATGCATAACTGGTTACCTACATGGAGATAAACCTTGTGTTTAGATTGTGATTTTCACAGCCCTAAATGGAAAGATGTATAGGAATTCTCTACATGGATCAGGTGATGTATTGTGTTCTTTGAATGTATCGACATCAGTTGAAACAGGGCTAGAAAACTCAAGTTTTAGTTATCCTTTCACATTGTTGGCATTGCAGATATTCTCTGCAGGACACCCCAAGTACCTAAATCTACCCTTAATAAATTGGTTACTTTTAAAAAAAAAAAAAAAAAATTTGAAGTACCCATTTCTTTTTTTCTAATTAAGGGGCAATTTAACATGGCCAGGGCAGCATGCTGGCGCAGTGGGTTGGCCCTGCAGCCTCATGGCGCCGAGGTCCCAGGTCCGATCCCGGCTCTGGGTCACTGTCTGTGTGGAGTTTGCACATTCTCCCCGTGTTTGTGTGGGTTTCGCCCCCACAACCCAAAGATGTGCAGGCTAGGTGGATTGGCCACACTAAATTGCCCCTTAATTGGAAAAAATGAATTGGGTACTCAAATTATTATTATTTTTTAAATTTAGAGTGCCCAATTCATTTCTTCCAATTAAGGGGCAATTTAGTGTGGCCAATCCACCTAGCCTGCACATCCTTGGGTTGTGGGGGTGAGACCCACGCAAACCCACGGGGAGAATGTGCAAACTACACACTGACAGTGACTCAGAGCCGGGATTGAACCTGGGATCTCAGCGCCGTGAGGCAACTTTGTAAATTGGTTACTTTTACAGATTAACTGTTAAAGTATAAACAGTGACACTCATGAAACTGAATAATGTAATCAAGCCATTCTTTAACTGAAGTGCATCTTGCCTGTTACTTGGGTGAAAAGGTTATATTGTTATATTGTATGAGAAGCCAAGATGTGAGGAGAAGATGGAAGAAATTACATTGTTCATTCTCATTTCTTTTAAATTTAACCTGACCTGGGTTTGTGGTTTATTTTCTCTTCTCATTCTCCATAATTTACTCTGGCCACTGACAACAATTCCATTGCTCCAAACATTATAATTTAGAGCAGTGAAAGAATGAAGAAAGATTTGTGTTTACAAACTGCTTTCTTTTCACGACCACTGAATGTCCCAAAGCACTTCACAGCTGACGAGGTACGTTTTTGCAGTGTAGCTGCTTTTATAATATAGGAATGCAGCAGCCAATTTGTCACGGCAAATTCCACAACTGTAATACATAGTGACCTGAAACTTTTTTTAGTGATGTTGAATGAGGTTAAATTTGGTCAGGTCATTGGGGATAACCCTCCAATTCTTAGAAATAGTGTAATGGGATCTTTTACATCCACCCGAGCAGGCAGATGGGGCGCTAGTTTCACATCCCGTCTCAAAGATAGCACCTCTGGCAGTGCTTCGCTAGAATGTCAGCCTTGATTTTTGCGCTCCACCCCTGGAGTGGGTCTTGAACCCGGAACCTTAAAGTCAAAGTGCTACCATGGCTGAAACTAATGCAAGTTTTGCAATATTTGCGTTTAATTGCACATTGTCATCTTGCCTGTATTCAGAGCATAAAATCATGATGGTGGTGTGTTCCAGCAGAATATCAATGTACGGTGTAATTTCAGTGGAGGATACAGGTTCAAGTTCTCTCGCCATTTACTTCCAGATTCCAGGTGATCTGGGTGTGTGGGCAGGCTCAATCCCTGTTTCCTAGAGGGGCAGGAAAACTTGCAAGAAGACTCGTATATGGGCCACACCCATGTGTTTGGCTTCGGTTGGTCCTTGGGAATGGACCAGTTACCCTCAAGTATGCAGAGTTTAGGAAACTGCATGTATTCCAGAAAAGAAAAATGCACAAAATCACATGCCTAATTCCAAATAAAAAAAAAAAGAATTTGCTCGTGAGAAGGGGACTTCGCAAGCTGTGCCAGCATTTATTGCCAGTCCCCAGTTGCTCTTGAGGGGGCAATGAAGAGTCAACCACATTGCTGTGGAGCTGGAGTCACATTTAGGCCAGACCAGGTAAGTACAGCAGATTTCCTTCCCTAAAGGACATTAGTGAACCAGATGGGTTTTTACGACAATCGACAGTGGTTTCATGGTCATCGTTAGACTTTTAATTCCAGATTTTTATTGACTTCAAATTTCACCATCTGCAGTGACAGGATTTGAACCTGGGTCTCCAGGGCACTACTCTGGGTCTCTGGTTTACTAGTAAAGTGACAATACCACTATGCCACCGCCTCGCCAAATCTTTGGGGTGATGGACTAACAATGCTCTCCATTTAAGGGTGGCGCAGTGGTGAGCACTGCTGCCTCAGGGTGCCGAGGAGCTGGCTTCGATCCTGGCCCCGGATCACAGTCTGTGTGGAGTTTGCGTGTTCTCTCCACACCCAAAGGTTTGCAGGGTAGGTGAATTGGCAATGCTAAATTGCCCCTTAATTGGGGGAATTTTTTTAAAAATTGGGTACAAAAGAACAATACAGCACAGGATCAGGCCCTTCGGCCCTCCAGGCCTGTAGCGGTCATGATACCACCCTTGGCGAAAGTCCTCAGCACTTCCTAACTTTAAATTTAGTTACAAAATGCTATCCATTCAAAAAATAGCAAGTTACGGTGCTCATTTTATATAAGGGAATGAAAATGTAGAGTTTTACTTCAATAAATGTGTCTGTGCTGCTCTGCTGAAGACTTTAAAAATATCTTTTATTTCAGGTTGTTGCTCATGTATAACAGAAATTCTAAATGCTAAAATATTACTAGAATGTGGAAATAGTTGAGCCCGTTTCTATCTTGCCATGATTGTTCCTTTTTCTAGTCATTTGGCAATGAGAAGTATTTAATAAGAAACTATAAACATGTGTCAATCAGGGCAGCACCGTGGGTGTAGTGGTTAGCACTGCTGTCTCACGGCGCCGAGGTCCCAGGTTCGATCCCGGCCCTGGGTCACTGTCCGTGTGGAGTTTGCACATTCTCCCTGTGTTTGCGTGGGTTTCGCCCCCACAACCCAAAGATGTGTAGGGTAGGTGGATTGGCCACACTAAATTGCACCTTAATTGGGAAAAATTAATTGGGTATTCTAAATTTTAAAAAAAACATGTCAATCAATGGAATTAGGAGAAGCTGACTAACGACTTGCATGAAGCTGACGACTCAAGAACTCCGCAAGTATGGTTTCAAGACATGTGAAAATAAGACACACAAAGTACAGTGAGATGAATTTGTAACTTGGTGTTCTTAACATTTCTTCAGTTGTATTGACGAGTGGGAGAAACATAAATATGTGAAATGTAAAGAGTTGGGGGTTACAAATTGTGTGCACAAAATTATTCTCTGCGTGTACACTGCAATTATTCTCCGCATGTGCACTGCTTCACAATGGAATTGGTGACAAGAGGTGCATTTTCTCGTGTTTTTGGATCCCTACCAAATGCATTTATTTGCATCCGACAAAATGTTTTGTGATGTGCTCAGTTTTATTGAAAAATGCTGCCGCATTGCCATTTTAGATTGATTGTCTTTCCTCCCAGCAGCAGAAGATAATTTTGACTGAAGGATAAAGTTTTATTCGGGACTTTTCTTTTGTTGAAAACATGGTCTTTGTGTCCAAAGGATCATTTCAGTTTTGGCCGTATCCAACATGTTTAGAGTTGTACAACTCCTTGCAGCATGAAACAGTGTTCACAAAATGTTGCTTGTCTGATGCTTGTGCAGGAATATTTATGCCCAAGGTATCCCCTGGGGCAAGGTGTTCTGAATATTATTCTGAAGACCATATTGGACAGCCTCAAAGATACATGAGAAATGGGAATCCAAGATATGTTGAATGCGCTCTTTAGCAAAGTTTCCACCGTTTACCAATATAGAATGGTATGACTGATGTAGCATACTCTGTTTATTGTAACATTCTGGTTATTTTCAGGGCATATATTCAAATTATAGCCCGGTTTGGGGGCGTCGGGCGTGGGCGATGCAGTACATGTATGTTGATTTTTCGCATTTTGTGATTTAGGTTCAGTCAACTGAGACTTGATGGAATGTATATGTTTATCTCTCATTTTGCTTCATGCCCCTTCTGACATTCTTGGTCTAGTTCTCACTAGGTTTATCCTACAACACCAAGCTGTCCCTTTTCCAAAGGAAAGTTAACATGAGAAACCTAGAAGGTGTTGTACCTAAATGTGCGCAATATACAAAACAAGGTAAAGGAGTTTGTTGCGCACATTGAAATTGGCCAGTACGACGATGTGGGTATCACAGAGACATGGCTGCAAGGGGATCAGGGCTGGGATCCAAATATCCAAGGATATGTGTCCTATCGAAAGGATGGGCAGAGGGGGCGGGGTTGCATTGTTAGTAAGAAATTAAATTAAATCGCAAGCAAGAAGCGATATAGGATCGGAACGCATAGAATGTATGTGGGTAGGGTTGAGGAATCACAAAAGAAAAAGGACCCTGATGGAAGTTATGTACAGCCCCCCCTAGCAGTAGTCAGGATGTGGGGCAGAAAATAAATCTGGAGATACAAAAGGCACATAAAGGCAATATTACAATAATCATGGAGGACTTCAATGTGCAGGTGGACTGGGAAAGTCAGGTTGGTAGAGGATCCCAAGAAAAGGAATTGTGGAATGTCTACAAAATGTTTTTTTGGAGCCGCTTGATGGATTTAGTGCTGTGTAATGAGGCAGACATGATTCAGGAACTTAAGGTGAAGGAACCCTTAGGGGGCAGTGACCACAATATGATAGAATTTACCCTGCAGTTTGAGAGGGGAATGCTGGAATCAACAGCATTACAATTGAATAAGGGTAACTACAAAGATATGAGGGACGAGCTGGCCAGAGTTGATTGGAAGAGGAGCCTAGCTGGGAAGACGGTTGAACAGCAATGGCAGGAGTTTTGGGGGGTTATTCAGGAAGCACTACAGAAATTCATCCTAAGGAGGAGGAAACCTGCTAAGGGGAGGACGAGGCATCCATGGCTGATGAGGGAAGTCAAGAACAGCATAAAAGCAAAAACAAAGCATACAGGGTGGCGAGGATTCGTGGGAAGCCAGAGGATCGGGAAGTCTTTAAAAGCCAACAGATGGCACTTGAAAAAGCAATAAGGGGGGAAAAGATGAAATTTGAGTGCAAGCTAGGTAATAATATAAAAGAAGATTGCAAGAGTATGAGTCTGTTATTAAAGATGAGATCGCGGAGTACTTGGAAGTGCATAACAAAGTAGGACTGAGTCAGCACAACTTTGTCAAAGGAAGATCCTGTCTAATAAATCTGTCATATTTCTTTGAGGAGGTGACAAGGAAGTTCTACAAAGGAGAACCAGTGGACGTGATCTATTTAGATTTCCAGAAGGCCTTTGACAAGGTGCTGTACAGGAGGCTAGTAAATAAGTAAGAGCCCATGGTGCTAATGGTCAGATACTGGCATGAATAGAGGATTGGCTGACTGGTAAAGGGCAGAGAGTGGTTAAAGGGTCTTTTTCAGGATGGCAGCAGAAGACTAGTGGTGTGCCTCAGGGGTCTGTGCTGGGACCACGACGTTTCACAATATACATTAATGATCTGGAAGGAGGAACTGAAGGCACTGCTGCTAAAGTTTGCAGATGATACAAAGATCCGGAGAGGGATGGTAGTATTGAGGAAGCAGGCGGGTTGCAGAACAAGAACAAAGAACAAAGAAATGTACAGCACAGGAACAGGCCCTCCAAGCCCATGCCGACCATGCTGCCCGACTAAACTACAATCTTCTACACTTCCTGGGTCCGTATCCCTCTATTCCCATCCTATTCATGTATTTGTCAAGATGCCCCTTAAATGTCACTATCGTCCCTGCTTCCACCACCTCCTCCGGCAGCGAGTTCCAGGCACCCACTACCCTCTGTGTAAAAAACTTGCCTCGTACATCTACTCTAAATCTTGCCCCTCTCACCTTAAACCTATGCCCCCTAGTAATTGACCCCTCTACCCTGGGGAAAAGCCTCTGACTATCCACTCTGTCTATGCCCCTCATAATTTTGTAGACCTCTATCAGGTCGCCCCTCAACCTCCTTCGTTCCAGTGAGAACAAACCGAGTTTATTCAACCGCTCCTCATAGCTAATGCCCTCCATACCAGGCAACATTCTGGTAAATCTCTTCTGCACCCTCTCTAAAGCCTCCACATCCTTCTGGTAGTGTGGCTACCAGAATTGAACACTATACTCCAAGTGTGGCCTCACTCAGGTTCTATACAGCTGCAACATGACTTGCCAATTCTTATACTCAATGCCCCGGCCAATGAAGGCAAGCATGCCGTATGCCTTCTTGACTACCTTCTCCACCTGTGTTGCCCCTTTCAATGACCTGTGGACCTGTACTCTTCGATCTCTTTGACTTTCAATACTCTTGAGGGTTCTACCATTCGCTGTATATTCCCTACCTGCATTAGACCTTCCAAAATGCATTACCTCACATTTGTCCGGATTAAACTCCATCTGCCATCTCTCCGCCCAAGTCTCCAAACAATCTAAATCCTGCTGTATCCTCAGACAGTCCGCATCGCTATCCGCAATTCCACCAACCTTTGTGTCGTCTGCAAACTTACTAATCAGACCAGTTACATTTTCCTCCAAATCATTTATATATACTACAAAGAGCAAAGGTCCCAGCACTGATCCCTGTGGAACACCACTGGTCACATCCCTCCAATTAGAAAAGCATCCTTCCATTGCTACTCTCTGCCTTCTATGACCTAGCCAGTTCTGTATCCACTTTGCCAGCTCACCCCTGATCCCGTGTGACTTCACCTTTTGTACTAGTCTACCATGAGGGACCTTGTCAAAGGCCTTACTGAAGTCCATATAGACAACATCCACTGCCCTACCTGCATCAATCATCTTAGTGACCTCCTCGAAAAACTCTATCAAGTTAGTGAGACATGACCTCCCCTTCACAAAACCATGCTGCCTCTCACTAATACGTCCATTTGCTTCCAAATGGGAGTAGATCCTGTCTCGAAGAATTCTCTCCAGTAATTGGAGAGACTTGGACAGGCTAGGAGGGTGGGCAAAGAAGTGGAGATGGAATACTATGTGGAAATTTGTGAGGTTATGCACTTTGGTAGGAAGAATAGAGGCTAGACTATTTTCTAAATGGGAAAAGGCTTAGGAAATCAGAAGCACAAGGAACTTCAGACTCCTAGTTCAAGATTTTCTTAAGGTTAATGTGCAGGTTCAGACAGCAATTAGGAAGGCAAATGCAATGTTAGCATTCATGTCGAGAGGGCTAGAATACAAGAGCAGGGATGTACTTCTGAGGCTGTATAAAGCTCTGGTCATCTGGTCAGACCCCATTTGGAGTACTGTGAGCAGTTTTCGGCCCCGTATAAGGAAGGATATGTTGGCCTTGGAAAGAGTCCAGAGGAGGTTCACAAGAATGATCCCTGGAATGAAGAGCTTGTCCTATGAGGAGCGGATGAAATGAAATGAAAATCGCTGATTGTCACGAGTCGGCTTCAATGAAGTTACTGTGAAAAGCCCCTGGTCACCACATTCCGACGCCTGTTCGGGGAGGCTAGTACGGGAATCGAACCGTGCTGCTGGCCTGCCTTGGTCTGCTTTAAAAGCCAGTGATTTAGCCCAGTGTGCTAAACCAGCCCCTCAAACCAGAGGTTGAGGACTCTGGGTTGTACTCATTGGAGTTTAGAAGGATGAGGGGGGGGGGAGAGAACTCATTGAAACTTGCAGAATACTGAGAGGCCGAGATAGAGTGAACGTGGCGAGGATGTTTCCACTGGTAGGAACAACTAGAACCCGAGGCCACAGCCTCAGACTGAAGGGACAATCCTTTAAAACTGAGATTAGGAGGAATTTCCTCAGCCAGAGGGTGCTGAATCTGTGGAACTCATTTCTGCAGAAGGCTGTGGAGGCTAAATCACTTGAGTGGTTTTAAAACCGAGATGGATAGATTCTTGATTAATAAGGGGATCAGGGGTTATCGGGGGAAGGCAGGAGAATGGGAATGAGAAACATCAGCCATGATTGAATGGCGGAGCAGACTCAGAAGGTCGAATGGTCTAATTCTGCTATGCCTTATGGTCCTCTGCTTGCAGTTGGACCACTGGATGCTGGCTCTGGGGTGTAATTGGAGTAAGTGTTGACATTCTTCACCTTGACTCCCACGAAAATTCACTAAAAACAGTATTATCAGGCTAGATCAAAATACCACACATGATTTAAATCTGAAATAAAAATGGAAAATACTCACCATCTGTGGCATGAGAAACAGAGTTATTGTTTCAGGTGGCTAAGCTTTTGTTGTTGACCTGAAAGGTTAACTCTGTTTCTCCCTTCCCAGGTGCTACCACACCTGCTGAGTATTACCAGCATTTTCCTATTACTAGGCAACTTGTAAATTCATCACTTCCTAAACTCTTCACAACAAAGCCAATGACACTCTTACATTAAATTAAGATACAAAGTGTAATCAATTGTCATGAAAAAAAAAAAGGCCTGCTTATTTCTCATAATTTCACTGAAACCGGTTTAATTTTCTTATATGGCTTGTATGCCTCAAATGCCAGGCCTGCTCCTGCCGTCCAATTTACCACACTGACGTTCGTGATTGTTCAAACGCAGGTGTGTGTAATTGTGGTTTGCTTAATGTGCTGTCAGTGACGTCATGAAGAGAATTAGTTTAATCTTCAAGAATTATGTTTGTTTTGTTGGTAGTTTGAAATGGATGAGGGAGCATTTGATTTGTGACATACAGTTTTGTATTTGCTGTGAATAATTTGGTTGAAAAGTATAGAAGTGCAATGAGATTTGCCTGTGTTATTATCTGTGTATTTTGATAGACAAGATTTCTGCTGATTGTGTTGTTGATCGGGTTTCATCTTGGGTTTATCCAGTTAGTCAACTTTCAGAATTGAGGCAAAAATGATTGTAACTACTCAGATCAGCCAACATCTGTGGAGAGAAACAGTTAACATTTCAGGTCGATGGCCTTTCATCAGTAAATACATGTTTTGAACATGCAAAATATCAAGCACATATTTCTCTCAAGTTTGCCTTTACTGATAGAAGCTGAAAAAACATAGCATAATGTTGCTTGGAAATTTAATGTGATGTTAGAACCAAAAAGCACAAAGATTCAAAAATACAGTCAATGACAAATTGCTCATTAAGGTTTAAAGTTTGTATATTTTCCACTTAATTGACTGTTTATATTGAAACTGTATTTTTTAATCCCGCTGTGCTTTGCATTTTATGTTGGCATTTAATAGTATTTGTAATAGAGCAGCAAAACCTTACGAACAAACGCAACAACATATGGCAAGGATGGCGCAACTTGCTATAGCAACAGGCACTGGGTCTTTATGTAACATTTTGCTTTCAATCTCTTCAGTCACTGCTCTCCTTTTTTTTTTAAAGTGTTTTAATCAGGAGATTCACTAATTTCAGGGTTCGGAGGTGACAATATCTGCTGAACTAAGTATATTTGTGCTGTGGACCATGTGCAATGGGAGAAAGCTGCATTCAAATGACTATTCTAATGTCAATACTGCTGTCCTCCTACACGCAGGAAGCTTACTGTGCAGACTTTTACAAACCGCCTCCAAACACCTGTTTTGGCAAAGGTAACATTAAGTTTGTTTTTGTTTTTTTAAAAGCTGGTAGACAATCGACTGTTAAAAGTGAATCCTGCCACCCCAATTCTGAGTGTTGTAATCCTGTTGTAAATTTGAAAAATTGGGATCCTTCAACTTTTAGATATCTGGTGCAGGGTCTTTTTGGAATTGCCGCTTTTGGTCGAGAAATGTCTTGACTCTCTGTTGCTGCCTTTATCGCACGTGTTGTAGGTTTCGATGGACAGTGAATGCTAGTTTAACAGCCGAGTGTTTTCCTTCCCGTAAGACCATGAACGTTGGAGCAGAATTAGGCCATTCGACACCGTCTGCTCCGCCATTCAATCATGGCTGATTTGTTTCTCATCCCTATTCTCCTGCCTTCTCCCTGTAACCCCTGATCTCCTTATTAATCAAGAACCTATCTATCTCTGTCTTAAAGACACTGTGATTTTTGCCTCCACAGCCTTCTGTGGCAAGGAGTTCAACAGACTTGCCACCCTCAGGCTGAAGAAATTCCTCCTCATCTCTGTTTTAAAGGATCGTCCTTTCAGTCTGAGGCTGCGCCCTCGAGTTCTAGTTTTTACTGCTAGTGGAAACCAGGTGCTGGTTTAGCACAGTGGGCTAAACAGCTGGCTTGTAATGCAGAACAAGGCCAGCTACACGAGTTCAATTCCCGTACCGGCCTCCCCGAACAGGCGCCGGAATGTGGCGACTAGGGGCTTTTCACAGTAACTTCATTGAAGCCTACTTGTGACAATAGGCGATTATTATTATTACATCCTCTCCATGTCCACTCTATCTACGTCTCCCTTTCTTACCTGGCTAATTTCCCATTTCTTGCATTTAATTTCCTTTTCATTCCACATCACCCGAGTTTCAAAGTCCTGTTGAGGGGCAGGGGAATCTACTGTTTGTGAGCCATTGGGAGAATAAACCTTCTCGTCGCAGAAGAAAAAGGTCCCTTATTTAATCACATAGGGTCACCCATGCTGCAGTCTGAGATGTCTCCTGGAACAAAGTAACCAGCTTTTTCCAGATTCCTTGTGGGCAGAGGAAAGGAGATGAAAGCTGAGGAATGTGAACACACTGAAGCCATTTGTCTTTCATTTAAAGGAGAAATCCAGTTGTCCAAGATATTCAAGGCACTGGATTTATTCCAGGGTCGGTGAATGTGATCTGGTGTATTCACTTGCCTGGAGGTTAAACACTGACATGAATTGGTTAGCCTGAATATAGCTTGTTTCCTTAAATTGCGTGCCATTATAGTTTTGCCGAACAAAACACAATTAATTTTATTATTTTGGTTTGCAGTCAATCCGGCTTTTTGTTTGCTTGCTTCGAGCAACTATTACTTACTTTGGAAAAAGAACAGCAGTCTTTTTCAATGCCATCTGCCATATGAAGGCTTTTACAACTACTTAAAATGTCTCGTGATAGTATATGCAAATGTTTTTACTCCATTGAGCCAATTTTGATTTTTCTTTCAATGTAGAGAACTCCCAAAATGTCAACGTATGTCAGTAGCAAACATCCTGACCACTGAATTTGGTCTAAAAGGTTGCTTAACCATGTTTCAAACTCATTGACTGATACCAGGTAGTGGGAGAGCGGCAATTTTGAAGCTTGGTTTTTCCTGTGTAATTCGATCTAATGATAAAAGTGAATCATATATAGAGCGTGAGCCACCTGCCTATGACAAACCTGGTACAAAAAACTGGTGTAATATGGAGGAGTGGCACCTGTTTCACTGGTAGCTTCCACCCACCTTCTTGTTCCACTTCTAGACCGGTGAAGCTCTCCAAATAGCTATAATTTCCAC